>NC_087459.1:24266456-24620249 GCF_036321535.1 Camelus dromedarius | reverse complement strand
AAGGCAGTATTTAGTGTACAAGGTCTTATGGGTACTTCGTGTATACCCTTTTACCTTTTGCGGGAGAAGAAGGAAAAATAGAATATGTCTGGCTAAGCGATCATTTGGAGAAATAAGACCTGTACTTAACTATCGGAGGATTGTCAAGGACAAAATAGGTTCCAGTACCCTGGTGTGCAGTATTCTTTGTGAGTCCCACAGGAAATCAGATGTGAGTAGGTGGGTTCCTGTGGGTTGGTGAGTGAGGTGGACTTTGTGGGGAAAGTGGGCCTTGAGTTGGAGCTGAAGGAACTTACAGTTTGGGCTAAGAGCCACAAAAGGGTAGAGAGCCTGATTAGAGGTTGGGTTAGGAGACTAAAACCACAGCCTGGCTTGGTTGGAGGGAGAGAGTTCTGCCTTAGGATGTGGGTGGTCCAGGAGGCAGTGCTATTCCATTGTTGCAGGAGAACCTGCCTCTGTACCCCAACAGGATGCACACAGCCTATCTCCATCCTCAGTGAAGCCCTGTAGTAACACCTTTGTGGTCAAAGTGATGTTGCTGGTCATTTGGCAGGAGGCAAACCCAGAGACACCCACAGCATGGACGCTAGGTCTGAGTGGATCCGTAAGCACCAACCTAGCTGGAGCCCCTTTGTGAGCTGTTTGCCTGCATTTAAATGCCATTTACATAAGGAGCTGTCAGAGTTGAGTTGGCCCATGATTATTCCTTGATGTATGTTGAAGAAAAAAAACGAAAGGAAAGAAAAGAAAAAAACCCTGGCTAATGAGGAGCTGGGTTCCTTTTCTCCACTGATGACAGCTTCCTTTCTGATCTGATGGTCCATCAGAAACGAAGGTGGTGTATGACTGTGGGGTTATGTCCCCGCTGAAGCCGTCTTTCCCTCAGAGTTGTAATTGATGGGGAGACCTGTCACTTGTTATGCTGATGCTGTGCAGATTTTTGTGCAGCTGCCAGCCAAGAGAGTTTTAGGACAGCATCTGATTGGGTGCAGGTTGTGGCAAAAGCGATAATAAATAGAGAGCTGGTGAGGGTAGATTTTGATTGACCCAAGATTGTATATTATTAAACTGAGTCTGCATGTACATGTCAGTTTATGAAGAACCAGACCCATAATCCAACTTAGGGCTGTGGCAGTTTGGGTTTATTAAGTGTGCTTTATATTACTATTAATATTGAGGAGCAGAGAGGAATATCTGTAATCTTTTAATCTACGCAATAATGGTTTGGAGGGAGATTACCAGACACATTGGACTGTTGTTTGCCTATGATTGTATTCAGACTTCTTTGAAGCATTGATTTGTTTCTGGCATACTGATTTGGCTCAACAGTCTCATAAAGCTCTTTTATAGTCCTCTTTGCTTTGGATTTTCCAAAAATAATTGGAGAATAATAATAATGTAGCTGGCAATAAAGAAGAGAAAGTAAGGTTGAAAGCAGATTTCTAACCGAGTGGATAGCCATAAACATCTTCTGTGCCCATAAACACCTGGGTCTGTGACCTTTGTATTTATAAGATATTTATCGCCTCATGGGCTCCCTCCTTGGTGGTTATCACTTCAGTGCCTTGTAAAATTTGATTGTGTTTAGTAAGTAGATTCTGAATTTTTGCTGAGTAGGTGAAAGATGTCCCTCTCAGTTTTCCTTGGAAACAACTGATGGGCCAGCAGATCTTCCCAAGGACAGAAGCAGAGAGCTTGGTTCTATGGAAACAGTGCGCAGAACCCAGCAAGGGCACCTTTTGTGCTTAATTAAGTGGCTTTTTAATGGAAATGACTTTCAAATGGAAGGGAGTTGGGCACACATGGAATAAACCCAATCTGTGATGATGGGTTTTCCTTTTTAAGTAGACATGAAAATTTTGATCCAAATCAAGGAAACTTTCTTGGCATTGTTGCCACCTTCTCACCCTTTCTTCCCATTTCCAAAACAGGCCTGAGGAAATGAGCCAGAGAAATGCTCTCCAAGTTGTTTCACGGACTTAACAAGAAGGTATGATTGAGTGCTGCAGGGGCACAGTGAGCTGCCTTCCGTCTTCAGCAGTTCCTTAAACGTTTCTTCAGGAAATTCTAGGCACTCTGTCAGCTTATACCTTCCCCCTAATACTGTTGCTTAATTGTTCCTAAAGGAAACAATTGGATCCCTGTGTACTGACAGGTATGCTGGGTTGCCTATGTAAGCTGTTAGTTGCCTGGTTCATGATGCATGCAGTGGGTAGTAGGTATATGGGGGAAGTTTCCAAGAAACCGGCATCTTTAGAGAGTTTTATTATAACTGAACTAGCTTTATTGTAACTAAAGTATGAGCCAGTCTTGAGGTGAATAGAACTCATATTTTTCAAAGGAGACTATTCTACCTAAGATTTAGTTTCTTGTCCCCTGAGGTTAATTGCTGCTGCATTTCATGGAGTTTATGAGGTGTGCTTTCCTCTGCCCTGCTCCAATCAGACGATACTGCTTGGAAGTAATATAAGCACAGGATTGATACAGACCTACTTCTACAGTGGCACTCCTGCAATGGATTGTGCTATAGGTAGGAAGGAGAAACCTTACCACACGGCAGGATAGATTGAGATACAAAGGCAGTCAATGAATAGAGATATTTATCAATCTATCAGTCACCTACTGTGTCTAGCTTTGTGAAAGACAAAAGAAGTATGAATTTCAGGCTTCAAAGGTACATTCTGTCCACTTGGGGAAAGAGAAATTTGGGTCAGTGTTTCTACAAGTGTGGTCCCCAGATCAACAGCATCATCATCCTCTCGTTAGAACTCGTTAGATTGCAGACTCACAGTTACCAGCCTGTGATCTAGAGACCCTGGAGGGTGGAACCAGCAGTCTTTGAGTCACAGACCCATGCAGGTGATTCAGATTTATGCTAAAATTTGAGAAACTGTGTTAGGTTGAGCACTTTCAGGGAAATAAATTAGTTAACAAAGCACTTGGAATTAAGGGTTGCTTGTTTGTAGGCTGCAGAAAAGGATAGAATAAAGTACACTACAGTGGGATACTAACCTGAACTGTCAGTTAGGTGTGAAAGGGGTCAGAGGAGGGAGAGGGCAGTGGATCATCAAGGCAGTATTTCCTGGTCAGGGGAGTGTTGAGCCAGGCTTTGAAGAATGAATAGGAGGGAGAGGGGAGAGGAGTGTAAATGAGTGCACATGTGATGGTGAGGGTTCTGTTCCTTCAAAGAGCTCAGTTAAGCGTAGGGAGAACATGGACTCACAAATGCGAGCCAAGAAAAATAAATGTAAAATCAAGTACAGAACTTAGGCAGTTTTTTGAAGAAGAAGAAAACGTTCCTCACAAGTTGAATTCCAGTGTGAGTTCATCTCTTTTATCATTTCTGGTGGGGGTGCAGTTAATTGGGGCCAGGGATCTTGCACCTGGAGAAGTTTTAATGCGAGGATCTCAAGAGGAAGATTTTATTTACCTAAGGCCACACTGCTTTAAAAGTAGGAGGCCTGTGGCACTCGTGAAAAATAGGGATAACTGTATATAAAAGGGATGAGCTGTCTGTGTAGGTTAGAGAGTCCAGTGTTTGTAAAGTACTTTGTGTGTGTTGGAGAGAGGGATCTGGGCTCTAATGTGAGGGTGGGGGTGCATCCAGAGGAGTAGGGGTGTGAGGAGTTAATAAATTAAATCTTGTAAGTTTTTCTTTTCCTTTAAAGGCAGAAAAGAGCCACTGAAAGTTATTACACAGAGAAGTAACAAGATGAGAGTTTTATTTCATGAGTCTAATTGAAAGGGAATCAGTGACTGGAGGGAAGTAGATGGGTTAGGAGGCTATTCTAATAAAAGTGAGAGATGACAAGGGTTTAAATAGTACTATTTTAGAAGAACAGTGGTGTGATCAGCAGTAGGGGGTCATGGTAGTTGGAAGAGAAGAAACAAAGGACAGCCACCAGTGTCTTCCATAGGCTGTTTAATAAACTCCTTACAACTGTCATTGGTAGATCTTAACCATCACCCTTTTGATGATATGGAGATCAGTTTTTGTAGAAGATCCAAGGGCTGTGTAGCTGAGAAGTGGCCAATTCAAGACTTGACTCAGATTTGTTTGCCTGAGAAGCCCATACCCTTTCTGCTCTAGATGTGAAACTTTGGCAAATAGAATGATACATTTTGTTTAGAATTGGACAATTGCTGATCTTGGCAGACATCTTGGCTGCTGGGAGGAGGTGTTAAGAGAAAGGGAAACAACAGCATAGGACATGAAAGTTCTTTTGATGAAACTGTATCTGAAAGTTTCAACACAGGACAGATAGCTTCTTACCCAACCCAAAGGTAGACATAAGGGCTGTGCTGTTTTCTTTACTGACCAGTGATCCAGAAGTCAGAGTTGAGAATGGGTTCTTTGATCCAACCCTGGCCTAGGTAATGTTTTGAAACCTGGTTCCAATAGAGCATCCATATGATTCCTGCTTCTATTGTGCTTTGCTGTGAAAGTTGCAGTTTTAGATCATGGAGCTTTTCAAGGCCCTGCGTGTTACTTCAGCCCAGTTTCTGCTAAGGTCCCCCAGTGTACAAAGGACAAAAATAAGTCCACAATGGAATACTAGGGAGAAGGGGAGAGGAAAGATTATAGCTAAACCCCAGACCTTGAGTTGTTTAATTCAAGCTATTTGTTTGTTTGTTTGTTTTTTAAATCTCCACTTTCTAGCATGCATATTGGTACTTAGCAATGTGAGGAGATATGCAGGACCATAAAAGAAAGTCATCATTCTATCTCCACACCCGAATCTCTTTTTCAACTACTTATTCTCCTCCTCTGCCTTTTCTGCACCTTCTCAGGTGTGATGTGCTGCTACATCTGCCTTGCTCCCCTCTCCTGAGTGGAAGCTACATGGATACGCTGTGGGGTGTCAGGCTACACCTGGAAATTAGACTGTGCAGGGCAGTAGTTGGCTTAGCAGTGGGATATGGCTACATGCTTCATTAAATTTGAACTCCACTCTGTAGATTCTTGTGAAGGCGTGAGGAATTTGTTTAGATAAGGAGACCTTGAAAGGAACCTGCTTGTTGAAGTGTATGTCAGCAGCAGTGATGAAAAGATGCCTAAACATATGTCCCACAGCAGCTAAAGTCCGTCAGCATAGTCTGTCAGCAAATTAGTAGATTATCCCTGCTGTTAATATAAGTCTTCTCAGTTTACTGGTTTGTGTACTTAACTGTTGACTGCTGTTTTTATTAGGGGAAACTAACACATTGAACTAATATTGCAGTGCCAGACCAAGTGATCAACAGGTTTTGCTTATGTTGGGGATTACTTCAGCTTACACTCAGCTCATGCCACACCATGTCATGACATTGACTTTTATGTGCACATAAAAGGAAGTGCTTGTTAAATACTGGAGAAGTTATGATTGCTAGGTAAGAAAAAGGCAGGAAGTTCTCAGTTACACGGGGAAAAATGTAAGTGTTTCATATGGACAGTGACAAAGAGAAATAGGTGTGATGAGTATTGAGGGGGTGTTAAGTCCTTTCAGAGGAATTGAGAATGATGTAGTAGTCTGAAGAGATAGCCTGACTTTAATCCTAGCTGTGTGATTTTGACCCAGATCTACTTCTCTTTGCCTCAATCTTTTCATCTGTAAAATAGGGGTAATACTACCCACCTCATAGAAATACTGTAAGGAGTTAATGCTTAGCTTAGTCACTAAATATAAATACTCAATACGTTAGTCACTAATAATTATGACAGTTATATCATTAATTGCTATTATCGTGTGTGGGAATTGGTCCCTCTTGGTCAACTGTTTAGGCAATTGGAACAGAAACCAGCACTAGCTTATTTTCTCCTTATTTTGATTGGACTGCATTGTCGGCTTTTTCCATCAGCTCCACAATACCTCAGTTCTGAGAACCAGCCTTGCTGGACAAGCCACTTGAGTGTTTGTTTCTTTTCTGTGAATATCCTCACCTTTCCCTTCATCTTGGTGAGCCCATGGAAGGGGAGCAGTCATATAAGGATGTGAACATTTGGCACTTCCAGTGGCCATGGTCCTCGCTTTGGCTCTACTTTCTTAAGTTTAAGGTAGTTTCTAGTGAAATTGAGCTTTGCAGCTTCTTGTGTATCTGTATTTTTGATATGCTTTGGAGGGCAATTTAAACCTGCATCTATTTTGGAGGTAGTAAAATAAGACTTTTAATGGCTAGTTTAAAAAAAAGTTGGTGAGGTTGAGCCTTCAGCAGAAAATGCTTTTGCTACATTCTGGGTGCCTCCTTTTCATGATGATTTTGTGTGGATAGTAACTTAAACTCAGGAAATACGTTTACTGACACATAATTTCCTGGGCTATTCTAGGGAGGAATTTCTCTTTTCACCCAGTAAATAGAGCTTTCTCTAGGTTCTAGGCAGTTATCTTTTTAATATTAATTTTTGTGATCCGTATGAATGAGGCCTCATGTCCTTGAACCATTTTAAACCTCTTCTGCTAAATGGATTATTGTCATCTGTCAGTATAAGAGGAACCTTCTTGAGACAGAAGGACCTAAAACAGTGGTTCTTAACTCTAGGGTCACATTAGAATTGAGGAGCTTTTTAAAAAAATTCCAGTGCCTGGGCCACAATTCCACATACATAGTTTCTCCAGGGTGGGGCCCGAACATTGGCGTTTAAAAAAATTCCCTGGGTGATTCCAGTGTATGACTAGATTGAGAACCATTAACCTGAATGGAATTCCTTTTGATAGAAGAACCAGTTGAATGAGAACAATTCTAGTTTTTTCCAGCAGGAATTCTGTTGTCTTCTGATGCAGTGCCCAGTTTGATAATGAAGTGGTGTAGTTGTACTTGGATTGTATATCAGAGGGTGGCAGTTATGTCTTAGATATCTGAATTCTCTGCAGCCAACCTAGCGCCAGGCATACTCTAGATGCTCAATACAGCCTCCACTCCTTACTTGTTTTGGATGACTAAAATAATGGAATTGAGCCCATATTTACCAGCTGGTCATTGTTACTTAATCCCTAAGCCTCTTCCCTTCTGTGGTCCATGAGAGAGCAAATCCATAAGCGTACACTTTTATTGTTTTGGAAGGGGGAAGACTCCCAATTTTGAAATGCTTGAGGCATAAAACTGATCTTTGATTAAGATCAACAAAGGCTTACTGTGTACAGCATAAATTGTCAGGTAAGGGGGAGGGTAATACATGCAGTGCCATTTATTACCTCTTTAAGCATCTAGGCCTTACTAGCGTGGGTTCTGCACAACAGATGAAACAAGTTCTCTGTTGCCCTACTTTGCTCTTGAACATAAAATAACTATTTTGTTCAGGGGACTCAGGAGCCTTTTAAAATTATTTTCTTTTTCTTTTTAGTTAGCCGAAATTGCATCAGGGCCTGCAGCTACAGTTATTCATAAAGGGGGAATTCTGTGAACACAGGGGAGCATGGCCTGATAATTTGATAAACTGTTATTTTTCTGGTTTGTAGATGGAGCAGTACCAAGCATATATTAAGTAAGAGTAGCCTCTTGTACCCAAATAGTGCTTTCTAGTGTTAATTTCCTATCTAGAAGGTGGTTTTAATCTCCCACAAGGCTGTGGATTAGCAGGGTGAGTAGTTATTGTCTCCAATTTATGAATACAAATTTTTAAGACTCAGTGAGTTTAAGTGACCTGTCTTAGGTATTAAGCTGGGCTGTGAATCCATGGCTTTTGACTGTAAATCCCTTCAGTACACTGAACTTTGTGTAATGCTTTTGCTTAGATTAGAACACCCTGTAAGTGTGACTGATGGAACCTCAAGGTTCTGTTTGTCCTAGCTGTCGTAGTTTGAATCCTCTGCATTTATGTGTGCTTGCTTGCTCTTTGTGCGTGTTTGTATGTGTGTGTGTAGTGTGTGTATGTGCATATGTCCATTAATATTAAGCATTTTGGCATTTGCCTCTGCAGTTGATAGCCAGTGATGTACATTTGACATTTGATGTAGTCAAGAGAGTGTCATCTTTTATTAACAGTTGTGATTTTTTTTCTCGCCAAGGAGCCTACTTTCACTTTTAATCTATTTTGAGTATGAATATTCATGTATAGTATTTTATTTCTAGGCAAAGTATTTTTCCCAGCCTATGCTGTTGGCTTAAAATGATAATGTTGAAAGTTTAATATATTCAGTTCTAGAAGAAAATTTTCTAGGGTGATTGTGGGTTGTATTTAATTCATCTGACAAATTATTGAGTGCCTACTGTGTGTACCAGGTACTATTTACCTTTACTTCCATCTTAAAGAAGTCTAGGATAAAAGTAAAAGTGTACATATATGTCAAGTGGAAGAGAGTCAAGTTTCATTTTGCTTCAGCTCTGTGCTTATCAGTCCAGCTGGCTGCTGAGCTTTTTTGATTTTATGACTTTTAGGAGATAGTGTTTCCCCCAGCCCTGTGACAGGTCTAGGGTGGGAAATGCTCTCCTTGGTCTCCAGCAATATCTCATGGAGAGGTGGTTGTGGCTGCTGGAAATTTTGGAAGGAGCCACATGTGGTGCTGCCTAGATTGTGTACTTTGTCATTCAATTTGTCTCTTCCTCCTTTTCCCCCTCTTACAAGCAAAACCTCTTTTTGCTCCCTGTTCCCTACATCCCAGAGAGAACTGTTAATTATACTTGAATATAAGGAAAGCAGTCAGGGTTGAAGATCTTAAATGCAGAAAAGTGGTTTTTGTACTCAAGAGCCACCTCCATTGTGTGTTAGTGCAGCACATTTATCTCCATTCAGGACAGACTTATCCTGCAGAGATGGATCGTAACCATTATAAAGGGAACAAAAAGGAGGGGGAGGACCCCTAGATTCTGAATACAGCTGCAGTAGATGCTTTAGTAGAAATTGAAGCATGAAGAGCATATGAGGACATCACATGAAGCTCTTTTTACTTAGAACTTGAGAACTTTAAAAAGGGGGAGGAATAGTACCTGTTCCATTTTAAGGGAAGTGAGCATTTGACTTGTCACCTTGGTGAAGATAAACAGAGCTTATATTTTTGGTTTGCACTAGAGGGGGCTCTTAACGTCTCATGGGAGGAGAGAAGGGTTGTTCAGTCATTTATCTGTCACCTTTGAGTCACTGAAATCCTTGGTGGAACGTCGTGAGTTGCTCACCCCATGTGTCAGTAGCACGGTGCCCTTGCATGTGCTTGCTCCCATGAAGGAAGCCCATGACATGGTTTCCTTCCTTTTCCGTTTTCCTGTTTTGTCTTGTCATTTTTGTAGACAGACATTCTGTTGTAATTCTTTTGTAGAAACTTCCATGCCTCAAATCATATCACCCAGCACAGATTGTAAATAAACATTCCATGAGGACTAGATCAGTGGGCTGAGAAACAAGGTTGATATCTTCTCTCTCTAGGAGATACCAGCCCAGATATCCAGATATGTCAGCCCACCCCTTATCCTTGTTGGCAGATCCCGATTTTACTTAGGTGTTCACTGTCCACGCGGACTTGAGTTCAGGGGATACATGTTAACTAGTCTAAGCCAATAATTGCACTCCTCATGCCAATTAAAGGTCCAGTTCCTGCTAATGGGAAATCTTGTGTAGGTGCTTTTGGAAAGTTTCCTTCCATTTGAGAAGAGGAGAAATGTTTAGTTTCATATTTCTGGTTGTGTGTGGCACCTTGAATGTGGTGGCAGCCGTTTTTGACCCACGAGCTGGTCTTGGAGGACAAGCCACCAGCAGAGCTGAAAGAAAGATGGGAAGATAGTATGTTTGGTGATATTGTTGAGCTGCTGAATTAACCAGCCTGGATTCATTCTACCTCAAGACTTCTTGTTATGTTTGAGGGAAAAAAATTCTTATTTAAGCTATTTTGATTGAGTTTTATGTGTCTTATAGTTCAGTATATTCTAACTGATAAACTTATACCCATCCACATAGGATGATGGTTTGATAATAATAGAAAATGGTGAAAATGCTTTTGCATGTGTACTACACACAATTAATATAAACATCATCAATATTATGATATTCTGCTGTACTGTCTACTGTTGTTGTATTTTGCACCCACATCATTTTTACTGGCACTTTTCTCCATAGCAAGGGGACAGGCCATCAGGATGAAAGCTTTTTGGGGGAGTTTCCCAGCATCTTTTCAATAACAATTGACATAGTAAATAACTCCTAAAATTTAATGTGAGGCAAACATTCCTGATAAATTTGTGTTTCTTATTGTTGGAAAGTAATCAACCAACCAGCAAACAAAAATACCTTGATGTAGTTTCCCTTTGTCTTATTTTCCTAAGAAGCTTCAACTAACTTTAATGCCTAGTGATACTTCATCTAAAATTCCATGTGTATCTTTCTTTTAGTTTTTGCTAGTTGGTTTTATTTATATTAGTTACTTTAACAAGTTGGGAATGTGTATCACATCCTCATTGGAAGTAGCTAACCACCTTTGATTTCATTATTACTGAGGAAACATTTCTGATTTGTTTAAATGAGGGTCCCAAATACCTTGTAATGGAACATGTTTATTTTAGTACATCCATCCATTCAGTACACATTTATTGAGCTGTTACTGAAAGCCAGCCAGACAACTGAATATTTTTCTTTGGTTTAGGTATAGGACACAATTAAAGAAAGCACCAGAAAGTCAGAATTGTGGGTAACACAGCATTAAGTTAGGGGAAAGTCATTTTTCATTGCTGGTCCAGGGGAGGGTTTTGAAGCTGACTTAGAAGTGTTGAAGGGATGCCAGTGATTTTCGTCTCCTTTTCCTGTCTCTGAACTGAATATAATCCCTTCAGAGGTTGAGAGTCAGACACCTTTATAATAATGAAAGGACAGGACAGGAGGACTTTTCTAGACATCACAGTATTGAAATCATTATTAAATGGGGAAATTCTAGGGTCAAATAAATAGTCCATTTATATATTATGATTCTCATTTCAGTTCCCCCAACCATAAAAAGGGGAAAAAAAGGTTGAAATCCCTTCCCCCCCCCATCCTTTTACGATTTGCTGCTTTGAAAGGTTTTTTCCTTCTAAAAAAAGAATAGAAACAATCTCCTTGAATAGTGCAGTTACAGTTAGGGGACAGTGTTTATTCTGTGAGTTTTCTGCCCTAATAGAGGCTTGGGGCATCATCACTGGAAATGAGATGCCAAACTCCAGCATTATTTCATCCTAAGGACTCCAGAATCCAAACAACAACAGCAAACCATTTTGAACAGCTTCTCGATTGGGTTATTACTGTCCAGTCCTGGTCAGGAAGGACCTACTCTTTCTGGACTGGATAATTTGATCTTCCCAGTGGAACAGAGAACCTGAACGACTCAGTTACTTTTGTTTTTGTGTGTCCCTGGAAGCCTTTCTGCAAAGCCATGACTTACTTTCCCTAAGCCAGGACCCAGCTGACCACTTAGGATTGGTTGGTTTTTTTGAGTTATTTGACAGTGTTGTGCCTTTGTCTCGGGCATCATTTAGATCCCAGGTGAGTTATCTTTAAAGAGAACTTGCACTCAGTGGCAAGGAGAATCATCCATATTGATGATGAAAAACAAATCTCAGGAGGTATCCAATTGTACCCTAAATCTTCTCTTTTGGGGTGTTGATACAGTGAACTGTAGAATTTGAAAGTGAAAATTCTTATATCACTTTACTCCATAATTGAAAAGTACTTAGCTTTGGCCCTTGACATGAATTAAATAACGATAGATTTAAGTGATGCTTTAAAAGTGACTTAATTTTCAGGGTTTTAACTCATTTTCCTAAGTTGGCTCATCAGCCCTAGCAGCTTTAGTGTTTTGTGTGACATTTTCAAAAGCTTATTCGAGCCAGTGGTAATCCCTGTGGTAGCCATTGTGCTAAAATTCTTAGAAGGACCTCCAGGTGCCTGAAATAAGTACCTTATTTTTCCCCCTTCCAGAAGAAGTCGTGTTGAGGTTGCAAGATCTGGATCTGGATTTAGCTTTTGCAGTGTTTTAAACTTTACTTTTTTTCCTTCTATTTAAAATAACAGCAGTGTTTTCTTCTGCTGGCCATCTGCTGAGAAGTGTAGGTGAAAATAAGCGCCTGTTGAATGGTGGTTTTGAACATGCGACTGGGTTCTCTGGAGCCAAGTGTGTTGGTAGTTCTAGAATGGAGTTGCAGTCACTGCCATATATGACCTGTCACAGGGAAGATCCTGACAACCTCAACTGCATGTCCCGAGCATCTGATAGCCTCAGAGAACACTGCTCACCCATTCGCCAAAGGCTGGATATTGCGGCCTCCCCCATCTGTCTCTCAGCTGGGTCACCTGGTGTTGGATAGCAGGGAGACTTTAACGCAAAGGACCTTTTCACCTACTTAGATTCCTTCTCATGTTGCTCCTACAGAAGGCTAATAAATTTTTGGTGATGTAACTTGATAAATCAACAAGGAGCTGAGAGGATAATGGCAGAGAGCTACTTAGGAAATCCAGTCGTTGGTTTTACTCAAAGATCCTTGAAAAAATTCGCCTTGTGAGAGAGAAACAACAAGCACCTGCTATTCCCAACAAAGATGTCATTAACTATAAACTGCCCCCTCCTCCCCGTTGCCTGAGGGCGGAGCAGTAAAGATCAAAAAGCAGTTTGAGATGACTGTCTAGGTGACAGTAAATACTCACTAGTTGTCTGTGTTGTGAGATGTTGCTGGGAGTGTCTGAGATTCAGGGATTATATAATTTCCCTCCTGGATGTCCACAACGAGCTCCTAGGATGCATTATTGAAAAGTTAGAAATCAGTTATTACTGTGCCTCAGTAATTCTCAAACTTTAGCTTGCAACAGAAATGGAGCGCTTATTGCAACACAGAGGACTGTTGAGTAGGTCTGGAATAGGGCCTGAGAATTTGAATTACTAACAAGTTGTCAAGTGATGCTCAGGCTGCTGGTCTGGGAACCACCTATTGAGAACCACTGCCCTCTCTGATCCTTTGTCTCTTTTCTGCTCATCTCACTTCCATGCAGCAGGTATAAAATCCACCCCTCCCCCAAAACATTCACCCTCACTGTTGACTTGATTATTATATAATTATAATTAGATTTTGACCTTTATAACAGGTCAGTCATACTCAGACTTCACATTAATTATGAAACTATTCAGTCTGGATTCTTGATACTGAAAAATCTTGATTGATCTTGAAGTTTGTCCTAGAATATCTTTTAAAAATCCGGATTCCTGGTAAGTGTATCATACTCTACGGTAATTACACTAAAAAAATTACTTCACAGAAATTTACATCCACACTCAGAATCATCTGTATGCTTTTAAAAAAACTAGTCATGCTTGGCCCCATCCCAAACTGATTGAATCTCTGGGAATGAGCACCAAGAAATACAGTTTTGAAAGTTTCACAAGAAGTTCTAGTGAACAGCTAGGTTGAGAAGCCTTGCTCTAGGCCCCTGGGGAGAGAGGGGACCAGGAGAACTCTGATGAGTGCTTTACACTTTCTTTTACCTGCTACTCTGCCTTCTTTTTAGTGTTAAATTCTCCTGTCATTATGTTCGATCACACCCGTACTTCATCCTTCTTTTACACAGTCTGGCTAGCCTCATCCCATTGTATGTCATTTTCTCTGGCTATAGGAAAACAGTCCGATAGACTGTTCACCCAAGTGTATGCAATAAAAGGTCTTTATTCTTAGGGTTCACATTATTTTAAAATGAGATTGTTTCATTGGGAGGGGGGTCTAAGCAGTCACCTCATCTACACTCAAGTTTGAACACCTGTTTTAGGTGGCGTTCCCTAGTTCCCTTTCCTCACTTGAAGAAAGAAGTCAGGCTATGTTTCCAAAGCTTTCTGAGCCAACACTTAATGCAGGAGAGAGGTTTAGGAAAGAGCCAAGTTCCCTCCCTCATTGTCAACAGAATGAATGTTACTGAGTCACTTGATCCTGGCTCTGTGAAATAATACACAGGAGGAATTTCTGCTTTCTGACTTTAATCTGATAAACTCTACTTGCTCTGACGTGTTGGATTCTCTGTGTGTTCCTCTGCTACTGCCAGCATAATACCAGCCCTTATATGTAGCAGCTAGAATGCGAAGCCAAAACTCAAACCCAGCCTTGATGCAGACTTCAAACAAGAACGACTTTAGAAAGCTCTGTGATAATGCTCGGCCCTTAACGTTACCGCTGCTGGGCTCCTAAAAGGAGCCAGGAAGTGGCAGATCCGGAGAATCCTGTAAAATTTCCTGTTGAGCTTGGGCCTGAAGCAAGAGACTGCTGCAACCAAATAAAGCAAAACCATTTTAACTCTTGCTTTTATTATATCTCATTTTTTCTGTTTTCATCTTATAAATTATAACTCTCACTTTCCTTCTCTCCCCCTTTTTATTTTTTCCATCCATATCTTTTCTCTGGATTTCTCTCTGCTCCATCCATCTCTCCCCCACCTCTTCATTTTTGCTTTTCCTGTGTGTTCTCTCAATTCTTGCCTTTGGAGAGCCAGAAATCTTGTATAATTTGACAGTTAGCCAAACATTGGGGTTTTTATCCAAAGTGAACCTTGAATGGTTTCCTTTATGCTTATTTTTAATCTTACTAATTTCTAGGACGTTGGCTGGAAAGCAAGCTACAAAGAGGAGCTGTGCCTTGGAACTCATCAAGGTGGTCACAAATAAGGAAAAGAGAATTAAAATACTACCGTTAACTCATCTAGAGCCCAGGACATAGGATATGCTAATACAGAGGTGGCAAAATCCATAGCATGTCTGTGACAGTTTTCCTTTTTCATGCTCACAGCAAATGCCATAAATAGATCTCAGAACTCTGTCTTTTTCTTAACCCAATATTCCATGGCGTATTGGCCACTACATGAGATGAATCCTTGTCCTTGTTAGTGGAGGTTTAGAGGGAATTTTTGGTGAAGGGAGAATGTTACAGAATTAAATCCCATCTTTTCATAACTCTTTTGATTCAGTATTAAAGATTGTTGCTGAGAGATCCCCAAGCCATCATAGACGTTGCAGCTTTTTCCTTTACTGACTGTTAACCTATATGTGTGACAAGAGCAGAATTTCTAGAGATTGTGGTAAGGAAGAATAATTTCAATGAGTTTAAGAAAGGCCGAAGACTGATTTGAGGTGAATAGTGCGTGTCATTTCAGAGTTTCAGTGCAGGTTGCTGGTTTTATTGGGAGGTCAGTGATTGGACAAATGCATTTCCTAGAATCATGTAGGGCACTTTAAGTGTTGAGTGCTTTGTATAACACCCCAGAGGTGAAGATGTTTATCAGTTCAGGTGCACAGGTGGCAGTTTGATTATTGGAAAGAGGGTGTAGAGATTTGACAGTATCAGAGTTTGAGCACATTTAAGCAGTAGCAGCATATTGTCCTAGAACAGATTGCCTCCAGGTCATGATTTATTGACATGCTTGATGGAAGGACTCAACACAAGCCACCACTTACCTGTTTTTTCAGTTGACTCTCAGAAGGTCTTAAATAATTGGGTATGTAAGAAATGTCAAAGTGACAGACTTGGGCTCAAAGGACCGTGTGTTTTTATATATCCACCTCTTGCCCTTTAACTTAAATGTTTTGATCAAAACTAATATTTTCTTGGTTGTAATATAAACAAATTCATATGCAAAGTGGCTGAGAAAGTGTGCACAATGTTAGTTTTGTGGGTAGTAGCCAGTGTGACATCTGGGTCATTGCCCTTGGCCTTGTGTGTCAGACCATATCTCTGAAACAAATAGCTGTGGCTAAATTAACAAAAAATAGATAACCTAGACATGGAACAAAATACAGAATAGTTTTATCTTTATGCAGTAAAGATACTGCATTCCAAAGAATTTATGTAAATTGAATTATTTAAACTGAATTTATCATTGTAAAGGTAATCTGTGGTAAATCCTTTTGTGGTGATTTTTTCCCCCCCTTCTTTTGTATCCCCATTTAAAAGCCCCTAATTTAATCTGTGTGGATGAGGTGGATTCTTGTGGGGTTAAATCACTCCAGTTTATACCTATTGAGGGTAAATTACCAGACTAAGCTCCTTAGGGGTAACAACAAAGAGCTTTGCCGTAGGTGCTCAGGAAACCTGCATTCACTTTCTGTACACATGAACTCTATTTCCGTTAGTCCAAATAACTTGGAATCCTACAAAAATAATTTTAACATTTTAACAATAATGGCGGTTTTAACATTCAGTCCTTGCTTAAAAGAAGTACTGAGCACTAAGTTGTGCCTGACAGTGAAGGTAGATTTTATAGTTTTAAAGATATCTATAGTTTCTGCTTTATGCTCTTATAGTGGGGGAAACAGACCAGAAAACTCATGGGTAGTGCACAATAAATGCTAGGTGTCATTGCTCTTGTGGGTATGATGGTTGCTTTAATGGCCCCTGTGAGATTCACCTGTAAGAGACCTTGACTGCACCTGGGACTGTTGAGGAAGGCATCATGAAATAGAAACAGTGTAGGATCAGCACCTAGCCTGGAATGATGGCTAAGAGGACTAACAGGGCTAAGTTTTTTCATCTGAAAGTAGGGATAGTAATAATACAGGTCCAGAGAGTTGTTACGAGGATTCCAGAAAAGTAGTGCACATGGATGGTGTGGCAGTCCTGGTAACTGAGCAGCTGTCAGTGATGATAGCTGTCCCTATCACTTGTCCTTTTTTCTCTATGACAACCCTTTGAAGAAGGGAATGCTTTTCTTTATTTTGCAGATGCTCAGAGAGGTTAATTTAAGGAAGGTTATCCAGCTAGAACTTGGTAGGGCCAGGCTTTGAATCTAGATGTCTCTCTCCTGGTTACCTTTTGTTCTCTTTATGCTACTCTGGAGGCCCAAGATGATTCCAGCTGCTTCCTGCTTCATTATCCCCCTAAGTGCCCCACTGAGAGGAGTCTGCAATTGCCTGCCCCTCCTCTCCCTGCCTCCTGGTCGTGCCATGAGTCACTGCCGAGCCATTTGTGTCAGAGAAGGAAATGGGGGCTTGCTCATCACATGTAGCAATTTGCTGTGTGTTCTTGCTTATTTGCCAGGGACACCAGCAGAGAAGTGTTCATCAAAAGGCATCGTGTTTGTTAAGGGAACACACTGTGTATTTTAAAAAGCTCTCAGCTCTTTCTGGCATCATTGATTGTGCTTTAGCATAAGAAATAAAGCGACATTGAGCCTTTTATTAATATTACACATGTTTTCCATTTAACTTTGACTGGTTAAATCTGGCATAAAATGGGAACTTGCAAACTAGCTTCCCTGGGATGTGTGGCTTCTCTTATGCTAGTTATGCTGAGGATCTTTATTGAACAGGGAGCTCAGATAGGTCTCGGCCCGCAGCTAGGGCCCTGGACTAGATTTTCTCTTTTGCTTTTCTCTCTTGATGGTATGATTGCCTTGTTTCATGAAGCATGTGGATATGTTTAAATATTGAAATGGAAGTTGGTATGTGACAGTTGAAGAACATAAATGTGTGCTCCCATATTCTGATTCAAGTTTTTGTATGTGGTACATTTTACAAAACTGGGTGGCCAGTACTTGGAGTTGACATGAAGTTTGAGGAATCTGTGGCTCGGAATTGGGGGGTGATTCTTAGAGATCATGTATTTATTTTACAAATGAAGAAACAGATGTAAAGGGATGATGATGATGGTGAAGATGATGATGATGATGATGATGGTGAAGATGGCAGTGGTGGTGGTGGTGGTGATGATGATGATGATGATAGTAGTGAGAGCACTAACACTTTTTAGGCCACACACTCTCCAGGGTGCTTTAGGTATTACCTTCTTTGGTCCTTATAATGACATTATGAGGCAGGGGTTTTTATTATCTCTGTTTTACAGAGGCACAGAGAGGTTCAGTCATTTGCCCAAGTCACACAGATGGCAAGTAGTAGAGCTGAAATTTGCATCCAGGCTGTCAAGCTATGTCAGAATCTTTGATCTCAGTCAGGACACTATAGCTTGTGTATGACTTGTCCCAAGTCGTGAAGCTTCACTGAAATAGTCTCCATCTAAAATCCTGCTCTTTTGATGACTGAGCTACATCAGTGATTTATGAAGTTGTTTTGGCTGTGGAACCCTTCCTTAAACAGCGATATTACCAGATAGTGTAACCAAATAAAAAAGCAGAAACCCAGCTGTTGTGGGTGAAGTGGGGTGGGAGGGGCATTAACCATGTGTTCTATTTATTTAGCTCTTCCTGTAGCTTCTCAGAAACCCACGTGGGGCATAATTTTAAAACCCGGGCTTTCGTGAGGGACATGAGCTTCAGATTGATGGGGGTTTTTTGGCCACAATTAAAATTATAATAGGGAACAGATAACTCTGGTCAGATCTGTCTCATTATCTCTGTTTATGTCCCCACTGGAAGCAAACTTTTGAGGCTTTTGTAGCTGCATTATTATAGATTTGCAGGGTCTCTGGGGGGAATCAGAATCAGATGTGTGTTGGATAAAGGCATTCCTGAGATCCTAAAGAGGGCATCAACCCCCTCACCTGCTGAAAATCTCTGGTCTGGAGTCAGCATTCTGATCTGCATACCTAGTAGGCAGTGAAGTGCTGACCTTGACTGCTCCTCTTTGCTCAGACATCGAATAATGCCCCAGGGTCATCATTCTGAACATTACTTGTGTTGTAATTACCTGGTTTTGGTTTTGTCTCATTCACTAGACTGTGACCTAGTCTCTCTCTGTCTGCAGTGCTAAACACTGTTTAGCTGTAGCTCAGTAAATGTTGGTGGTTGAATTTTTAAAAATCACTTTTTAGGGTTCTAGACTGTAGACGTAGATAAGAGATCAAACAGCTGACTGACTTGACCCCAGAATGTCTTCTATAACAGAACCTTATTTTTATCTGTTTCCAAGTGATGGAATAAAGGGATGAAAGCTGGTTTAGTTGGGAGTCTAGTTTGGCACACACACACACAAAAGACATTAGTCTGAGGTTCATATTCATTTTAAAAGTTATGGAAAAACCAAACATTTTGTTTTTAGACCTTTTTTTCTCCCAGATTAAACAGAATCTTCCTTTGTAAAGATAGTTGGGGGGGAAAAAGTATTAGAGTGCTGAGTGTTCAGGAAATGTAGACCTCAAGCCAGAAGAATCACTTTACAGTCTCAGGTCTGTTCCTTATTGGCTTACTAGTCCAGTAGTTGCCTGCTTGTACTTGTCATGTTTTTGTAGGTGAAGGAAGTGTAGTAAGAGAGTGAAGTATGTGGGGCCCAGGAGCTTGACGAGGGTGGAGGAACAACTGAGAGACATAAAGAAGGGTTAAAAATTAGGAATCAGTCTAGGCCAGTGGTTCTCAGAGTGTGATCCCTGGACCCAAAGCATTAGCATCACCTGGGAACATGTTAGGAATGCACATTCTCAGGTTCCACCCTAGAGTTACTGAGTCAGAAACTCTGTGGGCAAGTCCAGTATTGTCTGTTTTTTGTGAAAACCATTACTCTGCTACCTCTTCCCCCTGCCTAATTTAAATATTCCTAATTGTTGCTAGTTTTTAGTTGATCCCTATAATATTCTTTGAGTATATGTCAGTGAGTTGTTTGGAGTTAAAGGAGGACTGTTGAGAAGAAATAAAGAAATCTCCCTGTATTCCAAAGGCATTTCCCAGAGTTAAATTATATGTGTTATTAGTGTCTATTGCTTTTGTTCAGATTAAGCTCTGAAACAAAATTAAGATTCTCATCAAGCCTTGAGCTTATTAATAGCTGTTTCATTTGTTTAGTACTAATGTAAAATGTCTGATATCTGTAGAGGAAGTGCTTCATAAAAATGCACACTTCTTAAGTGCTCTACTAGGAGAAGCATTGTGAAGCCCACAGGATGTTAAAAGTAAGCAAATAAATGTAGTTTTGTTGAGCTATCCTCAATGTAGTGTGTGTGATGGTTAAGAACACTGGTCTCCACAGCTTACAGGGGCTTCCTGGTTGGTCATATTTCAGACAATTTGGACATTAAAAAGGATGACTGCAGTTGAATGTAGAACACTGAACAAATAAAAATCCGTGAATCCATAGTTATGGCAGACAGTAATGGAAAGGGAGAGAAGCTCTTGACGCATTGGAAATGACTTTTATGCCAACTTTTCATTCTAAAAATTATGAATCAAAGGGAAAGAATTAAGCATTTTCCTTGCCTTCTAATGAAAAACTGGAGTTCTTCTATGATTGATAAGAGAATGCTGTACTTTACAAAAGGATACTAGCAAATAAAGTGTAGAAGAAAATATAGAATTAGAATATCAACATTTGCAACCTGCAGTGAAATATTTGATTCAGGCAAGGAAGGCAAAACCATCAGGTGAAAGGATATTGGGAACAGAATAATCTTGTGACTTCAACGAATACTTCACAGAGCACTTGTACAGGGGAAAGTGTGTCTTTACAGTAGTGGTCACCACCTTAACTAAGTTGTCAAACTCAGCATCATGAATGATAGGATAGCCTCCTGATGTCATGTAACATGAAGTAGACAGTATTACCAAGGAGGAGTTTTGCCAAAAATGTTTAACTTGAATCTAACCAGGTTTACAGAAAACATAGGGGATAGAGAGTCAAATTAATTGACACTATGGTGAAACAATTAGACAATTTTAAAATGGACATTCTCAAGATAACTGGTCTGTCTGATCTCTTCAAAAAAAAAAGTCTCATAAAAAAATTAATTGCTTGTGGGCATTATTCTTTATTACAAGAGACTGAGAAAACATTAACCAAACAATGCATAAACATTAATTGGATCTGGATTGAAAATAATAATTGCTATAAAAGATATTTGGAAGTAGTTGTGGAAATTTGAATATGGACTGAGTATCTCACATTAGGAACTTATTGTTAATGTCTTAGATGTAGTAATGGTATTTTGGTTGTGTTAGAAGAATACCTTTTTTCTTAGCAGATGCTTTAAGTTTTCAGTATGAAAGTGCATAATATCTACAAATCACTTTCTTATGATTCCATAAGAAATAAAGGTGAATATGTAGATTAAGTGAATTTGGCAAAATGTTAGCAATTTGGAATTGAAATAGTAGACATATGTTTCATATTTTAAGTACATTTGAAAATTTTCTTGAAAAATAAAATGGGCTGCCTGTATTCAAATATTGATTGTGTCTCTTGCAAATGTCATGACCTTGGATAAGTTTCTTAATGTTTCTCAGGGTAAATTGAGTGTAATAGTAATAATAATACCACTACAAAGTGTTTGAAGTTATTGAGTGACATATTTAGCATCTAAAACATATTGCAGTAGTGCGTAGTGTGTAAGTGCCTTATACAAAGTAAATGCTCAATACATATTAGTTTTTGTGATGATGGCGGTGACTATGAGATAATACCTTAGTTTAGTATTGCTGATTCAACATAGAGAATAGCAGGAAATGTTCTTAACCTTTTGGATGGTAACTGGACTCATGAAAGCTATGAATTCCCAGAAAATTTTATATGTCATTTCCGAGATTTATAGCTCATCCATGCATTCCTGTTTGAGAACGCCTTATCTAGAACCCTAGGTAATATTTAAGAATACTTTATTTAGAAATCTATTATTGTCTCAATATGCTTTGATTTGAAGAACAATTCAAATGGCTTTAAAGACAGGCTTGCAAAGAAGTGAATGAAATGCTGGTATGAGAGATTGGTTTTGTAATCAACATGTAATCAGATGAACATGTCCCGATTACTTTGGCTGTCTTCAGAGATATCTTAGAACACTATGTATGTAATTAGCCTATTATTGTTTAGAGCATCCTCTTTAAGAATTTCCTTCAGAACCTCCAATTGAGTTTTTTAGAAACATCTAAAGTTTTCTATACTTATTCTGATGTTATGAAGTGAGTTACTAAAATGGGTAATTCATTTTTGATCAATGAAGTATGTGACAAGAAAGTGGTGGAATTTTTTTTGTCCCATTTTGTGGCCTTATGATGATGCTGTTGGAAATTTCAAAAGTAGTTTAGTTTGCTCAAACTCTCCAGCCCTAAACCATTGA
Organism: Camelus dromedarius; assembly: GCF_036321535.1. Lineage (NCBI taxonomy): Eukaryota > Metazoa > Chordata > Mammalia > Artiodactyla > Camelidae > Camelus > Camelus dromedarius. Next base: position 24,598,358 of record NC_087459.1, on the reverse strand, counting down.
TAATACCAATGAATATCCCTTATTTTTACCTATTTGGGTGTGTTGGATGTATTTTCACTAGGACTGTACCTTTAGTTAATGATCCTGGAGTTAAATTGTTGAATTTGTTGAGTTGAATTTGTGGGCCTATGGACTTGATTCAGGTGTTTTGCCTCAGAAGTGCATCACTACAAATAGATAAATTGTGGGAAATCTGTAATGTCTGGCCCTTTTCTGGCTGCACGTCCTAGCTCAAGGTTTCAGAAGCATAGAACTTTACTGATAGCTAGACATAATGGTAAGGGTTTACTCAGAGCTGGACTCCTGATTGTAATTATAGGCTGATAATGGAGGATGTACTAGGTCAGAGTGGGATGGTGTCCAGACAGAGTCTGGGCAAAGGGCTGTAATTGGTACCCTTGTCACACTCACAGGTAACTTTGGGCTTTCCCTCCGGGGTAAAACGAGGTTGTAATTCAGTGGTTAGGTTGCAGGCCTGAAAGAGAGACATTTTGAATAACACTGTTGAACTTCAAATTTTCCAATGCATCTGTAGGAGATAAATATCTTGTGGATCAATGAAAGGAATATTAGATGAACTAGTGTTAAGGAGTGAACCAAAAGAAATGAGTTCCTCTGGTCACTGACAGAACTTAGAGGACTTAGAGGAGGGGCATTCATACTAGAGTGGAGAGTGGTGAGAATTTGCAGAGAGATTGCTTGGGAGCTTGTTCCTAGGTCAGAGTTCTTGACAATAGGTGTGTGTAAGAGATCAAAATTAAGGAAGTTTGTTGGAGAAGATCATAAATCCCATGAGGGCAGGAGACATGTCTGTACTATTCAGTGCTAAATACTTGATGTGGTACCTGGTAGGTGTGCAATAAATATTTGTTGAATGAATGAGAATGTTGAGTAAATTAATAAAAGAATGAAGGGGGATGATGGTCACAGTCTGTGGTGTTTGTTGGTTGACCTAGTTGCAAAGTAACAGTAATATTTTAGATTTCCTCAGAGGTTAGTTTGGAAATGTTTTCTTTATCAGTGAAGGGACTTCTGATTGCTTAGTTCAGATGATAATCAGTCTGTGCAGCAGAACTGCAAAGTGAACATGTGTGTCCATGTTATAGATGAGGAAATAGATTCAGAGAAGTGAAGTAATTTGCACATAGGTCCACAATCAAGAAGATTATAAGCTCTCAACGTAGGTTTTTCAACTCTTGAATACAGTCTTCCTTTTTACTTTCATCAGTCATTGCTAGAGAGAGTTTTGCTTTGAGAGTGGTTTATTAAATAGTTTCTTTATATCATAATAGAGTGATTAGTTTTTAAGTATGAAGAAATAAATAGGGAGAAATTCATATATTGGCCAATCCCTGTTGCTGTGCTTGTTCTGCTAGTCATCATCTGGCTGATTGAATAATCATGATGATAAAGCTGAATGAGTAGAACAATTTGTGATTAAAAAAAAACCCTCCATTCTACTTAATGGACTGCAGTTATTAGAAATAGAAGTCCCAGTTAATCTTAATATAGGCTAGTTATTTAGGAAAGGAAATATTTCAAATTAAATCAGCCTTTCCTTTGTATTATCTTGCTTGAGATAGTTTTCTTTTTGCCCACCTAGCCCTTAAATTACTGTTGCTATAAGGAAATAAATCTTTACTGATTACTGAATGAAAAAAATTAAATAGACACACACAAACAAACACAAAATGCATCTGAGAAGTTTGTGGTCTTCTAGGTTTTAGTCATTCATTGAGGCATTTGGTGGAGATGGGTTCTGCAGATGAAACTATCATGGTTTTCAGAAGTCATCCCAAGATGGCAGAGAGGAAACATGACAGACTCTGGAAAGAGACCCTCTCTCAGATGATGAGTAATATATATTTTATGCTCATATTAATATTTCATTGGTGAGAAGGTCAAAATCTACATTTAAATGGAAATATTTAAAAAGCAGAAGCATAATATTTGACTAAGTGAAACACTCATGGTTTTTCAAGAATACAAGCTGTACCCCTGGTGCCTCAGCTCTCCAGATCTGATGTTTGTTAGAGCATGCTGGAATGTTTGAATTACTTTTATCTTTTGGGGAGATCTTAGCCCTGGCATTTGGCAATCTTAGTTCCCTGACTCCTCTTCCATTTGACCCTAAATTGTGTTATATACTACCTAAAATCATGTCCTGTGTATATGGCCTCATTCAGTCCTATAAAGTTATTTAAATCTCTAGAAACCCATTTTGCCCATTCTGTGAAACATACATATTGGAAGTGTAGAAATAGGCCAAAAATGGATGCTTTCAGTTAAAAGTAATGGAAATGCCCAACCAACCAAGTGTCTTTACAAAGAGTCAGGATTAGGAGGTCCCAGGGTTGATTGAGACACCAAGCTCTGGTTATGTTTCATTTTCCTCTGCCATTCTTTGTGTTAGATTTCACTGCTAGGCTTGTGACCTCATGGTTCCAAGAGTAATATCTTCATAGCATTCAAAAGAAGAAGGAAGGATGCAGAAGCAAAAGAATCTTCCCGGTTCACATTCCTCTCTTAATAGGAGGAAGATTTTCCTCAAAGGCCTGCACAAAGACTTGCCCTTACACCTCATTGACCAGACTTGGGTCACATTATCAGGCTGCCAGTCCCATCCCCAAATACTTGTAAGGAGAATCTCAAGATGACTATGATTGGTTCAGTGCACTCATGCTTGATTCTCTGAAGCTGGGCACATTGCCTCTCTTGAAAACTCAGGGCTCTGTTATCACCAAAGAAGCAAGGGAAATGGGTATTGTCTGCCACACTGATACTCCTGTGTGAGCTTCTGAGTATGAAGTACAGGTGCACACCAGACTGTTTTTCCTAGGTGTTTAGAAATAGTCTGGAAAAGGAAAGTTAATAATTTGAAGCTACTCTTAGAGAAATCACAGCAGGGAGGAATGTTTACAAATTAAGGGGAGGATCTAGTTCTCTAGCTGTGCTGGTAACTAGCACCACATAGGATAGACCAGGGCTGACCCTGGACAGTGAGCTGAATTTGTCCAGAGCGCCTGCATTCATTCTTCTGCATGCTGCCGCCTTCTCCATTTTCGACCCAAATAATCAGAGGCAGCTGCTGATGTAGATGACCCAACTACTGGGATTCAGGAGGCTGGGTTGTGGTTCTATTCTGACATTAACTGTCGACAGTTTGGTTATGGGTGGGCACCTGAGATCAAAATCAATGGCACACAATCCCTGTTTTTTAAGGGGCTCACAGTGAAGAACTTCACTCTTCTGAGTCTTTGTTGCCTCATCACAGTATGAGGGCTTAGACCAAATGATCACTTTCCTTCTGTCTCACTACTAAGTTTTATGATTTCTTTGAAGTTTGTTGGAGATTAATTTTTTTGTCAGTGACTTTTGTCAATACATTCTGCATATGTTTTGCTTCCAGGCATACTGTTACCCACAAAGCTTGCTACTGTCAGGTGTGGTCTCAGTGCAGAGAAAACATAGCTGGCTTCTCTGTGATTGTTCTGGATCATGCAACTCTCTTAATGGAAGCCAGGATCACATTAGCATTTTTGGCAGTCTCATTGCTCTGTGGCTTTTATTGGGTTTGCAATGAGCTGCAGTTTCTAAGAACAGTATTTGGAAGGTGACTTTGCAGAGACTTAAGGCACTGGATTTTTCTTGTCATTTTCTTCCTTTTGTCAGTTCCTTTTCCCTTAATTTTGTAGCTGGCAATGGGCCTAGAATCCATGATATTGATGATAAATATTAACATGTTTTGAGCTCTCATTGTGTGCCAGGTACTATAATAAGTACTTTATAGGTATTGTTTCATTTAATCTCTAATGGCAACTTTCTGATCTAGGCTTTATTACTTCCCATTTTACAGATGAGGAAACAATATAGAGTGAAGCTGATTAATTTGAGAAACATCATATAATTAGCTAGCAGTCAAGACAGGACTACAATCCAGGCAACTGAGTGGAGAGCTCAAGTTCTTAACATTGCAATGAAACTTAAGACAGTTCTGTGTTTCACTTATCCCCTAATTCTCTCCTCCCCTACTCCCACCTCGTACTTGTATATTTGCTTTGAAATATTATTACCTGTCTTATCATTTCAAATAGGCTTATTAAACTGTATTGTGTAGAGGTGAAAAGTTATAAAGTACTAGATCCATAGATCAAGAGTTCACTTATTCTTTTTTTTTAGGTTTTTGTTTCTTTTTTTCTTAATTGAAGTATAGTCAGTTTACAATGTTATGTCAATTTCTAGTGTACAGCATAATAGTTCAGTCATACATATACATCCATATATTCCTTTTCATACTCTTTTTCATTATAGATTACTACAAGATATTGAATATAGTTCTCTTTGCTATTCAGTATAAACCTGTTGTTTATCTATTGTTCATTCATTTATGTGTTCATTTGTTCAGTCTTTTTTTTTTTTATCTTTTTGGGGGTCAGAATTAAGTCATTCATTTTTAAATTCATGATTGACTGAGTCCCTGAGATGTCAGACTGAGTATTGGGAGTCTAGAGAGGAATGAGACATAGTGTCCTGCTTTTGAAGAGTTCACAAAGCCATGTGGTGAAGCTGGGCCCCAGCAGTTTCCATCATTACTTGTAGATCATGGTGAAAACTGCATTGCATTGTAGATGTGATGAATTCAGAGCATAGCATCTACTTTGCTCTACTGTAGCCTCTCAGGCTTGGCTCATCTTTGAGCCTCTGAACCAATACATTTCTGGGGGTCCACTTCACCTTCCTCTTTCTGCCCCACTATAGTGCCCCACTTTTCTCCCTTTTTCAAATTGATTTGTTGTTCAAAAGGTTGGTGCTGCTAGGAATGGGGACCTGTGAGCTTACTTTGATATAAGAGAGGAAAAGACTAGAATCAAGCCCTTGCTCAGATCATGCTTTGCAAGGGGGGCAAGGGTAGAAAGCTGGGCAAAAGACACTTGAGCATAACAGCAAGGAGTGAGCCACAGGTGGAGGATGAGGACAGAGAAAGAGAAGGCTCTGAAATTGGGAAGACCTGACCCAACACTTCATCTCTAGTGTCTGAAAATAGCTCTGTTCCTATCTTTTTCCCACCCAAGTACCATATGATCCTCTTCCCAATTTCTTCCCTCAATTTCCTCCAAGGACCTGCCTCCTCCTCCTGGGTTTATTTTGGAGAATAGAAGTGGAGAAGGGGTTGGTGGGAACCTTCTGATTCTAGAGAGAGAAACTGAGGTACATGATAGAGAGAGCAGCCATCTGTACCTTGTCCTATAAAGCTTTAGGGACTGTCAGAATCTTGTCATATATCCCATGGTTTGCTGTAAGCCACAGGTGGCCTTGATTCCCTCACAGACATGGGCTCCTGGCTACTTCCTACCATGCATGGTCAGGTGTTTTTATCTGAGTATGGCAGCTCCCATCCAAGGGAAACAGTTTCTTCTAACAGAAGGGAAGCCAATTGCAGTCTGTACTGCATTGCCCCTACCCGTAACCCCATTAAGGGGTTGTAAATAGTACTATAATGATGTCTCAGTCATTTGTTTTGATGTATCCGAGCTTTTAATAAATCAGCCACAGCTTGCTTAATAGGAATATGAGAGCAGAGTGTGTTGCTGCCAGCAGCTGCTAGTAAATTATAAAGCATTCATCTGTTTTACAAGGGAATTAAATGTTTGTTCTCTTTTAAGGGCTTGTAACTAAACAAGGAGGGGGGCGGGGGGATAGAGTGGCTTTTCTGATACCCATGCCCTCCCAAGTGCAGTAACTGCCCCAGGTACCTGGGGGAAACACCTGTCACCAGAGCCATATGAATTACACTGCCCCCAGCTAAACCCTGTCATTATTGGTCGCTACTCCATGTGCATCTCCAAAGCAGTATTTATTGGATTACATTTTTCTTCCACTCCAAAGAATTCAGTGAAATACAAGTCCCATTCCTCCCTCCCTCCTTTTTTTTTCTTAAGACTCTCTAGGGAAGGAGCATTAGATAAACCATATATCCAGTATGACTGATGTTTAGTTGTCTGCAAAATTGAGTTACCCTATTTTATTCAACTTTCATGTTTACATTTGAAGTGGACTTTTCCCCCCTTCTTTTCAACAACATTGGCTTTATTAAGTAATTTTAAGAGCAGGCATCAGAGTTAGTATTTTTAGTAGAGATAAAAATACGGAAGCCAGGTACTCAGGATTTGTGAGCTGTTATTTTGTGACCTTTGACAAGTTCTTTAGGCTATTTGAATGTTTCCTTATTTTTAATTTTTAAATTTTGAAATAATTACAGATTCACAGAAAGTTACAAAGATAGTATAGAGAGATCCGGGATGACCTTCCCTCAGTACGATGTGTGTGTATAGTTCTGTGTCCTTTTATGCCTGTGTAAATTTGTGTAACCATCACTACAATCAAGCAAGATACAGAACCATTCTGTCATCACAAAGATCTCCCTAGTGATACCCCTTCATAGTAACACCCACTATCATCCCTCACCTTATGCCCTGGCAACTACAAATCTGCTTTCTAGCTCCATAATTTTGTTATTTTAAAAATGTCACCTAAATTAAATCATACAGTATATAACCTTTTGAGATTGTTTTTCTTTTCATTCAGCCTAATGTCCTTGAGATCCATCCCTATTAGTGCCCTCCTTTTTATTGCTAAGTAGTATTCCATGGTATGGATGTACCACAGTTTGTTTAATCGTTCACTTATGAGGGACACTTTAGTTATTTCCATTTTGGGCTACTACAAATAAAGCTGCTTAAAACAGTTATTTACAGATTTTTTTGTGGCTATAGGTTTTTGTTTCCCTGTGATTAATGTCCAGAATTGCATTTACTGGGTCATATGGTAAGTATACGTTTAGTTTTTAAGAAATGGTCAGCTTTTCCAGAGTGATTGTACCATTTTACATTCCTACCAGCAGTGTATGAGAGAATTAGTTTATCAGCATCCTCTCTGGGATTTGGTATTGTTACTATTCTTTATTTAGTTGTTCTAGTGGGTATATAATAATATTTCATCATGATTAATTTGTATTTCCCTAATGATTGATGTTAAACACCTTTTTATATGCTTGTTTGCCATTTGTGTCTTCTTTTTGGTGAAATGTCTGTCATGTCTTTTGCCTGTATGTCTTTCGGATTATCTGTTTTTTACTGGTAAAGCTTTGAATGTTCTTTATATATTCTAGGTATGAGTACTTTGTCATATTTGTGTTGATCTTGTCTTTTCATTCTTTTGATAGGGTCCTTTGCAGAGCAAAGGCTTTTAGTTTTGATGAAATCAAATTTATCACCTTTTTCTTCTATGGATTATGCTTTTGGTGTTATGTCTAAGAACTCTTCACCAAATCCTAGGACCTGAAGATTTGCTCCAAAGTGTCTTTCTTGTACTTTTGTAGTCTTATATTTTACTAGTAAGTCTATAATTCGAGTTCTTTTTATAGAAGATACGAGGTCAAGGTTGTGGGGTTTTTGGTTTTTTTGTTTTGTTTTGTTTTGTTTTTGTTTTTTGTTTTTTTGCCTTTGAGTATTAGATTGCACTAGCACAATCAGCACAATATTTTTTTTAAAGACTTTCCTTCATTGAATTATTTTTGCAACTTTGTCAAAAATTAGTTGGCCATACTTGTGCTGGGCTATTTTTTGGATCTCTCTTCTGTTCCATTGATCTGTGTGTCCAACCCATTGCCAATACCTCACAGTGTTGATTACTATAATTTATATAATAAGAATGATTCCTTCCACATTACTCTTTTTGCAGATAGTTTTAGCTATTCTAGTTCCTTTCCTTTCCATATAAATTTTAGAATAATCTTGTCTATATCTACAAGTAATCCATCATTTCTTTCTGGATGTTCCAAGAATCTTTTTCTTTTGGTTTTTGGAAGTTTATAATGTGTCTTGGTGTGAATTTCTCTGGGTTTATCCTGTTTAGGGATGTCCCATATTCTTGAATCTGTAGATTTATGTATTTTTCTAAATTTGGGAAATTCTTTGAAAAAAATTTTAGCCCCACCACCTTTCTCTTCTCTTTCTGGGACTAGAAAACAAGAATGATAGATCTTTAGTTATACTCCTACATGTCCCTGAGGCTCTGTTCATTTTTTTCTTCAACTTTTAATTTTTTAGTTTTAATTCATTACATATACTTTCAGTTTTTTATCATTTGAGAAATATATTTAACTTAAAATTTATAATTTTAATCATTTTTGAGTGTGCATTTCAGTGACATTAAATATATTCACAGTATTGTGCAGCCATCACTACTATCTATTTTCTGAACATTTTCATCACCCAAACAGAAACTCTTTACCTATTAAGCTTAGTTCTCCTTCCCCCTTTCCCTCAGTGCCTGGTATCCTGTATTAATCTACTTCCTATGATTTACCTACTCTTGATATTTTATATAAGTGGAATCGTGCAATATTTGTGCTTTTATGGCTTGTTTATTTCACTTAGCATGATGTTTTCAAAGTTCATACACATCATGATATGCATCAGACATTTGACTACTAGTGCATTATATGTATGAACTACATTTATCCGTTCATCTGTTGTTGGACACTTGGCTGGTTCTATCTTTTGACTACAGTGAATAATGCTAAGAATATGAATATACAAATGTTTGTTCACATCCTTGCTTTCCTTTCTCTAATATATCTAGGAGTGGAATTGCTGAGTCATATGGTAATTCTGTGTTTAGCTTTTTGAGTAGAGGACAAATTTTGTTCATTTTCTTTAGGTCTGTTTTCTCTCTGTTTTTTTTTTTTTTTTTTTTTTTTTTCCCAGATTGGGTAATTTCTGTTGTTCTGTCTTCCTGTTCAGTGTTTCCTTCCTTGGTTTTCTCCATTATGCTGTTGAGCCTATCCTTTGACTTTTTGTTTTGCTTATTATCTTTTTCAGATCTAAAATTTCCATTTGGCTTTCATATCTTCTATTTATTTTCCAATACTTTCTACTTTCTCATTTGTTTTAAATGTGTTTATAATTGCTTGTGGAAGGACCTGTATGATGGACATTTGCAGATCCTTATTAGATAATTCTAAACTCTTTGTCATATCAGTGAGATCATCTGCCAATTGTCTTTTCTCATTTTTAGATTGATTTTGGGAGGGGTCTTGGATGAGTGACTTTCTTATGAAATATGGAAATTTTGTGTATTATATTATGAAACTCGGGACCTTACTGAAATCTTTTGTTTTAGCAGAACTCTGGTATTGCTTAGGTAGGGGCAGTGGGGACCACCTTTGTTACTGCTGGGTGTGAGTAAGTATTCAGGCTCATCTGGCTCTTGCTGATACCTTGGCTGGGGAAGGAAGGGGTGTCTTGCTGCTACTCCCACGTGGTCTCCACTGATACCTTGGTAGTAAGGGGTATTGAAAAATTGATGAGCTGATTGGGAAGAGTCTGAATTTCCAGCAGGCCTCCTCTGACACCACCCCAGTGAAGGCTGGTGTGTTAAGTCTCAATTTCACTGACATAGTAAGGTGTGTCAGTGATGGTCTGTTACCACCAGGTGGAGATGAATCTTGGCTTCCTGGGTAGTGTTTACACCATCCTGGTATTATCCTAGAGGAGTTTGGGGGCACAGGTGGATTCTCCTAGCATGGGTAGGGTTAGTTTTTCAGTGGTGCTTGGAGTAGGAGATCAGTTATCTAAAAGTTTTCTGTCTTGTTAGTCTGTAGCTTTCATGGCATTTTGGCAAGAGACAGCGGACTCTTCTTGGGGTTTCTTTTGTCTGTGCCTGGTGATGTTCCAGGTTCCCAGTTTCTTTAGTGCTTGGCCTGGAATTTATGAGACAAAATGAAAACCCAGGGATCTTGCCTCTTTAGCATTCCCTGTGTCCCAAGTTGCCTAGCCATTCTGCCTCTTCTCTCACCTTCCAGGGTCATCTTATGTTTGTTTTATATGTTAATATCCAAGGCTTTTCACTGTACTTGTCAGAAGGAAAATATTGCATCTTTCTAGAACTATTACTTTATTTTTAAAATATTAATAGTAATTATTGATGTATCTACATGTCTATGTTGCCATGATGTTTAAGTGAGATAAACGTGAAAGAGGATTAGATAATTAATTAAATCCTGTTTGAACGTCAGTTATTCCTAAATAACATGTGAAGTCATCTTGCTCTAGAGCAAGGTGCATGTTTTATGGGGTTCCCACAAAGGAGTGAAAATTCACACTTACTCTCTTTTGCTCCCTGACCCCACCCTACCTACTTCCTCCCCCTCTAGTATATTACATGAAAAGATTTTACTCAAACTTATGGTTTGCAGTTGGAATACCCTAATAACAATTGTAAGTATTGTGAACCATTCATTAAGCACCTTGTAATTGCCAGGCACTGTGCTAAGTGCCTTTCAGTGATTTTTTAAATTCATTCTTCTAAATGCTGTTATCCTGTTTTGCAGCTGAGGAAATAGAGGCTTAGAGAAGTCAAATAATTTGCCAAGATTACTTAGGTAATGAGTGGTAGAGCTGGGATCTGAACACAGGTCTTAGAGTTTAAAGTTCATGCTCTTAACCTCTACACTTTACTTCTTTCCTGTATTTTCTCTTGTACTTCATCATGCAACTCTTTAGAACTTTTTGTTCTCTTGGTGAGTGCCTAGTCAGCATTATTAAGCATCTTATTTTTCTGTGTTTGTTTCGGTAAAAGGTAAAAGATCCTACTTAGATTTTATCCATTGGTACTTTCTTATAATGCTTTTGTGGTTTTATCTGCAAGTGTGTTTGTGTGTTTCTTAATGTTTCTGGCAAAATTTAAGATGTGATCATGTGGCTGTATTCTCCCAATCGATTCATCTTTAGTGTCACTAATTTTATTTCTGAAAGATTAAGTAGTTATTTTTCTCACTTCTCTGTTGGAGAGTGATTGAGTAATTCATTCAGCAATTATTTATTGAGTGACTACTGTGTGATAATCACTGTGCTAGGTAGGTGCTGGGAGTATCCCGTAATGATATGTTTCTTTGTTCTTGAGATTGTTATGTGACTTTAATTATATCTCTCCTAAGAATTTTTCTATTCATAAGCCATCAGTAAGATTTTATCTTTTTTTTTTTAATTTCTGGAGGAGTTGTCCTATAGAAAGCATATGTGTTTATGAGAAAGACTATGATTTAATTTTTAGGAAGATACTGATACTCCTAAAATTAGGTACACCAGTGTCTACAGTTTATTTATCAATGCAGATAAGGACTTTATAGATGAATGCTTTGCTTCTCAATTCTATGATTGTTTTGAGAAAGTAAAAGATCTGTAGAAACAAATCACTTTAGCCCTAACATTGAATGCTGGTAAAAGGAATGTTTTTGTTAGGAACATTATATATAGTCCCCACAGCATATCTGATAAACCTAGTCCATGTAAAATATAGCTTCCAAAACAACAACAACAACAACAAAAAAAACCCAGAAGAAAATGACTTCAAACACAACTCAGGGTTGCTTAAAGTTCATGGGTAAGCTAAGTACTAATACTAAACTGACCTTGCTGTTGTGAACTTAATATTCTCTACTTTATTGCAATAGAATCATATAATTTTACTGTTAGATAGGCCCTTACACATTTGCCCAGCCCACTCATTTTAGACATGAAACTTGAAACTGTAGAGGTGAAGTGACTTCTACTGCCTTTTTGTGATAAAGGCAGGACTATAATTCGGCCTCCTAACTTGAAGTCCTGGGCCCTTTTTATAGTATCACCTGAAACACATATTAATCATATTTTGTGTTGATAACTGATGGATGGTCTGAAAGTAGAGGTATTGATTTTCCTAAATTTTATCATTTCCTTCTAATCCTGTATATATACCCAATGTTCTTCCTGCACAGGGTTTCAGTTTTCTCAACTTAGGATGATAGGCAGGGCACTTACCATAGTTCATCCCTTGTTGAACTCTGTAAAGGGTCATAAATTGCTTCATTAATTCACATCCCTTTGTTTCTTAGCTTTCTAGACTTCACATGTTGGTCATAGTCTACGTAACTGCCATACTTATAATAAATGCCTTCAGGTAGGTGGATAAGTTTTGGTTTTGTTTTTCATTAAAAAGGAAACCCATAAGCTGGGAATTAGGGACTCATGCTGTGAGGGCCCTCCTCCAGACTCTCACCCTCTGCTGCTTCACTCTCACGAACCTTGTCAACCAGCTTTTGATTCAGGTCTCAGGGATAATGAGTCCTGGAGGCCCTTGTTTGTGGATGGCTTTCATTAAGAAAAAAATTATTTTCTTGGATGAGGGACAGTTAGCTTGCATATAGCTTCCCCACAGTGATTATTCTCTGACTGGATGGAGGAAATCAAATTTCTCTATGTTTCCCTGCCTAAGTGTTTCTGGTTGTCTGAGCCATTCCGTACTTCGTGGATTTTAGATAATTCACAGTTCTGTAAGCTGCATTTTCTTGATGTCCCTGCTAAAGAGAGCCCCTACACTTAAATGAGTGCTTCAGAAATAGACCAAGTCCCAAGGAGGCAAGCTGGACTCTCTTCTTACCTAGGGCTCACTCCAGGGACTTCTTCCCTCAGCCAAGACCCCACCGATGGAAAAGTGATCTCCAAGGCCTGGACGCTGGGAGCTGGGCTTTGAGAAGCACACTTTAATAATACATTTGACTGTGTTCTTTCCTTGGTTTTTAGCTGATCTCTTAGATCTTTATTATTAAATATTAATGCCTTAACTGATCATCTTTATTCCTGCAGTCCACCTCTCTGTACTTCACCTCTGCATGTTCATTGTTATTTTGTACTATGTGGGAGATCCTCCAGACCCTTGGGTTTCTGTTTTGATTGGCCTTCATCTTTAGCTTCCTCGTCTCATTACAGACTTGAGGTAGATGCACCAGCTAGTTGCATGGCCTTGGACAAGTTGCTTAACTACTGTCAACCTTAGTTGTCTCAGTTGGGTAGAGTCATGTCACACCTCCTCATGTAAGATGACAATGAAATAACACGTGTGAGAATGCTTTGTGAACAATGAAGTGTCCTCTAAATATAATCTTTCATTGTTGCAGTTACCCTTGCTTCTACAGAACATACAATTGGATCAGCTATTTAAGTGCTAGCCCTGGAATCTTCCATAGGTTCCCTTGGTGGTTGTTGCCTTTGACTGGTGGTATATCGGGACATTTGTACACAGTGGACATGGACTAACAAACATTTGAAATACTTACGATTTTTATTCTTCAGAGAACTACTATTTCCCTTTAAAAGCTAGAACTTTGACACCTTTTGAGGAAGAGATGTATGAGCTATTTTCTTCCTGTTAAATCAGTTCAGCGAGACTATGTACGTCGTAGTCCTTAAGTTCTCTGCCTAGATCCTTTGGCCCTAGGCTCTTGGAGCAATGGATTTGTAGAGAGTCAGACATGTGCAGTCTATTCAGACATGAGATGACAAGGTTCCTCCTCTCCTTCTCCAAGCTAAGCAGCCCCTTTGGAATGTCTAATGAAACCCATGCTCTTGCATGCTGTATTAAAACAAAGAAGGCAGCCCTGGAATGAGCCCTAAGAGGTACTATTTCTATATGTTAGGTTTTATTTGCCTGTTTTGACAATGCTGTGCAAATGAGGGCTCTGCTGATACAACTGAATCACAGTGAGCTGTCTTTGTTGTCTGACTTCTCCCTCACTGGTTTGGTGCTAGACCTGCCTGCCAAACCCTCTATGAGACAACAAAATGACAGAACATTGTCTTCTTGCTGATAATGGGGCAGGTTGTAATTGATTACTTACTACTTTGAAGGTTGGAAAATAGGGTCTTGAGGAGCACTTGAAATTTTATTTATTGTCCTGAAGATATAGATCATTAGTTTATTATAAGAAAGTTTACCTAGCAGACTCTGAGATGAAAGATGTAGTATCTGAAATCGATTTGATTTTTAAGATAGCCATAGAAGTGGTCTATATTACACTAATAATATAAGTAGATAAGTCTCTATAGATGGAATTAGATTTGTACTTTTGGACTACTGTTTGATAAGACATTTCTCTTGGGTGGGTGATCAGTAGCACCAGTGTGCTAAGGGATTATTCTCTTTGTCTCTGACAAAGGAGAAATCAAGCTGTTCACTGCATCAAGCTCAAGAGTGATTTCTTGGCCAGCCCCAGGCCTTTACATTTCCTTGTGAACAATCTGATAGCACGTTGGACATTTTCTTGATGCCATGAGCACAGGTATTAGAGATGTGGGGTCTGATGAGCCATGCTCTATTCTCCATTTAGTCTCCTTCCCATAGAGGAGGGCAAAACTGGGATGTAGTGTGTGGATAGATCAGTGAAAGTTTATTACTGCTTCTGGGAAAATACCACAGAGTGCATGTTCTGCATGTGATTAGTCAAAAATAACATCTTTTATTATATCCAGGGTAGCAGAAGCTTTGATTGTTGCTGCTGCTGTCAGGATAATCACCTGGACATCAATTCACTGGGGTGTAGTTATCAATAATGGTGAAAGAAAGAAAGAAAGAAAAAGAAAGAAAGAAAGAAAGAAAGAAAGAAAGAAAGAAAGAAAGAAAGAAAGAAAGAAAGAAAGAAAGAAAGGAAGGAAGGAAGGAAGGAAGGAAGGAAGGAAGGAAGGAAGGAAGGAAGGAAGAAAAGAAAAAGAGAGAGGTTGGAGCTTGAAATGTCTAAGACTTTATTGGTCATGGACTGCTTTTTGAGTTAAGTCAGAGCTGAAACTCCCCTATCCTGGCTCCTATGATGGTCACTTCCCCTGGGCTTTCCTTGACCATAAAAAGGTTGATTTGGTAACTTTCAAGGTCTTTTCTCTGTGACTTTCTGTTTAAGTCCAAGGTTAGTCCTTGTTTTAGTCCTTAGTTTCAAATGCCTCCCCTGCTAAGCTTCTTTATGCTGAGAACAGAATGGATGAAGTAGTACCTTCTCTCTCCTTCTTTCCCATGTGGTGCTTGGATTGTGTGCTGACAAAAGGGATTTTGGCCAGAAGGCCATGCAGCCTAGGGAAGGAGGAAGACAAGTGAAGGTACTAAATTAAAGCATGTAATTTAGTTCTACCTCGGGTAGAACCCTTGAATAGAAAAGACTTTACAGAGTATTTACTAGGCCTGCCTTACTCACTGGGGCAAGAGGGAGTGGTCTTCATACCTATTATAAGCCCTTTGTTGCCAGAGACTGAGTCTTAGATTAATTCTGTTTGCTCTTGACAGTGCCTTAGTAGAACTGGACATCAAATATGTACTAATTATTTCTGCCTTGCTTCAGGAAATCATTACAGTTGTCAAGTGAACAGGACTATTAAATATCATATAGGAAAGGTCCATACTTGTAGCATCTTCATCATTCCAAATATTGTGTTCATTGAAGCAGAGAACCTTGTCAAGACAGCCATTACCAACATTTACAAAATGAAAGCAAGAGCTATTAACTTCTGGATAAAAATTGAGGATATTGTGTTTCAAAAGAAACAAAGGGAGTTTTAAAATATTTCAGTGGGAAGTCTCTTTAGACTTACTTAAATATTTTTAAAATAGAAGTAGAAATAAAGAAGTTAATAGAGGTAAAAAGACAATGATGTAAGAGGTTTATGTCACTAAGGTACATTGTTAAGTTAAAACAAAAAATTATTAGCTGCTATGTATCCTATTTTGCAGGATAATTTGCTTTTCATGCATCCTGAAAACTGACCTGCGAATTTGATGAAATGTCAGACAAGTTGGCAGACTGAGAGAGGCTATCTTAGTAACTGGTTCTTGTTCTTAGACCCATATTCATCTACTTGTGGCTGTTAATTCTAGTCGCCTCCATCCTCATCTTCATCCAGATAGAGGCACTAAAACTTAATCTCGTGTGGATGTCTGCTTTGTAGATTTAAGAGAACAAGAACATTTAAACATGCCTGGTTAGCCAGCTAAAGAATTTATCACCAGCTAGTTGATTTCAGGAGCCAGCTGGGTTGTGCAGGATACTTGTTACTGGATAATTCCACATCAAATACATGCTCTAATGTCACTCTGTTAAATTCCTCTATTCTGTTAAGCCTGTTAGAGCAAGAGTAGGGAAAAAAATTCTAGTGGAGTATCTAAACTTTAAATCATGGAGTTTTAGGGCTGGAAATGATTCTGAGGGTCTAAGACAAGGGGTCTCAGATATACATGTTTCCTGAAGTTAGACAGGTAGCCTAAGTGAATGAATTGGACAGGTACAAGCAACAGAGCAATGAGGGGACTATGAGAGACAACAGAGGTGTTCAAATTCAGAAATTTTACCTGACATTATTCCTGCCTAGCCAACAGTTCTAAGGACTGATTCAGCTGTCATTTGTGGGACCCTGGCCTCTGTGTTTCAGGTTACCGATCTTCTTTCCCAGTGTGATGGCCTGAGTACAAATAGGAAAAGGCACTTACCCAAGGACAGACAGCTAGTGAGGTCCAGAGCCTGATACTATGAGTCTCAGTCTGATGGTCTTTCAGCTGCATCATAGTGGTATGTATCTAAATGGCAAGGTGGGAGCACACTGATTTAAATTAAGGATTAAGATTTTTTTCTGAATCATTTATTTTTTTTAAGAGGTGTAACTAACATAATAATAAAACACACTGACCTTAAAGGCCCACATCACCCCAGGAGTTCCTCATGGCATTTCCCACTCCTTACCCTCTTCCCCACAATGCGGCATAATCACAATTTACCATGGAACCAAGGCACTTCTACTTGCACAGCTGTCACTGGCTCTTTTCCTCCCACTGCTCCCTCCTCACTATTTCCTGCTTTAGATTCAGTTGTAATAAATTGCTTACATTTTTCCCCACATAAACCCAACAGAATATTGGTTTTCTATTCTCTAGGAGTTAGGTGCCAACTCCCACAGGATGTCCCCCTTCCAGTGGTTCTGAGGGTGCTGCTTCGTATGATGTCAACTGCTTTATATGATGGCATATTTAGGTGATGTGATATTTGCCATCTATTAAGTATTTGGAGGGTACTTTTCCTCTGAAAGAACTTCATAAGTTTTTATTTCATGATTTTATTGAATCAAATAACCATATTTCATTGCAGTGGGCCTTGTGCTCAAAACCCTGATGATTGACTGACTGAAAATATAGCTAAGGCAACACCCAAAACAAAACACACACACACACACACACACACACACACACACACACACACACACACACACACACACACACACACAGTTGGTTCCCAGGCTGAAGCTGTTAAGCAGATTTTTATGCAGGGCTTCAAGTTTCTGAAAAAGCAGGATTCAGTATGTCCTTCCCTTTGATTTGTAGGAGGGGGTGAAGTGTAATGCTGCTGCTTTTCTCCCCACTTCAGGGTTTTAACCGTATTTTGAAAGCAATGCTTGAAGGACCTATAAATGGATTTTGCCTGTCTCCTAGTGCAGGGATTAACATAGAATTACAGGAGTGCTCTGCATGGTGGTTGGGAAAATAAGGAGGGTGCTGTTCTCTGTTTTGGACAGACATGGTGCTCCTTTTTCTTGTCTGCTGATGTTCCCTATAAAACAGCCTGTCACTTTGAAAAATGCACACACTGTACCATCTTGCAGTTATAAAGGTTAAGTAAGCGTCTTGAGCAGTGCCCCACTGCTTTTGTACTTTCCTTAATGTCAGCCGATAAAGGATTATTGAAAAAAGCTTGCAAGGAGATAAAAGGCTTGCATGTTGAGGTTGAACAATTGAAATTTTCTGTTCCTAGTGTAGTAAATTACCAATGGCAGATTTAACGTTTGTTAATTATCAGAGGAAAGTACTAAGGATTGTTTTCTTTTACTTAATTAATTACCTCATCTGGAGTGGAATGTTAATTCAGATAAATGATTATTTCTTAGTACTTCCAAAGCTTCCTTGGAGTCTCCTAGAATTGCCAGTCCTGAAGTATAGCTTCCTCACATTCTGAGGAACAGATGTAGTATGAGAGACCAACCTGGCTGCTCTCCTGGCTTTTTCCTGTCTCAGAAGATGGCAGGATAGCTTGTTTAGACTTCTGGTGCCAGAGCTGGTATTTGCTGTGTGCTATTTAGTGGAGCATGGCTTTGCTTCCATAAATCATGTGCCTTACAACCAAGTTTTTTAGTTAGTTTCTCACCTGGTTCTGAATTTAGCGTCAGACCTCTTTTAAAAACAAACAAACAAACAAAAAACAACAACCTTTGGAGAAATTTACTTCGGGACTCTTCTGTGAACATAAAGGATGAAGTCCTTTGGAAAGGACACTCTAGCTTTCCTTCATTTTTCATCTTCAAGTCATGTTGCCTCCTCCTGTTTATTTTTTGGGGAAAAAAGTGTCCTTTAGAATTTAGAATCCTAGACACTAGGTTTTTATTCTTTCTTGGACCCAAGTTCTACTATAGTTAAAAGAATAATATTTTTTAAAAAAGCTAAAATCATGACCTTACACAGATATAAAATGTTATACATGCATACATACAAAGATTTTATTTAACTTCTTATTAAATGAGGGAACCAGGCTGATGTTGCCCCAGGTAAAATAAAGAAGTCAAAGGATCACAAATTTATATGGAGTAAAGGAATGTTGAAAAGAATGTCAGATGAGCACAAAATGGACTTTTTCAGGGGAGGGGAAGGGTTTTTCTCATAGAGGATAGATGTTATTTGCATCTCTTTAGACAGTTTATGGAGTTATGAAATAGCCTCATCCCAGATAGAGTTACTATCTATGTAGCATGAGACTCCCCAGGGGCTTCAGCTTTCCCTGAAAGCAGAGCTAGTGATCTCTTTTGCCTATTTCAGGGCCAGAAGTTTCCCTTGACACAGTTTTGCATGAGATTTTGGTCCAGTTCTATAGAATGATACTGTCTCTTCAAAGTAGGTTAGAGATAAAAATATATGACTTATTTTTCTTTCTAGAAAAGGGCTTAAATCACTGAGGAGAAGGACTGATAGATCCAGGCCACTGCCCTGGGGTGCCCCAGGCTCAAGTGACTGTCTCCTGCACTGTCTTCTCGTGATAGGTACTTATGAGCAGTCTTTTCATAAAGATTATCTGGAGGGCAAAATCTGGAGCCTGGTATTAAATGAATGGTCCTGTTTTCTTCTGATGTTGCCAAGCTGAACTGTTTAAGAGGATGCTTAGAAAAACACCTCTTCAGCCAGGGAGTTGTCTAATTAGTGACGGGACTCCTGAGACCTTTTGCTCAGACATCACCCAGTTCTACCACATATATTCACCTGAGTCTTCCAAAGACATTAGAGTTCTGGAGGTGTGGTGCTGGAGTGTGTCTGCATATATGTGTATTTGAATGTATGCATGCATGTACATACACATACATATATGTATATAGATACATGTTTGTATTCATATAACTGTATAAACCAGAGGTTGGCTTAGGTGGTCTGCAAAGTTCAGTAACTATGCATTTTTCTAAGACTGTGTGCCTGTCAGATTCTCATATTCTCAAAGAGTTTTATGATTCCCCAAAAGTTTTAAGAGCTGTTGACAGAAACTGTGTCCTCAGTAATTACTCTGAATCTGTGTGCATGAGCTCGAAAAGGAAAAGTCTAGACTAAAATTCTCCCTAATTATAGCCATAGCCATAGCTGGATTGAGTAGTGTGGCAGCCTTGCCCCAGAGCTGGGATGCTGTGTGCCTACCCCTCCACACCAGCAATCCTAAGGGTGCGCTAAAATGAAGCTACGGAGACATAAAAAGCACCATCATGCCAGCACTGTAATACCACTAAGTCCAGCAGCCTCCTGGGGAGAAGAGAGGCTGACCAAACAGCCTCCTGGCTTCTGTATTGTGTTTGGTGCTCTAGGGATCTCAGGCTTGCAGTCTGCTGCCCTGTGTCTGACTGACCTCTGACTTGGAGTGCTGGACGGTGGTTCTGATGCCAGAAAGTAGTTAGTATAGGGATAGGAGTCTTAGACCCAAGAAAAATAAATTTCTACCCCCACTAGAATTACAGTTTTTAAACCCAAATATGTCTTTCTGCCTTAAAGGATTTTAGAGCCTGTCAGGCGAGTGCCATGTCTCCAATAACCCATACTTTGTTCCAACATTGGGTTGATTACTGTGAGATTTTAAATTCAAGTACTCCCACATTCACTTTGTTTAGGAAATAACTGTAATAAAGCAAATTGTTTCCTCTTCTTTTTTTTTTTCTCCTTCCACAGTGCAGCCAAGTGAGAGCAGATCAATTCAGTTTTTTTGTTGCTGTTTTCCTTCATGCTGGAGAAGAGAGGATGCCGCTCTCCCTTGCTGCACAGCCCTGTGCTAGGGTGTGGCTCCCTCTCTTTAATTTGTCATCTGAAAGCAATTTTGTTCAATTAAAGATTTGAATTAAATTTCAGTTGTAGGGCTTCTGTGCAGAGGAAATGATGCATTAATGAACACACAGATGTCATCTTGCAGCCATGCTGTTTGCAGAACAGTTTCTTCAGGATTCAAATAATAAAAGGGGCCACAGCAGTGGGAGCGTTGTTTACTCGTTGGCATACTAAGTGGAGACTCTCATATTTATTTGCAAACCATTTATCATTCTGTATACTGAGAAGAAAAACATAGTTTATCTAACATATTTGAAATAATGACTCCTAAAATCAGATAACAGGAACATTAATGCCAGGTGCCATGCAGTAAATTGCATCATGCTGTTGGATTGGCGCTGAAGCCATGATTTGTGATGATGCTAATGATCTATCCAAATAGATGGGAGCTGAGTATAAAAAGAGACTATTCCTAGAAAGATACAAGGCAACTAGTGAATTAAAAGTACAGTGGGAGAGGGAAAAATGTGTAGGATCATATTTCGCTTATTGGAAGACCCATCTGCTCTTCTGTACACACATTATGTGAGTTTCACTCTGTGTATTACAAATATCCCGCAGGGTGGATAGGAAGTTCATATATCTGCCTTCAACTATTTTTTCACTCACAGTCAGACATGAATGAACAGAAAGATTTATGTCTCATGTGTGGAATATTATAGGATGGTAGGCTTTTTTTTTTTTTTAAGGGAATTGTATATTTAGATTGTGGTATTTTCTGCACTGCTTTGCTTGCTGACTGTGATTTCTAGGGAGGAGAAAGTAGCACATGGGAAGTGTGGGTTTGGGGTGGTGGAGAGGGTTTCTGTGAGACAGCACTGGTTTGTATGGTCTTCAGGCCTGGGCAGCGCACATGCTCTTTGGCACTCATGGTTACTGTGCATAGTTCCAGATGCTGCCCAGACTTGTGTCCAGTGTGTCCTGAGTCACTGTAAGGATTTTCATGTAATCTCTGTGGTGTACAGAATTTCTTAAATGTGTTTGGAAAGTAGAGGATGGTCAGTATAAGGTGGTGTCTACCTTGGTCATTGATGTCTACATACATGAAATCTCTCTTGAGACTTTCTGATTTCCTAGTTCAAGAACCTTTCTCATTCCTCTTCCCCTGTTACAAAAAGTCTCTGTAGTGTTTGACAGGGGTTAATGGTTCTCTCCCTGAAAGTGTTTTCTTTTCTGTGCCTTCTATGACATCACATTTTTCTTTTTCTTTAGCCATGTCTCGTGCCAAGGCCATTTCTCTTGTGGCCTCATTTCCTTTACTAAAACCCCTAACTGTGCACGTCACTCTGAGTTCTATTTTGCTGACTCTTTGTTTGCAGACCCTATCAATGCATATCATCCATTATCAAAATGTCATTAATGTCCTAATGTTTATTTCTAGTCAGAATTTTCCTTTTCAACTCCATATCTTTATGTCTATATCTGGTAATTTCATTAGAACCCCAGTGTATCTGTGATAAAATATACACACCCTCTCTTCAACTCTTTTAATCTTTACTTTTTAGTAATGCTCTACATTTTCTGTGTTTTCCTGGCTAAAATTTTTATTTGTATTTGTCACTTTCTCCCTTTCTTTGCCCCTCATGAGTATTTTCTATTCCTTGTCACTTATAAGTCTTTTTTCCTTTTCAGTTTTTTTGCTACCTGCTTTGTTTGGATCCTCAGTACACATCATCTGCAGTTTCATTAGCCTCTTAATTGGTCTTGTGGTTATATCTCTTTTCCCCAAACCTCCCTGTAGTTCTCTCTGTTCATCTGCTTATTTCAACATACTGTTCCAAACCCTTCCATGCCTTCCTGCTGCCTGACAGATGAAGTCCGAATTTCCTAGGCCTGGTGATTAAGCAGTCCCTTCTCTCTCTTAACAATTCAGCCCTATCTTTTACTAACTTTCCCTCATAGGTGCTTGTTCTGTTCTCCTTATTCTCCCATACCTGCCTTTCAAAATCCTACCCTTGCTAAAGTCCAGCTCAGGTGCCTCTTCCAGGAAACCTTCCATGATTACCCACTGAAGGGTACTCTCCTGCTCCAGGAGCAAATCAAATGGATACTACATTTCTATCAGGCCACCTGACACATACTGCAGGTATTTATTTAAGGATCTTACTATCCTGCTGGATTATAATCACTGAGATAGCAGGGATCATCTTATTCCTTTAGTATTGTCGATAGAACTTGATTGGTTAACTTTGAATTCAGTATGTTGTTAGAAGTACTTGTTGGAAAAATAAGTTGTAGAGCAGGCCCTTTCACATAACATGCATCTTTAGTTTGAGATACCTCAGTGAGATGAGGTTATGGTAATTATCTTGTAGTGTTTTTTCAGTCCTCCTGTCGTAATATATGTCGCACACTTACGGTAAGACAAGGCTGGTTAGAAAGGTTGAGTCTGGCTTCAACTATGACTGAAAACTGAGATAGGAGGATTTGTTTCTATCTTCTTAGAGCTCTGTTTCCTAGTATGGTGTGGGATTGTGATTTGCTCAGCAGTGCCTTACTCTAGTCACATGTCTATGGAGTGTTTAGATCCTGGTTTAGCAGGCTGGGGTTCAGGACCCTTGGCCTTTCTTTCAGGTGCATCTCTCATGTGATGCTTCACTTGGCAGGATTACTGTCAGCCTGGAAAAGGGAACCATGGGTCACTCAGTGGTTCTTTAGCAGACATGAGCAAGATAAAGAAGTTCCAGAGACAGGGGTCTTCTGCCGGGTTTAGCCTTCAGCATGTTCTGCCAGGTTGTCTGAGGTCTGTTCTGGTCTGCCTTTAAAAGAGGATGAAGGAGCGGTGGGAGTTGTGTTGACTGGCCGTATCCTTTCATCTGCTTCATCGTGGGCCACTTTAGGTTGTCGGAGGGTTAGGTGACATTTCTCTGCTGTTAAAGGAGCCTCCTGACTCCTTGAGCTAATTGCTGAGCTGAGTCTAGGAAGCAGGCAGGCCTAAAGGACTTGGTGGGAGTTTGCAATCTGAGACCACTGTTCCTGGGCTGCCTGGCTGAGTTTATCTTTCACACTTAAGAAAATGTTATAAAGAAGTAAATCCAAATTTCTTGTATGTTAAACACTCCTAAAGTTTCCCTTGCTGTGGACAAATTAGAAAACAGTTTATGTATAAAGTTCATAAGTCAGGTACATACTGTACACCATTTAACTATAAGCTTCTGCTGCCTATTGGACTTACTCATTTATTCCACAACTCAGTTCTATCTTGTTGCTCCCTGAGAAGATGCTGCTCATTTTTGAAAGAACATTTGGCTCAAGTAGTAGATACACCAGATGTTTCTACTTGTTGCACATGGTGCATTATAAAGCATGTGTCAAAGATCACTGTTAATGTTCTTGAGTAGAGTTTTTCTTCATTTAAATTGTGGCCAGTTCTCATATTCAGCACGATGTCTTCCTGCATAGAAGACTTAACCACCAACATTTGGATGATGAAGACATTCAATTCTTGATTGACTGAACTTTTTATCCAAGGCTATATTCCCTCTGCCAACCAGCTTATGTGCAGGAATACAAACTAATTATGAAGCTAAATCTTCCTGAAAGCACGTGAGACTACTCTGGACCTTAATGAATCTGTAAAGTTTGTTCCATGCTTTGCTTTTTACCACGCTTTGCACACACCCTGATTTGAATCTTACAATAACCTATGAGGGAGCCATGATGATTTGTCTCCCTATTTTATAAATGTGAAATTTGAATTTCTGGTAGATGAAATGGCTTGTATAAGATCAAGCAGGACTTAAAACTTGATCTTAGGCCAATGGGCCATTGCTTTTTCCACTACCCACATTGACTTTTGAATATAGGTGATGTAGGGATTAGGCAGTTTAGGAGTAATTGCGCCAGTGTTCTCCTCTGCTAGCTTGGAAAATGAAGAGCTGTCCTCATACCTGTGCATTGTGCTGGAAGAGGTGTTTGCCTTTGGTTCAGTGCATACCTATAATACACCTTGGTTCTTCTTGTGAGAAAGTCATTGCCTCTGTACAACCACTCCTGAATGAAGCAGATCAGCTGCTACTGACATGTGAGTTTGAAGCAGTATTAATGCTTGGGCAGGAATTGTTAGAACATATGGTTTCACCTATGAGTTATGTAAGCAAAAAAAACTTTGGAAAGTAACATTCTGCACAACTGTAGGGGAAATTGTGAAAGGCTGGCAAAAGAGAGACAGTTCCACCAGCTTTTGTTAAACGTCTGTAGTGTGTTTTATAAACATCTGTATAATGTAGGTGGAAAAGGTCTGTTGAGTCTTATTTAAGAACCCTTTCCACCTTGATATCTTTGCTAGTCTTCCTCCCACCTCTAAAGAACTTTTAATTTGTGTCTCACTTTTGGATATAACTTAATTCTGACTTGAGTGAGACATTGCTTCCTTTATTTTGTAAAATTTCCTGTTTGTGTATATTTTTCTCCAAAAGGAGTATAAACTCTTGAAGTCAAAATTCTTCTAATACCCTTGCCTCCTTTCTATGTTCTCAGCCAAAATCTGGTTCGAAGGGAAAATATGGCTTCCAAGGCTGTAAGTGTCTCCTCTTCACTCCATCATAGAGTCTTACTGAACTGTCATGTTGGCTGAATCCTGTGTTCATGAAGCATTGTGAATGCTCTGTGCAGACAGAGCAGCGAAGAATCGCAGGCGTGCCTGTTACGTGAATTTCCTCTTCTTGTGCATGTGTTCCACTGTCTTATCAAACTTCACTTACCAAACACAAGCTCAAAGATAAAATTAGAGAGCGTTCAACCAAGTACTGAGCCCTTCTGGGTTCAGGGCCCTGGGCGATTGCACAAGTGGCACACCCAGGAGGCTGGCCCTCAACTTAATAGATAAGAATACACGGCAGAGATATATATGCCAGTCCTGATGTTCCCTTTTTGTTTTCACATTGAGGAAAGCGTGGATAATCTCTTACT
Source organism: Camelus dromedarius (assembly GCF_036321535.1). Classification (NCBI taxonomy): domain Eukaryota; kingdom Metazoa; phylum Chordata; class Mammalia; order Artiodactyla; family Camelidae; genus Camelus; species Camelus dromedarius. The sequence continues at coordinate 24,573,200 of NC_087459.1, read as the reverse complement.
TTCTTTGTTTGAAGCTCAGGCTTCAGAAATGGGAAGGGTCAGAACATTAATCCATTGTGCCGTTCACCCCTTTATTTATACTTTGCTTAAATGTTTTCCTCCATCTACGTCCTTTCTTGTCATGTTGGATATGTCCTTAATATATCAGTGTCAGATATTATAACTGAATATGAACCTAAATTATATTCTAAGCACCAAAAGGAACACAGTATGCTTCTATGTTTGGTTTCTAACACATTTGGGATACTAGAGTACCTCAAACATCATTTTAAGATAGGCTTTTAAAATTTTAGCCTCCTCCATGCCAATTATTGAACTCATTTGTCTTCTCTTGACCTGTCATGTCTGGTGAAAATTTTGGGCTTCTCGTGCCTCCTGAGAAAATAGTTTTTTTTGTTTTTTTTTTTTTAAGTAGTGGTATATTAACATCCTATAGGCCACTGCAACCCCGACAGTGGCTGGTGGGAAGTAGAACTTGTAGAAGATACCGTTTGGAGAATTGCTATTAAATTAGCAAAGAGCCCTCTTTGCCATCTCCGCTGAGAACCATGAAGTTGACTTACACATTCAGGGTGGCACTTGATATAATCTATAGTCTAAAGAGACTCTCCTTTTACTAATCAAGAGCCTAACACCTGCTCATACTTTGAAGAAAAAGGGTAAGTGTTCCTGGACTTATAAGTTCAGAGAAATAGCTTAACAGAGTGTAGTGCTTTAACAGATACGTCTGGCTCTGGGATCAGACTAACTTCAGGCTGTCAGCAGCATAGAAACTGGAGAATTTTAGGCATTTTTTAGGAACTTAAAAAAAAAAGTACCTCCATAGATTGGGATTTAGTTGTTTTTAGATGGGGTTCAGGCATTATTTTTGTTAATTTTAACCTTCCTAGAAGATTCAGTAAATAGTCAGAGTTGAGAATCACTTGCCTTAACATCTCTAAACCTCAATTTCCTCATCTATGTGGTGGGAGAAGCAGAGTTCCTAGCGTATAGGGTTGTAGTGAGGATTAGGTAAATGAGCACACCATCTGGCCAGTGGTAAGTATGTAGTAAATGTGAGCTGCTATTATTACCACTCTTACTGAGTCTTCGTTGAGATTGGAAGCTACATTGGCATATATTTCTTAAGCTTAAAATATGTGCTGATTTGTTAGAAATGCTGCAAGGGATACCTGCCCTAAGGGAGTGACCTGGATGGAATTCAAATACCACTCATAGCTTCTTGCCTCCTGCCTCCCAGGGATAGTGTGTTAGAGAATGGGTTGAACCATCTACTTTATGTACAGAGTCATCCCTGGAGTAAATACTTCTTGGAGGAAAAAGTTGGTTTATTAGATGCTGGGGATATGATAGCAGACCAGTCCCAGCTCCTACCTCAAGGGGTCCATAGACTGGTAAAGGGATGGAAAAGTAAATGGAAATTGTAATACAAGAGGAACAAGTGTTTTGTTTAAGGATAATGGAGACCTTAAAGCTAAGTGGGAGATAGCCAGGCCGAGGGGGTTGAGTGTGCTAGGGAGGAATAATATAACTGGCAGAGGATATTATAATTTTAAAGAGACTTGAGTTAAGAGACTCTTGGCATAACTGGAGAACTTACAGTAGTATGTCTGGGTTGTAAGTGTGCACTGGGGAGGAGGGTACAGGAGATGATGACAAGAAATAAAGTTAGAGCCATAAGCAGGGGCCTAGATAGTTGAAGGCCTCGTGGACGCAGGTGAAAGAGATAAGAATTGATCATGAATAACCACTGAAGTTTGCAAGCAAGGGAGTGACATGCTTAGATTTCTGATGGAGATGTCACCAGTCCTTCAGCAGGGTGGAAGACTGTAGACATGGGTACCATTTGGGATATTGATCACAGAAGTCCAGATGAGGAGATTGAGAAGTGGACAAATGGCAGAGAGATTAAGAAGGTGGAATTGATAGGAGTCAGCTCAGACCTTGCATCTATTTGATGGTGGGTATTGAGGATGGGCATCCTGCTTGTCTACTCTAAACTCATCATGCTTCCTCTTAAAAACCTTCAGTGGCTCTCTATTGACTATAATCTGTCCTAAACCATTTTTTTTCATCTTTATCTTTTACTGGACTCCTCTATAAGTCTATTGTGATTATGCTTTGCATATTTATTCCTACTTCTCCCCTCCTCACCTCCTTACCCCTAATCTTTCCTGTATGAGCTTTTTGCTCTACCTGTTGTAAACTATTGCACTGAATGTCTAGGCATTTGGCAGTGTATCAAGTAAATGTGTGCATTTGAAAGTCTAGGTCAGCCTTTCTCAAACAGTGTAATCTTGGTGCTTAGTCTAAGACATCATTGTATATACAGATGTGCATCTCTCTTGTGCATCTAAATGGCACTAGTTTGTGCTTTACTGAAGAGAATAGGCAGTGCAATCATTATTTGTTCCGTGGATCAGAAGAGAAATTGTTTATTGTTCCTGTCCTTGTTGGATTGTAAACTTAGTGGTAAGACTAATGCTGCTGCTGCTGCTACTACTACTACTACTACTACTACTACTACTACTACTACTACTACTACTACTACTACTACTACTACTACTACTACTACTAAATTTTCTGTGATTACCCTCATCAGATGATTAACACAAGATCCAAGGGACTAAAAAAGATTTATTATGCCCAGTTCTGGTTTCACTTTTGTGTAGAACTTACAGGGTGAAAATGGCTTACAGGTCTCTCTGTGGGTGGCACAGATAGCTTGATACACACCCTACAGTTTATGTATAGAAAATGTTGGAGACTTTAGACTTTTAGCATAATCTTGGAATAGGTTGTCCAGTTGAACCTTACAGAGAGAGCATCATTACTTTCTATCAGAGATACAGACTTTAGGGCCCCTGGACTCTGGAATTGAGTCTCTGCAGTGATCATAGCCTTGGTTCATTCTCTTCAACCAGACCGCTGTATGTACAGGAAGGCAAGAATATTGTGACCATTCTGAACATTCTCATAGTACTGTCTAAGAGTACGTTAATTAACAGTCATTCACAACTAGGTGTTCATATTGGTAATTTCTGATTTCAGGTTGTTTTTTGGATATATACATGTGTGTGTATATACATATATATACACACACATATATAGACTGAACCTCTATCGTTTTGATATAGTCAAGAATTTACTTGATTAGTGCCAAATTAACAGAAATAGTTGTGATCCAAAATACTGAATTTTAAGTTTTAAATCTGTTTTTTCAGGGTTTATACAACAGTTTTCTGTTGAGGGACTACCAGAGACCATACATGCTATTGAAAGAGATTTGATATGATGTAAGAGTCTTCTCCCTCAAGAGATTAATATTCTGGGGCTAGCAGTGGTGATAACTGTGTAAGCCGCTGATTGATCTGGAATTGCATAAAACTTTGACTGCAAGCACTGATGTAAGGATTTATCCCTTCTTCAGTAAACATCTGCCCAGTATCCATGGTGCCGTTGCTGTTGCAGATTTGAGCTTCCCTAGCAAAACGGCAGGTCATAGGACCTGTTTGGCGATGGGTGTTGCTGTGACTGGATGAAGTTGAGTTTATTTTATCTCTTGATGAAAATGTGTTTTGGTGAGCAGGAATTATCACATCTTCCTTTGCTTTTCTGTTTCAATACAGTGTTGTATTCAAAGAGGCAAATCCCTGGTGTTTTGTTAGAAGAAATCTGTGGGCCAGATCACATAATACTTGGTATGTTTGATGCCTGTCGGCTGATTAGCTTGGGGCTTGTTACCTGGAGGTCTAGTGCCTCTCTAAAATTTTTATCGTGTTACTACCAAAAGATGATCCCCTGACACTTGTTTTAAATGTGGTTATTTCTTTATTTCTTTTCTTTTTTTTCAATTGAGGTATAATCGACATATAACATCATTATATTAGTTTCAGGTGTACAACAGAATGCCTTGATATTTTGGCAATCATTTCACAATGTATGCAAATAAGTTAACATCTGTCACCATATATAGGTAAAAAATTTTTTCTTGGTTGTGATGAAAACATTTAAGATCTTTTCTCAGCAACTTTTGAATATGCCGTATGGTATTATTAACTATACAGTTGACCCTTGAACAACACGAGGTTAGGGGCATTGACCCTCCATGCAGTTGAAAATCCACCTATACCTTTATAGTTTGCTCTTCATTTCTGCCATTCCTCATCCGTAAATTCAACCAGCCATAGATTGTGTAGTAATGTAGTAAGTATTTAATGAAAGAAATCCGCGTGTAAGAGGACTTGTGCAGTTCAAACCCATGTTGTTCAAGAATTAATTGTAGTCACTAAATGTGGTTCTTTCTTGAAGCTTAGTGATTTATTTATTTGCAAATGCTGGGATTTGGTTTCTCAGAGCACCCTGTTCTATAAAAGTATGTAAACCGTGATTTGTAATGTCTATTTATATCAACAAATCACTTAGTAATACTTTTGAGTGTTTTAAGAAGTATGGAAAAACGTATCACCAATGTGCTTACTTCCCTCTGTGTAGTCTAAACTAAAAGTCTCCAAACTTTGAATGTATGTTCCTATCGGCAAAAAAAATTAGAATAAGCACCTTTGTTTTTTACGTGTGTGTGTGTGTATTTGTTCATTTTAAAGTTTTATATACTACTAGACCAATATGTTTTATAGATCATAAAGCATACAAAGTTAAAAATTACTAGAGAACAAGATGAAATACACTTACAAATGTTTTAATTTAGTCTTCATCCCGGTTGACATCTTGCAGACCACTGGTGTAGACAGAAAGTGCTAGGGGTGCTCAGGAGGGAGATATCATCCCTAAGGCACATGGCTGGAGAGGGAGCTATGGATGAGACATAACCTGTAAGTCATGGCAGGACGTGGGGAAGGCAGAATCAGTACCTGGGGCTGGTGCAAGCAGTAGGGAGCCATGGGCTTGTTCTAGGGAGTCCTAAGATAGAAGTGGACTTGCCAGAGGTGAGTGGATGGGATAGAGGGTGTGTGTGTGTGTATAGAAAATGTGAGGAGATAGGCTAGGGTCTCATAATCACAGAGAAACTGAAGTAAGAAAGGCAAACAGAAGGGTAGTGGTGGTAGGATGAGGAAATGGTGAATATTTGGGAACTGCTGTGTGGACAGCAACTTTCTGTTAATGATCAGAGTTGCTAAAGAGGAAGTGAGGCTTGAAGGCTGCAGGAGAACAGTGGTGTGTAGTAGGGGAAACTTGGGTTGGGGGGAGGCCTGTGGGGAGAACTGACCACATCCCAGAGCCTTATCATGCCCAATTCCACTTCAGCTTTTTAAGGACTACAGCCGTGTTTTCAGGAAATGGTTTATTTACTCCTACCCCCTCTTCTTTCAGATTAAATGACAAGAACCAGTTCTCACATCTAGGGTCAAAGCTAACTTACTAGGAGGTAGGAAATATTTTCCCGATTCTGTATTTATTTTCAGACCTTCTGCTCTTTCGCTCTCCTGTTGGAGGAGCTAGATGTGTAGCTACTGCCTCTGCAGCAGCCCCTGTGAAAGTGATGGATCTGAGGCTTCCAGAGATCAATCTGGCACAAGAAGTGAAGAAGCAGCCGCATGGCTCTCTTAGAGGCAGAGTTTTCTTCCCTTGGACAGGATAGAGCTTTAATTGAATCCAAATCACATCTCATCCCATGGATGCTGGAGAGCAGTACATTTTTAACTAGGAAGAGCATCAATTATTTATTAGTCATGATGCTAATTTACCCTGAGTGTGTGTCTTAGAGCTGGCTGTTCAGCCCTGCGAGGCCACTGATGTAATGCCATTGTGCTCCTGTACTCAACCAAGAGCTCTAAAGATTTTCTCGCCTTGTGTATTACTTTTTTAATGTGTAGTAAAATATTTACTCACTGATAAATCATATTGCACTGCTACTGAAAAGAGGAGGAGAAAGTGGGAATTCCTGCTGTGGTGGCTCCTTATTGTTTTCACACCTGAGGGCTCTTTGGGAGATCCTCTTTGGGAGAGCCTTCACTCGATACTGTGCTCTCCGAGTGGAGTGGGGTTTGTCCACTTTCACTCTGACGCTGTTGCTTTATTTGTTACTTGGTACTGTTGGGTTCCAGGATAAATCCCTGGATCTCACAGTTACAGATGTTTGAGACTTTAAAAGTTTGCCTCTAGAAAATGCAGGCAGAGTTTTGGTGTTCCTTACAGTGTCCCCCCACCTCCTTGTCAGGATAGTTGACCTTTGAACAGCATAGATTTGAACTGTGCTGGTCCACTTATATGTGAATTTCTTACAGTTGTAAACACTACAGTGCTAAATGATCCTCAGTTGGTTGAATCTGCAGATGCGGAGCTGCGATGTGGAGGCTGACTATAAATCTTAAGTGGATTTTTTTTACTGTGTGAAGGGTAGGCACCCCCAGCTCCTGTGTTGTTCAAGGGTCAACTGTATATTCATATCTTCCCTGTTCCTAGAGTAGTAATTGTGATGATTGCCAGCATGGACTCAGCATTGCTTAGGTCCAGATGCTGTTCTAAGCATTAGCTTATTTAAATCTCACAACAATCCTAGGAGGTAAAGACTACTGTTATTTCTATTTTACAGATGATGAAAACATTAAACTACAAGTAGTAACTTGTCTGGTGAACCTTGTATAGGCTGTGGAGTGAAAAGCTGAACTGAAACACCGCCCATGTTGTTTAACCATTCATAGCCCTTAGTCTCTTCATCTGAAAATGGGTTATTAATGGTAGCTGCTCACAGGATGGTGGTGGGGGTGTAATTCTGGCAGGTAGTAAATTTTAAAAAGCATCAGCCACCACCATGACAGCTCATCATCACTGTCTCTTTCATCATCATGATCATCTGTCTAGTCATATGAGATACTTCAAACCCCTAATGCAGTCTTAAAGGATAATCTGCTTTAGATGTCAAAGAATTGTTGCACCGTACTCCCCCTGCCTTGAGAATACAATGGCAGGAAAAGAGAAAAAATTGGAAATGGTAAGCCTTTTTCCAAGCTGGAAGTCAGGTGGGATATTTTTAGATAGAAAGATAATTTTTTTTTGCCCCCTGCAGTCTCTCCTCCTCCCCCTTCTACCGCTGCTCACCTCTAGGGGGCAGGGATGAGGGTACATAAATTAGAGGAGAGGGTGGTGAGAATGGTGGTAAAAGAAAAGTAACCACCAAACATGTGTTCAGAACCACTCCAGCATTTAATTAAGGCCTGCAGCCCTTTGTCAGCCAGAAACTCTTCTCATGGTGAGAGAGGCAGAGAGCCTTGTCACTGTCTCTAGAATTATTTGTATAATTCAGCAGCTGTTTCCCTCAGATGCTTACCACACGGGGTTGGGTTATAAAGACATACGCGTAGAATTGCTGAGGTTCAGACACTTGTGTTCACTGTTCAGCTGAGAGCCACTTAGGCTGTTCTTGTACAAATGCATTAGATTATGGTTAAGCAGCTTATGGACATAAAAACGCATTAGAACTTTACAGCACTCTATAAATTATAGTTTTTGCAGCATTCACAGCCACAATGCTAGGTAATTACATTCATTAATCTACTACTAAGAGCACATAAAGTTGCCTCCCAAACGGTACTGTATGTGTCAGTGTTCAGCTGGGAAGGAGAGCTTCTCCCCCCCCCCCCCCTTTGTTCCATCTTCCCCTGTTCCATTAAGCCTTACACAGGAAGGTTTTGGATGGTACATTGAGGGATTCCCTAATAGAGTCCAAGAAACCTGTTCCTTTCAAGGTTAGGCCCCGGCAGGAAGTATTATAGGTAATCTTTTTATGTTGAACTGCATCTAGAAACTACTCTGTATGCATTTATTTTCATTTTGGAAATGGACAGATGTCTCATTTTGAAAACTAGCAGGGGTAAAGCAGTTGAAAAGAGATTTATGACGGAATCAGTAGCAAATGCTTTTTCATGCCTTCTTTTTGCCAGTCTCTGAGAATGGTTTACATGGTGGTCTTTTTAATTTTGGATGTATCATGAGTACAAAGGGTTGCTCTCTTCTCATGCCAAACTTTCCTGAAGTTTCCATCTTTCCATTTCATCTGGTGATGGGAAATGCATTTCTTTTCTTTCTTTCTTTTTCTAGCAACTCTTGCATTTCTCATAAATTATAGAAGACAGATTTTGGGGAAAAAAGATGAAAACTTATTTGGTGTAATTATTCCAAAGAGCAAATTGTACTTTCTTTGCATTATTTTATAGGTTAAATTGGCCAAGTGGTGTGCTTATAAATACACTTCAAAAAGGAATAGAGAGGTACGGAAAGGTTGAGTCCCAAGCCAGTGTAAATCCTGGGCGTTGCTCAAACTACATGCCAGTGTCTGCATTTGGTTCCATGCATGTGTTATGACGGCCTGAGCTCCAGAGAGACACGGCTCTGCACTGAATCCTGGTGCTGTCTTCAAGCTCTGTGACCTTGGTCAAGTTAATTCATAGTGATAGAATAGCTAACCCTAGTATATTCCAGAAACTGTGTTAGTTTATTTAATCTGAATAGCTGCTTTGTAAGTTAGGTGCTGTAATTGGCCCCCATTTTATAGAAATGAGAAAAACTGAAGCTTCACAGAGTGTTGTGGTAATTAAAAGAGGCATTATAAATACAGTATATAGTACATCACTCTGTACACTGAAAGACACTCAGTACACAGTCTTGAGGATATATGGAAAATAGGTCTCACCATCAATCCTTTATTGCCACATATAACCTTTTATAATGACTAACAGTTTCCCTTTGTAATGACTAAGTACATGATTAGCCAAGAAGAGGAATTCCTCCCTTAGTGCTTACTTATTATCTACTTTATGTTAGGAAATATCCCAGGCACTTTCCACAGATTTCATTAAACCTCATAACTCTATCTCTGTATTTAAGAAGTAGAAATGGAGGCCTCAGTAGGCTGGAGATTTGCTCAAGGTCATAAAGCCACAAAGTGGTAATACCAGTGCTGAAACCCAGATCTAACTGCCACGAGAGCACCTGCTTGTGTCAGTCCTAGATTGAGCAGAGACACAAAGGAGGAAATGGGAAATGAATAGAGTATGGACACCAGTGAAGTGCAGTAGTTTTCTTGGAATAAAGTTTCTGTTGTGGGAAATGATCTAAGAAACTGATATGATAGGATCTCTATCAGTAAGAGGGTCTGATGTAAGTAGTTTTGGCTTCATGTCTTTAAGAGCAGCCCTAGTTTTTAGGGTGGGGTGCAGAGTCCCTTTCTTCAGCAGGCAGGATGGCATTTTGTTTCCTGAGGAAGTAAGAAATATTTGGGACTACCTACAGCACTAAATGGTGTTATATGATTGGATAACTGCTGAGAAGAAAAATGGTTGCTCTGGTGTAAATCAGTGTGCTGACGAGGGGATGATAGAATTGCAGGGTGGTATCAGCCTCAGCATCCTGTTTCCAAGCCAGCTCTTCCCCGTTTTACAGAACAGCTGCCATATTGGATTACTGTTGAAATCCCCAGAGCCCACTGCTCATCAGGGCAGGGCTGATGTCTTTTGTGAGATGAAGTGTACTAGCAATATGATAGCAACTGGACAAGGGGAAAAAGAAAGTCTCCCTCAGACATGCTGCCATCCAAGGTATGGTTTAAACTACAGCCTCAACTTTTGTCCCATAACTGATTTCCCTACCAACCAATCTGCTTATGCACACCCTCCCAGCCTCACACAGCAAGCCTGGCCTTTATCATTGCAGGTCCCGCAGAGCTGTTCTCTTTAGCTGTGGTGTTGATGTCAGTTTTAACAGCCATTATGTATATTGACTTCTTCACTGATTACGAGTGTATATGCTATTGCCAGTTTGTTTAGCCAGTGGTTACTTTTCATAGGCTGTGATTGGGATTTCTCCTGTATGAATATAATTTGCTGAGCTTGTGGTGCCATCAGTAAATCCTCCCAGGATGAGGAAGAGTTGATTTTCCTATATCTGGATGACATTTTCCAGCCCCCTTTCCTCTTGTGACCAAGGACCAGTGTCATGTTGCATGCTTCTGTATGAGAAAAGGAAGGAAATGAAAGTACGTAACTTGCAGACACAGTTTCTGAGATATATGCCTGTGAAGATGTGCAGGTTTCCCCCACTATTTGAAAGTAGGGCATTCCTAGGAAACCTTTCATAAGCCAAAATGGCATAAAGCCAAGAAGTAATTACCTTAGGACCCATCTTGCTAACGAATGTACAAAATAAGTCAGGATAAAGCACATATGCTCACAAACATGGTTCAAAGCCATGGTGGCTTGATGCTGAAGTACTGAATGTGGTTCTGCAGGAAGGAACTTGGCGGTGCCACTCTGGCTGCTTGTGGTGTGAGCTGCCTGTGTAACAGCTCTTTGCAAAGTAGTCAAGTCACTGAATGCAATTTTCGCCTCTTTCCATAAAGCTGGAAATCCTCTTTGGATTTCTTTTGGTTAGGGAAAACATACCGATGTAGGTCTTTTATAAAAGTGAAGTGTATAAAGTGAACTTTGGAAAAGTAGTGGGATACCTGTATGGCTGTGCCTTAGGGATGGTCAGAATGGGGTACGTACTTAGTAACTCAAAACTCTACCAAGTTAACTGTGGACAGCTCTTACAGATGAATTAAAATGCTGCTTCTTAAAAATGGGAGGACATTTTCAGGAGGACTCTGAATGCTTCAGCAAATCTCTGTGGCTTATGTTTTTATATAGCAGTCATTTTCTTAAATCAGACATCCCTATTGCCTATTAGGTAAACACAGAAAGCATAGATTATGAGTTAAAAGTATCGACAGCATTTCAAGTACTATCAGAGAACATTTAATTCAGTTTAATTTTGTGATAAATCTCGTGTTTAATCCTCTGGTCACTCTGTAATCATGTCTCTATTGATCTTTTCTGAATGACTGCCTGCAGTTTAATAAACTTTGCCATTAACTCAGAGCTTCTAAAGGGAGAGATTGATTCCATTATCAAATCTGATAGACCCAATAAAGTACCTAAACATCACTAAATCTATCTATAGGAAGCTTTGGTGTAGAGACAAACCTATGGCTTGTTCAACAAACTGAGTAAAAATTTGGATAGTTTACATGACATAATTGCCTTAGGATTAGTATCCAAGTCTCTTGTGCACACATTGACATTGCCTTTCATTTCTCCAGTCAGTGTAGTAACCAATGGAAAGGATGGCCTGCTTTCTTCCCTCAACTACAATTGTAGTGTCTAATTTATTTCTGATTGCAGAAATAGCTTGAGAAGTTTATTTGGTGTGTGTCTCAGGTCAGTGGGTACATCTTAAGCACTTTTCTGTGTTCTCTGAAAGCCGACAGGATAGTTCATTTTATTTTTATCCTATGATGCTAAAGGAAAGAAAATGCTTCTGGCTGAAACCTGAAATAGAAGACTGTGGGTGATAGGAAAGAGAGTGGCTGGAACTGTGTGAACAAGCTTCAAGACTAGGAAAACTTTCTATGAAACCCATATGTATATCTCATTTAGTGATAGAGCATTTGCAATATGCCGTAAACACAGATTTCTATTTTTTGCATCTGTGGGTATTTATGGCTGCTGTCATTATCCATTAATATTTATTGTGCCACAAAGGCAGAACATGTGGAATTCAGGGTCTGGAGCATTTGTATAGCTTCTTTTTCTTCTTCTTCTTCTTCTTTTTTTTTTTTTAAGGTCAGAAAGGTATCATTCTCTGCCACTTTTCACTCCTGAGATAAAATGGTGAAAATTGTCAGTTTTAGAGAAAAGCCAAAGCTTTTATTTCTGTCAAGATTTTTATTGCCGATTTGAGTCCTTAAAAAGGAGTTCAAACATTTGACGTAAGTGGCACAGCCTTCCCCTAATTATGCTTTTGAGGGGATATGGAGGTGAGTTGAGGGATTTTATAATGAAACAGTACTAAACTATAATTTAAAATTTTCTTTAAACAAAAGGTCATAATCCTGACACTTACTAATAAGGCCATAATGACCTGGTGTTAGGGAATGAGAGTAAGACTAGAGCCAAGGGACTCCAGGTTTGCTGACAGTTGCTGACTGGCTTTGGGACGTCACTTGTTTACAAAGCTTCAGTTTTCTTCATTTAGAACATGAAAATGATGGTACCTGCTGTTTAGGGTTAGTAGGAAATCAAATGAAATGATAATTTTAAAAGGTAAACTTGTAAACTCTCAACTCAGTTGCTATACAAATATTAGTGGTTTAAAAAATCATAAATTAGTAATTGCTTTATATTCAGAAATGGTCTGACCTTTTATTAAATCATTTCTAGTTCTCAAATCAAAACCAAGTTGGGACAAAAGAACTTGAAGTGTACTTCTATATAAGAGCAATCTCACAGAGATATTTAAAGGTCTGGGAAATAGAATCTGGAAGAAAAACTTCTACTCAATCATTGAACTCTAAGCTACATTGTTTGAGTGTTTTATCTGTGCTAAAAGCCTCCCAGGATAATAACTTTAGACAAGTCGATGGAAACTAAGAGATCATCCCAAGGAGGACCCTGAGTTATAGATATTGAAGGAGATTGGTCTCTGCCCTTGATAAGCCAATTAAAATTAGTTTGAGAAAGAATGTAACAGTTGTTCGTAGTGTTACATGGGCATGTTGGTTCTCTGCACCACTGCTCTATAAACGAAGGAGTGCCTGCTCGTTTCCAGTGGCAAGTTGATTACAGTTTCTGGGAAGTTGGGAGAAAGTTATAGAATTATTACTCAAGTAATAATTATTTAATAGTTCTCTAAAAACCTATCTGAACCACTTGAAAAACTTGAGGCATAAAGGGATTGTCTCTCATCCATATATCCTTCCCACTATGCTGTATAAAACTATTTATGTTCAGAGACATAATGTGAATTTTGCCAGAAGTTACTTTTCCTGTTACTGAATAGTCCTAAAGATTGAATTGCCTTTCAAAAAATTGTTTCCTGTCTGCTGAGTGGACAGAATGTGCCTTTTGTGTGTGCAGATTTGCACGCGTGCATGTGTGTGATTTTGTTCTCCTAAATGAGCCTCTCCTAGAAGTGGTTACTCATACCCCGCCACCACCTCCGCTTCTATGAAAGCACAGCCAGCCCTGGCTAAAGTCAAATATTAAGGTTTTCTCTGCTGCCTATTAATGTAGGTTTGACATCTTCAGAGCCAGAGCTAGAAGGACATACTAGTGGTCTTCCCTTTTGTCCCACTATGTAAGATTCTGAAATCACATCAGGATTTTTCTTTTCTATCTGTCTTCTGGGGAAGATTAAAGAAAGGAGTGAGGATCAGAACTGGTACAGCATGGCAGGGAAGAGTGGAGAACTCTTCCGTGGCTTAGAATCCCAATCCTTATTTCACCTTCTATTTCTCCTATGGTTCATTTCATTTCACTGTGCTAGAAAAGTGAAATGAAAGGAGGCACTGCAGCTTTCCTTAGTTAAGTAAGTAAAAGATTTACTTAGGGCCAGACATTGGTCATTTAAAATGAAGTTGTGGTATTATGTGGGTACCTGTGGAAGAGAAGAAATTGAGAACATATTAAGGGGAAGAAAATCAAAGTCTGTGCCGTACTACTAATCTGGATCAGATATCTGGGTATGAAGAGGTTTCTCATTGGCCAGTCAGGGTCCTTGTCTCGAATATCTGGTTAATAATATCAACCATTCTTGTTTTTTTTTTCTGTGAATAGAGATGTATTGAGACCCAATAAATGCTAATTTGGCCTTGAAATCAAGCCACAAAGATGATGTCATGACCTGCCATTTCCCCAATCAGTCCCCTTTATTGTTCTGTTTTCTCTTGGATTTAATAAGGTAACTTTTGTTACCTCTTGGGGATCTGTTCACTCCCTCTTTAGTACATGGGATAGTAACAGCTTTACTAAGGATGTGGTGGGGGATAGTAAATTAGAAAGTTCTTGGGTGGAAATGTGAGAAAGGTGGAGGGATGAACAGGTACAATTCATAGAGATGGGGAACAACCCCTAGAGTAAGAGGAGCATTACACCATTGTTCTCCTTTAATTCACTTGTTCAGAAACAGCTGAGTGCCTGGTTCTGTGTTCTCTGCTAGGAATTCAAGGATGATAAAGTTACAGCTGCTCTCCCTGCGGAGCTAAACCTGAGTATTACAGGGAAGGCCCAGTTACTAATTAATTTTTCTACAGTGTAATAAGTACAGTAATTAACCCTTTCTCCATTTTTTGCATGGAATGCCTAGTCAAAAATGAGTAAAGGCTTATTAAAACAGGTATCATTCAAATTGTATATCCTCTCAAATGAGTGTGTGACCTCAGTGGATTAGATTTGAGTGCATGAGAAAGCAATAGGAATTTGTGTGCCCTGCCTGCTCTCTTGAGGCATCACACCAAACTCCAGTCCTCCAAAAGGCCTGAGAACTGCGTGGTGCTCACTTTCTCTTGTGGCTTCCATTATGCTCTTCTCTGTTGTGTGGGTTCCCTTCCCCTTTTTAGACTCGCCCTTTGTGTACATTATTGCCCTTAAGCCCTCGCTGATGAGATTTTCTGCCTCAGTCATGCTGTGCTCAGCTTTCAGAATGCTGCTGTTATGGAGGAGTTAATTTTTTTTTTCCAAGGTTTCCTTTTCGTCATGCTGTATTTCTCAGATTATCTGGAGGGACTGTAATCCAATTTTAGGAATCCTTCAGGGCTAAGAGCCTAAACTGTTTTAAGCAATAGCATCTGGTTGCCAGGGACTCAACCACTTTGAGCGTGTTAAGGTCTAACAGCAGCCAACTCTCAATTATCTATGGGAATGGGAGACTGCTGGGATGTTTTCAATTCACAGAGTGTGCAAAAATCTCACTTAAGCTGATAGTTGTGATCTCATCCCATAACTGAATTTAGGAAAGCTTCTCAACAGCAGGTTTTGAGTTTCTTTTTTTTTTTTTTTTTTTTTTTGGCAGGGGCGGGAGCTCTTCACCTCTGACAATGGCACTGCACCTTTGACAGGTGTTTTTTATGTACTGAGTTTGTGCTTACTCTTTCTCTTTTTTTTTTTCTCTCTCCCATTTGGATTCCCTTATGTCATATGTATCATTATGCATTAAATATAGTATTTTAATAAGCTGCCTCTTTTTTTTAAGCATTTAGGAACAGTAACAATTTATTTATGTTTTCTTTCTTTGCTTTGGTTAATGTGTTCCTGTGAGAGAATGTGGCCAGAGTAACGAAGGTGCTTGAAAGAAAGCTAGGAAAAGCTCTACAAAAGGTTAGCCTCTGAAGAGCTGAGAATTGACTGTCAGACGTGAAGAAAAAAAAGCATCATGTGAACTCCACCTTGTCGCTGACAGTGATATGAAGACAGGGCACAGCTCCTCAGTCTGAGACATTCATGTCTACAGCCGAGTTGTCTCCAGTGGAACTTTTCTTGGTCACATTTTTTGGGGGCTAAAGCCAGTCCTTCCAGAGTGTGATTATCCTTTTGTTTCAGGAATCTGAAACAAAGAATCTGAGTTCTTTTTGATGGAACTCAGTGTAATCAAGTACTTGGTAGGATGCCAGTAGTGCATGATGGCAAGGGTTGCCATTTTTAAAAACAGCTCTATTGAGGTATAATTGACAGACCAGTAAATTCCATGAGTTAAAAGTGTAAAATTTGAAAAGTTTTGATGTGTGTACACACCCGTGAAACCATCGCCATAATCAGGACATTGAAAATGCCCATCACCCCAAAAGTTTCCTCACTTCCCTGTATGATCTCCTCTTTCTGTCCTTCCCAGGGAACCACTAAGCTGTTTTCTGTCGCTACTGATTATTTTACATTTCTTAGAATTTTATGTAAGTGGAATCATATGGAATGTATTCTTTTTTTGTTTGATTTCCTTTTGTTTGATTTCCTTTACTTAGCATAACTATTTTGAGAACTTAACTTGTGTTGTAACATATATAAATAGGTTATTCCTTTTTATTGCTGAGTAATATTTCATTGAATCGTTATCTCATAGTTAATCCATCTGTTGATATACATTTAAGTTGTTTCCAGTTTTAGGCTATAACATAGTTGATTTGAACATTTATGTGTGACATGTGTTTTTATTTCCTTCGGGAAATGCCTAGGAGTAGAATGGTTGGAGCATGTGATAGGTATACTTTGAACTTTTCAAGAAACAGCTGAACTGTTTTCCAAAGTGGCTGTACTACCATTTAACATTCCTACCAGTAGCGTATGAAAGTCCCTCTACATCCTTACCTGTACAGTATGCCATTCTTTTTCATTTTAGCCATTCTAATATGTATGTAGTGGTTTTAATTTGCATTTCCCTAATGATTACTGATGTTAAGCATCTTTCCATGTGTTTATTTGCCAACCTTAAATCTTCTTTAGTTAAATGTCTGTTTAAATCTTTTACCCATTTAAAAAATGAATTGTTTTCTTTTTATGTTGTTTTGAGAATAATCTATTCTAGATAGAAAACCTTTATCAGATATATATTGCAAGTATTTTTTTTTTCCATTTTGTGGCTTGTCTCTTCATTTTCTTAACAGTGTTTTTTGATTAGCAGAAGTTTTCATTTTTGATGAATTATAATTTATCAGGGTGTTCTTTTTTGGGTTGTGCTTATGGTATCATATCTGAAAAATCCTTGCCTAACCCAGGTTACAAAAGTTTTCTTCAAGTTTTTTAGTTTTAGGTTTTACATTTAGGTTTATAATATATATTGAGTTAATCTTCCTAGATTGCAATCTGAACAAAATTACGTATTTTTTTACATATGGATATCTACTTGTTCCATCAGCATTTGTAAAAAAATGATTTTTTTCTCCACAAAATTGTTTCTACACTTTTGCTGAAAACCAGTTGTCCATATATATGTGGGTCTATTTCTGGACTCTGTTCTGTTGCACTGATCTATTTTTCTATTTTTATGCCATCACAGGGTTGCAATTTCAGTGCAATGTGAAATACCGCGGTAGGGAGCACGTTACTTGCTTCTTCCCTAACCCACTGTAGTGTGGTACCTCACTGATTTGCCTGTTAACCCTCATTAAGCAGTGTGAGTTCTGGGATCCTTCCTTAGATATTTCTAACAGGTGGTGAAGTGTCTGGCACATAGTAGATATTTTGATTTTTGTTTTTAAAAGTTTTGAACGCCATAGTGATAATTTTGTTTGTAAATTCCTATAGAGTCTCCTGTACTTACTAAAAAGTTTAGGTTCTGAAAGTCTGTTTTTAAGTCCATTTGTTCAAAAGTCCAAAGTGGGGGATCAATGTGAACATATCCATGTAAAGTTTTAAAAGAGCTGTATATTGTTTCTTTAATTTTTACTTCTTATTATCAGGGTAAACCTTTTTACATCTTTTGCACTTAAGAGAAGTGATGGAGTCGGTGTTTGCAAAACCTTTCAAAAACAAGTACAAATGCAATATAATAAACCAACAAAGGACTTGGTATACTTAAATGACAGGACACAGCCATTACTGTTGTTTGATGGTGACAGGGAAAGCACTTTTTTTTCCTCCTGGCTTCTTTATTATTGTCTTTACAACTCCCTAAGATCAAATAACCAACAGAAGAGGTTCTGCTTAAATTGCACCCCTCCTTCACGTATATATGTACACTTGGACACATGCAGACACACATACCACAGATGCTTTGTAAGTGATGGGCTGCCCTCAGATTAGTTTGGTTGGAAAAATCAGATAGAGGCTTTTTCCAAAACCTATTTCATGCAAGGCAGGCAAATTGTGCCCTCATTTTCTATTGTCTCTGCCTTCATCTGTAATCAGCAAATGGAGCCCTGCAGCCTACACAGTGTTTCATCTGCAATTTGTTGCTCTCCCCTAGTTTGTGAAACACCGAACCATCTCATTTTGAAATTCAAGAGTGGCAGAGGAAGCCTTTGGTGGAAGATTGTAATTTGGGAGAAGGGAAAGTCAAGAGCAGGATCACCTATTTTGAAGAAAGACTGGGTGTTGAAGGAAATTGTCTTGGTTAGTCGGTCTCTGAGCCTCTCTCTCAGTGTATGTGCTGCTGTGACCCTGCCCTCCATCACCAGTGACCTAAAAATCACATAATTTCAACTATTCAGAAAACCTGTTCCCATCTGTTGTGCATAACTTGTGCACTTACCCCCTCTATTGCCAGCAAATATGTCTAAATCTTTTTACCTCACAGCTAGCCTTCTGTCGCTGGCTGGCTGGCTTTCTTGCTTGCTTTCTTGCTTCTTCTGTGATTGTCAAATGAATGCCTTAAAGCATTTTTTCCAGATCTCTTCTTTATCCTTCTGCCCTCCTCCCTTGCTAGTTTACTGAATAGTTCCCTTGCTGAGTATGTGCGCAGTCATCTTATTTTCAAAAACCACTGCAGATAATTCTGATAGTCATTAATTTGCTTTGGGAACCATTAGCCTACACCATGATAGACTAATGAGTCCACAGGCCTTTGAAAATCACGATTCATCCATCCTAGAAAGTTATTTTATAAACCAGACAATTTTCCTTCTTATATTGAAGCAAGACTTTATAGGCCACCCAAGTTTCTTTAAGGAAATTCTTAACTTAGTTGCTAATAGTTTGTTGGTAGTGGGTTGGTGGATGGATATATGTACATAATACATTACATAATATGTAATCATGTGGCAAGTCTTCAGAATGTTATAAGGTGAGTAGTTTATAATCAGTGTATTTGTCTTTGATTCTCTTTGCTTATAGTGAGCAGTTTTTGTCGTTTCACCCCCAGACTGTTGTTGAGAAGTTAAGTGATTATTTGTACTTCATACAAACAGTACAAGTTTATAGAGGGAATCAGCAAACAGCAGCCTGGCTTTTTCAGGAATTGTTTCAAAGGGTCTACAACAGTAATTTATAAACAAAACTGTATCTTTGAAAGAATAAAGATACTCTCTAATCTTTGAAAACCGCTTATGTAATAAAAACTTTTAAAAGACTCCATTTCTTCTTTACTTCTTAAGCTACCGATTCTGTGCACACTTTGATCCTCTCTCTTCCCCCACCCCCACATCCTCCAGAGTTGAAAATCTCAGTATTAATTGGAGCTGAGATGATTGTACTGCTGCTGCTAAGGCTTCGGCAGTTCTCTTACAAGCTAATGTCACGGCATGGGGTCCATTTGCTCTGTGTAGCTATTCTGCGGTGCAGTGAGAATGCCTTGATTAATATGCTACATGAAAATAAAATGGATTTGGAAAAAATTATATGACACTCTCATAAATATTAATTCACATTTGTATGGAATTGCACATAATTTTCAATATACTTTGGAGCAACCAGTATGAAAAAAGATTTTGTCTCTAAAGAGAATGGTGTAATTTTTTTTAAAAGCACAGCTGATACATTATTAAATATCATTTGTTTATTAATCCTGTACTCTATATGCATATGATGCTAAGGCAGTAGGTGGATTGTGTGACCAAGAAAGGCATTTTTTTTTCCACCCCATGGAGAGTTTCTATATTACCCTTAGAAGTGGTGCAATTTAATCATATTATATAGAAGCAGCCTACAATGGGACTCACCTGGCTGCTTCAGCTAGTGTTGCTATTATACCTGAGTGTTTTGTTTTTAATGATAGCTGACTAAACTGGTTACATGTGAGGCCAGATTCAAAGCAGATGTCTGATATAGCTGACTGTGGTAGTGGACACTGGACAAAGGAATAAACATAACAGGCATTTATTGAACAGTTACCATGTGTTAAGCATAGCGTGCAAGATTCTGAGACCGTGGAATCAGTGCTCATGTGTATTTGCTTCGATCTCAGCTTGTCCCTTAAACACTTGCTCACCACGTCCTCATTGCCTTGGGCGAGCTACCTCTGCAATGGCCAAGGGTAAATCATCTGCAGTGGTAGCAGCTAGAAGTGAGATCAGAAGCCACTCACTAGCCTTACAAGATTGTTATCCTTGGTATCTTATTGCCGCAAAGATAAGGCCTTTCCCCTTCTTGCTGTTTTCTGTGATCCTTCTTGTGTGCCAGCAGTCCTTGCTTATTTAGGTTCCTTAGTTTCCTGCTTCTTTCAACTTTTCTAGCTTGCTTCATTCACTCTATGTTAGAGGCAGCTTGGGATAGTATTAAATCACTATTGTGCTTTATAGATTTGGAGACTTTAACTAGTTGTCTTATTTATTTAGCAAGCATATTTTTGACCATCCATTAGTTGCCTGACTCTATACCTGAAGTACTGGGGTTACTGATACTTAGTACCTGACCTCATTCTTTCAAAGAATCATGCTACCAGCTGCCTCAGGGCCTTTGTACAAGCTGTTCTCACTGACCGGACTTTCAGATCTAAGTCAAATGGCAGTCATCTCCTTAGCCACAAGCCCCTCCCCTGGAGTAGACCATTTCCCCCAGTTTTAGCACCCTAGCACTGTTTACCTTTCCTTTGGAGCTGTTCAGTTTGCAAATATATATATTTGTGTCATTTGATTAGTATTTGTCCCCTAAATTCTAAGTTCCATGAGGTGGGGATTTTTTCCCCCACATGATTGTTTCCCCAGCAACTATGGGACAGTGCTAAGTTTGCACTTGGCATATACTGGGTGCACAAAAAATATTTGTTGAATAAGTGGAGCCCTGAGAACAGTGCTTTGCATCACAGAATGGTCTCCCTGAACTGGCAGCTGTGAAGAGTTCTTGAACTAGAAAAGGGAGAGGTGTGGAAGGGTGAGCTTTTGAGGCCAAGGCAAAGCAGATATAAAGTCCTAGATCCCCACCTAATGGCCTTGGTTGATTTGGGAAAAGACATCAAGGAGCATCATGTGCATCATGTGGGAAATGCTGATATTGGGAAGAGGTAAAATAGGTAACTGCCCCAAGAATACTGGCTATAAGGGGGAGAAAAGCGAGAGTGGTGTTTTGAGAATGAGAAATGGATGAAGGGAAATGTTTGTTTTTGTTTTATATTTTACTGATAAATGTACATTTAGGACCTCAGAAGCTGTGTGTGGATGAGGCTCCAGGAAGGAGCAATTTCACTGTAAAGAGGAACATTTCCACTTATTAGCAAATGATTGAGTGCCAAATCATTTTAATCTTAGTGCTTAATGTGTACATTTCTCAAGGTTCAAAGGACATTCACACATAGCATATCAGGTCGTATCTGAGCCCATTTTGCACATGTGCTCAAAGTTGCAGTGACTCATTTCAAGTTTCATAGTGAATAATGACTGTGTCAGGGCTCGAACCCAGGTCTTTTGATATCTCAGTATGTCCTAACCTGCCTGCAGGCACAGACCTCACCTATGTCACACGACCTGAAATGCTTGCCTGCAGTTTCTACAGGTGGTGCTCCTTATTACACAGCATCCGTTATCCTTCTCCTACCCTCCTCCCTCCCCCAGCCACACACAGGAATAAATGAAAACTTGCTGTTGATTTTGGTGATAATATGGTTGTTATATTTTTCAAAGAAGATGGGAATTAAGGATGCTCAGAGGAACTTGTGGTAAAAATATAATGCATTAAGGAAACATTTTAATCATATGAATTGACAGTTTCTTTCTTGCTGGCTCACATCCACCTGGCCCTGGCATAGTCAGGCTTGTACTGCTTTAAATTGTGCATGCACTTAGTACTCCTTTTCTGAAACGTAATTGATGTACCATCTTGGGAAGTGAGTGTATTAAGCCTCTTTGGGGAATAGTGTGTGCTAGACCCAGTGCAGAATCAGATAGAAAGCTACTATCCCAGGCAGCAGTGAAATCATTTTAATGGACAGATACTTTGCACTTTGCTGAGCTTTCTTCCCAACAAGAATAGAAATGATATATTTTTGGCATTGAGGATTCAGAAAAATTGAGAGCCATGTTTCTTAGTTTTAGGTAGTCTCATACTCCACTTTCCTGCCTTTACCCCCTCCCTCCTCGTAACTCCATCTAGCCTATATTTTGGGTGTGACGCTAGATACCTATGTAACCACCACTTCCCTTTCCCTCTCTTCTTTTCTACAGAAAGATGTAGCACTTAAGCCTCAGGAACGCGTGGAGAAACGCCAGACCCCTCTGACCAAGAAGAAACGAGAAGCACTTACCAATGGCTTGTCCTTTCACTCCAAGAAGAGCAGACTCAGCCACCCACACCACTACAGCTCAGACCGGGAAAATGACCGCAATCTCTGCCAGCACCTTGGGAAGAGAAAGAAGATGCTGAAGGGACTCAGACAGGTGAGGAAGCTTAGGGTTTGTTCCATCCTGTGACTGCTGAATTCCTTCCTTCCTCAGGTGCCTGCTTGCCTCTGTGGTTCTTCCTCACAGGAGGAGAAGATGCCCTTCTGGGGTGCTGGAGGGCTGCTCTGCTCTGTGTGTTTGCTTCTAAACGAATGCACCAGAGCAAGTTCGGTGTTTTTATTACGGTTTGAAACTTTAGCGTGGTACCTTTTCAGTCACATGTGCTCTGTAACAAAGCCCATTGCTGGTGCTACTTGCGTTGAGGGCAGACTGATAGAAGTCTTGGTGATAGTCAAGGTAGGCTGTCTTATAGGGAGAGATCCTCTGGACTAGAACAAAGGGAGAGGGCAGATTTGATCACGTACACTGTGTATCTCAAGGTTCTGAGGTGCTAAAAATGGTTGTCTGCATACAAGCAGTATGCATAAGATTTATGTTTTCCAGGGAAGCTCAAATACTGTGGCACGTGGGAGAGCAGAGCTGAAGAAATGAGCTTGTCCTTTGGTTCTTTAGTTGTCCTCCATAGCCCATAATTCAGGACTGTCTTTGTGATCTGCTGAGTGAATGGAAGTCTGGTAGTGGGCTTACTGGGCTGTTTAATAATTAGGTTTCAGTGATCCACAGGAAGATACAGCTCGTGGCATTTGGGGAGTCTTTCTGCCTCTGGAAATCCCCACATGAGACAGATTAATAATGAGACATGAAACTGTTTATAGCAATTTTTCTGCAAAAATCCGGAGGCTTTAGCACCTGCTGAGTTACCTGTGTCCTGGGTGTGTTTTGTTTGTTTTTGGCGGGACCACTGGGTGGAATTGACTATCACTTGAAGGAAGCAGAGGAAGGGAGTGTGGTTCACAGAGCAGGTGCTGCCAATTAGAAGCTTAACAGGTAATTTCTAGTTTGCAGATGTTTCTCTGAAGCGGGAGAAGATCTGGGATCACACAAAACAGTGGTACCAAAACCTCACAGATCATTAGAATCATATCATATTATTAAGCACATATTCCTGGCTCCACCCTCAGACGTTATGAATCAGAGTTGCTATTAGGTGGGGCATAGAAGTTTGTAGTCTTAGAAATTTCTTATTTGAGAATGGTCAAACCCAGTTTGAAAATCATTTTTATAAAAGCATCAAGAGCATATATTTGATGATGACTTTTAGATAAAAGATTGGAAGGACCAAAAGCCTCAATAAGATTTAGTGGGCAGTTTGGTGTCAGAGTTGAACCTGATGGGTAAACATCTGAGAAATATCTAGAGTGATGGATTTCAGGAGGACCTCAGGGAAGTGTCCCCAGATCTGACATGCACAGCGTTTTCCTGTGTCCCGAAATGAAAATGTCAGACTGGAGTTATAATATTGATTATTAATATTTATCTAATGCATAATACATTACAGTCATTCAGTAAGGGAGTTTGTGTAGTTATAATCTACAATTTTTCCAACTACCCTGGTTAGTATATGATATTATGCTTACTTTACAGATGGGAAAACTGGGGCTTAAAGAAATAAAGTGACTTGTCTGAGGCTACTTAGCAGTGAGGGATAGAGCCAGGGTTTAGACCCAGATTTCTCAGCCTTGCTCTGTTTTCCTTGTGTATTCTGCTTCCCTTGTTTGAGATAAGGACTCCAGGTCATGGGATGCAGGGAGTCTACAGGTATTTTTAGAAACTACGTGAGTTGGTTTGGTCAGAGGAAGTGATTGTGGTCATAGAAATGGCCTATGAAAGCGGAAAACAGGATAAACTACCAAGTATGGAGAGCAGAGAAAGAGCTTGGAAAGTTGCAGGTAACAACATTTGGATGAAGATTAAAAAAAAAAAAAAAAACCACGAAAACTTTTTTTTTGGACAGAGTGGGGTGAGGGAGGAAGGGCTAGGTTTTATACAAGATGATGTTGCTGTGGTATATTTTTGACTCCCAACTCCTACCTTTTCATGTGAGATATGTGGGGAAAGTGATTATTCCCAGTGGAGAGAGGTTGCAATATGACCACCGCCTCTCCTCGAGGTCCTCCGTTCCCAACAGGGTGGGAGGAAGGCTTCTTACCATTTCAGGCAAGAAATCAATTTAATTCTGAGACTACAGGAAGCTGTTGTTCCTCATCCTTGACTCTCTTACTCCCAGACCTGATCTGACTTTTCTGTTGTCTGTCCTCAGAATCCTTCTTTCTACCTTGTCTCCTGGTCAGAGTTTATGATCATAAGAGAAAGCCAGAACTTGTATATCTCAAATTTAAGTAGCTTTTTGGTCTTAATGATTAACCTTCTGATACTAATGTTATTTGAAATCAAAACTATCCTTGTTTTAGGGAAAATATTTGAAAAACAATTAGTTTGACTTGCTTTTTATGAATCATAGAGAAGGAAAGAATAAATTGTATCTTTGGCCTTTGTAAGAGTTTTAAAAACAAGTGGTGTTTTCTTATCTTCAAAGTTGATCCCAAAATGTCCTATCCCATTCAAGTGTTATTTTTTCAGTAGGAAGGAAAACAGAAGTTGATAATTGAGATAAAGTCATATTACTTTTGATTTGTAATACTCCAAGCATAACATGTGCTATTATGAAACCCTAACAAATCACTGTTAACTGCCTGTCAGTAAAATGAGAAGTTTGGACTAAGTCTCTTAGTTCCATGGTTCTTTAAGTTTTTGAATAACACAGAGATACATAGTGTTGCCAAGGTCTGTAAAGGAAGACCATAGTAGGTCTGAAGGTAATTTAGTTTTGCAGTTGGTAACTGATTAGCTCTGAGAAGACATTAAAGGAGAAGAGTGAGATACATTCCTAGTGTGTCAGCCCAGACAGGACATCTGTTGTGTGATTCTTGATAAAGGATGACACACAAGTGTGTTTCATGGTCACAGTAGATGTTCCCCAGCTTGTGCTAAGAATATCTGAGATTGCTTCCCTATCACCAGATGAATGTATACATCACAGTTATTTTTTTTTCCTGTCTTTGCCTCTTATCGGATAAAGTAACTGAATCCTAACCATCTTAGCTGGGAGAGGATGAGAATGGGCCTTGAGGAGAATTTCTTAATTAATGGATTGTTGTCTAGTGCCTCTCGTTGACAGATTTATAATTGGAAGAGCTACAGATTAAAGAGGGCAGTAGGAGGTGAGAATTTAGTCTTCGGTTTTGACTTGGTGAGAGTGGATTAAGTTTGCATCTTATTAGGAATTGGTACTCCCTAAGCAGGCAGCTTAATGCACAGCTTTCTTGTAACTGTGGGAAGATGTTACTCCTTCATGGAGAGAAAATAATAGGCTTTTTTTTTTTTTCCCTGAGACTTCATTGAAGGCAACTAATCTTTTTACTGTGAGAGCGCAATTATATACTTTTATAAGAAAGATGTGTAGTTATAAAACCAAACCACCTTTTCCTTCTCTTGTCTGGTTATAAAACCTCAATACTCATGATGTTTTTCCATACTGTTAAAAGAAGGTGTTTTAACTAGCACTTATCCACCCCGGTGGAATTTATTTGTTGGGTTATATTTTTAAGTATGAATACATACCGGCTTAGAAGATGCTGAGTTGGCTGCTGTCTTGTAAAGTGATTGCACTTTTTTATGAGGCAAATTTGAACACTTTTCTTAATTTCCAAAGGGGTTTAAAAAAATGAAGAAAGGAACAAGTTAACTGTTGTACAAAATAGTGCCTGTCTTTCTGAGCCCCTATGCCTATGTTTGTCCTACACAGGACTATTTGCCCATGATGTGAGTACTCAGATACTATATAAAAAAGTTTTGGCTCTTACTAATAAGGATATGGTAAATTTTTCCCCCCTACTTTCACTTAGGAGTGGGAAAATCAAAACAGAGGTTGGTTGATAGGTCCTCTGCATAAGGATCTTTATTCTCTACTTGGGTAACTGCTGAAGAGTGCTATGAAGTCATGTGCTGCCAAACGTTCTAGCCAAATCATAACTTCCTCACAAGCATTTTGGGAAAACTTAACTCTTCCAAGGGCTGTGAGTTTAGTTTTCTTTCAGTATGTCTAAGTTCTAGACCACAGGGGATACTTTAAAAATTTAGTACTTTGTAGTTGAAAACACTGAGAGCAAAGGGGTTTTAAAAATAGAGAAGTGATGAGGAAAAGTTGATGGGAGTTCAGAGGATTCTCAGATTTGGTCTGAGTGGATATTTCTAAATCTCCATTTAGTCCGTTAGTCTGCACTTTCTCTCTTTAGTACGAAATAGGTTTAAGTGAACTAGGAAGAATTTTTAGGTTACATGGATACTAGGATAGATAATCAAAACAAATCCCAGGGTCTCCCTCCTAACTGAATTTTAGGTGACAAAAAGCCATTTATTTAAGGACAGAATTTCCCAGAGAAAGAGGCAACCTGTTGAGATTGCTTCTATCCATAGGAGAACAAACACCATTTAGGGGGAAATAAAGGAATCTGGAAATATTTCAGGAGACCAGCAGTTAAACTCTAACCTTACTGGTGAGCATGGCTTCTGTGGCAATGCCTTATGTGGTTGAAAAATCTTTTTACAAGTCGATCTGAGTAGATATTGCTTGTAAGGAATGGAAATTTGCTCCTCTCTGAAAATCTAGTATGATGGAGTCACATGTGGTTGAGGATTTGTAGCTAACACTGTAGGTACCAAAGATGTATACTGAATTCTAGGAAGAGAAGAGATTGTGCCTAGTGCCAAGACATTGGAATTAGAGCTATTGGTTTTGGTTTTTTTTTGTTTGTTTGTTTGGTTGTGTGTTTTTTTGTTTGTTTGTTTGTTTTTATTGAAGTATAGTCATTTTATAATGTGTCAATTTCTAATGTGCAGCATAATATTTCAATCATACATATACATACATTTTATATTCATTTTCATATTCTTTCTTATTATAGGTTACTACTAGATATTAAATATAGTTCCCTGTGTTATACAGTATGAACTTGTTGTTTATCTATTTTATATATAATAGTATCTACAGATTTTGAACTCCCAGTTTATCCCCTCCCACCCTCTTCCTTCCCTGGTAACCATAAGTTTGTTTTCTATATCTGAGAGTCTGTTTCTGTTTTGTAAATAAGTTCATTTGTCTTTTTTTTTTAGATTCCACATATAGGTGATACCATATGGTATTTTTCTTTCTCTTTCTGGCTTACTTCACTTAGAATGACATTGTCTTGGTCCATCCATGTTTCTGCAAATGCTAATATTTTAATCTTTTTTATGGCTGAATAGTATTACATACCACAATTTCTTTATCCAGTCATCTGTTGATGGACATGTCTTGTTTCCATGTCTTGGCTGTTGTTAAATAGTGCTGCTGTGAACGTTGGCGCGCATGTATCTTTTTGAATTAAAGTTCCCTCTGGGTATATACCCAGGAGTGGGATTGTTGGATCATATGGTAAGTCTTTTCAGTTTTTTGAGGTATCTCCATACTGTTTTCCGTAACAGCTGCACCAAACTACATTCCCACCAGCAGTGTAGGAGGGTTCTCTTTTCTCCACTCCCTCTCCAGCATTTATCATTTGTGGACTTTTTAATGGCCATTCTGACTGGTGTGAGGTGATATCTCATTGTAGTTTTGATTTGCATTTCTCTGATAATTAGCGATATTGAGCATTTTTTCATGTGCCCATTGGCCATTTGTGTGTTTTCATTGGCGAATTGCTTATTTAGGTCTGCTAATTTTTGGATTGGATCATTTGTTTTTTATTATTAAGTTGTAAAAGCTGTTTATATATTCTGGATATTAAGCCCTTGTCAGTCTTATCTTTTGCAAATATTTTCTCCTATTCTGTAGGTTGTCTTTTTGTTTTGCTTATGGTTTCCTTTGTTATACAAAAGCTTATAAGTTTAATTAGGTCCCATTTGTTTATTTTTGCTTTTATTTCTATTGCCTGGGTAGACTGCCCTAGGAGAACATTGCTAAGATTTATGTCAGGTGATGTTTTCCTATGTTTTCTTCTAAAAGGTTTATAGTGTCTTGTTTTATGTCTAAGTCTTTAAGCCATTTTGAATTTATTTTTGTGTATGGTGTGAAGGAGTATTCTAACTTCATTGATTTGCATGCAGCTGTTCAGTTTTCCCAACACCATTTCCTGAAGAGACTGTCTTTACTCCATTGTATATTCTTGCCTCCTTTGTCAAAGATTAGTTGACCGGAAGTCTGTGGGTTTATTTTGGGGCTCTCTGTTCTGTTTCATTGATCCATTTGTCTGTTTTTATGCCAATATTATGCTGTCTTGATTACTGTAACTTTGTAGTATTGTCTGAATTCTGGGAGGGTTATTCCTCCAGCTTCATTCTTTTTCTTCAGTAATGCTTTGGCGATTCTGGGTCTTTTGTGATTCCATATAAATTTTAGGATTATTTGTTCTAGTTCTGTGAAAAATGTCCTGGGTAATTTGATAGGGATCGCATTAAATCTGTAGATTGCTTAGGGTAGTATGGCCATTTTAACAATATTAATTCTTCCAGTCCAAGAACATAGAATATCTAGAGCTATTGTTTAAAGCTTTGTGTGGTGCTGCCTCTGCTTTGTGTATTGGCGTTGCATGTTTGCCTTACTTGGAGTGAGTGGTTGTTTTGGTAAGGAAGGGCCCAGGTGACTAAGCCACCAGCTGAGCTTCCATCCATCCTGATGAAGCAGTATGTCTTGCCCATGCTCTTCTCCTTTGACAGAATTTACTGCCAGAGGCGGATCCTTTATTTCAGTGGGACTCACTCAGATTGTCAGAGGACTCCTCAGTGACATTTGTTACTAGTAGAAATTAACTTGCAAAGGAGATTTATAATGGAAAACTTTGATTAAACAGATCCAGTTCAAGTCACATTGCTGGAGACCTGCTAATTAGGTTTGGGTGAAAATCCAGGCTAAAATCACACAGGTATTTATCCAGCATGACTCTAGGGTCCACGGGTTTCTAGAAATCAGAGCATTTAAAACACTAATGTAATTAGGTATTATACTTTAGTAATGAAAAGCATGACCTTTGCTAGGTACTCTTTCATAAATGTATTTGTCATAATGGTTAAATGGCTGAAGGTATATTGAGCTGGTATCAAGAAATGTGAGCTGCAGTTAAATCATTTTTACTTCATACTTCAGAATTTCAAGTTTAATATGTTAATTGGGATTTCACTTGCTTTTTGAAAATTGTGTAACCATGTGAAGGCTACAAACTGAAATTTTAAATAAAATTCTTTATTTTTCCTTCTGATGTATATAAGTTGCACCCTGCTTTTTCCCCTTTGCCCTAACTACAGAAATAAGGATAAAAACATATAAGAAAAGACTGGGAGCTGGTCAGGGGAGATCGGCTTATAATTGCTCTTGTATTTTCGATGGACTTGAAATAAGGATAAGATGCCAATTTTTAATATCTGCTTATTGAGGAACCCCCAACTCAGGCTTATCTCTTTTCAGAATTAATTGTATATTATATTGGAGGTACTTGTTTGGTGTTGGAAACCTGGGACTAATATAACAACAAATTATATAAAGGTTTTTGGTGTTTGTTTTTTTCCCTTTTGGGCATTTAGAAGCAGTAATAGTTTATTTTGTGAGTTCTAGAATTTTTGTTTTGTGTCTTTTGACTCGTTACAGTGTTGTCTGGGATATATTCTATCAGCCCTGAATGTTGCTAAGAGTGAGCATGAGCATCACGTGACTGGGGTGAGATAGATGTTTAGAGTGAAGTGGCCAGTATAAATTTTATCCCAAGTGACATATATAATTTTAAATTAAAATGTAGTAAAAGAAATGACTTTAAAAGGACATAGCACATTGACGACTACCTCATAAAGTAAAACCTACAGAGAGAAAATAGGCTGAATTGGAAAAGGAACTGCATTTAAGAGAATGAGCGATCCTGAGACCTATAGAAGTTGTTTCATAAAACAGTGACGTTCACCAAATCCCAGAGTAATAATTTGTTGTATGTATGTGTCCATGGAACTTTATTAAGGGCCATTTAAATATCCTATGTATTGTTGGAGGAGTAAAATGGGCAGTGACAGAAATGATTCTCACCTCTACCTACCATAAATTCCTACCACATTGGTCATTGAAGGATGAGGGAGATGTCTCTCTTTCTACAAGATTTAGCCACTACGCTTTTGATAGTTAATGAGGGAAGACAGAACTCCCTTTCTTTATTTGTATTAAAACTGCATTTCCGTGTTAATGGTACATTTCCCCCTCTTCTGATGGTACAGTGTTATCTGCATGTGCCCTGGTCTTAGCTACAGAATGTGAAATAAGCCTCCATGTGTTCTGCATTCTGATCTCCGCTTGCAGCAGTCCCATGTCCACACAAGTCTGTACATGACAGTTAAGGAGTGGGAGGTAGGAGTGGGTGGGTGGCTGTGTGGTTTGCAGTGGTGTTGGTGGGGAGCTGAGCAGATGGTTGTGATAGCCACGTGTTGCGAGATCCCCGTGGGAGTTGATGGTGGTGACAGGCGACTCACAATGTGCTATTTACAGTTTGGGTTTGCAGTCTTTCAGTGACATCTGAATGCTCTTTAGCAACTGCTTTCATTACTGCCTTTCGAGGAGCTGCTAATTGAAAATGAAATTGTGGGTGGGCTTTAAGACAGGCCCAGGCAACTCTATGTGGTAAGTGTTACTTGAGAATGGTTGCATATCTTAATGCCCAGTTTTGTAATTCTTTTTCCGAGGAGGAAAAGTCACAGGTGCATTTGAAGATTCTGTATGTGCACATAGGGAGAGCCTAGTGTCTCATCCTGCCCAGAGAGCCAAATGTGCACTCACTGGGCTGGAAACCAAGCCATCTGCCCACAGCTCACCTTTGTATGGTTCTCTTTAAATATGTATAACCGTGTAAGGTTCTTATTTTAAATCTGTTAACATCTTGTAGACATCGCCTTTAGTTTTTTGTAGGACATCCTTCTTTCTTCCTCTGCTGTTCATATAGTTAGTATGCAGGAGAAAATGATGATCTGATCTCTTGAACTTTGAGGTATGATATTCAAGGTCTTGCATACAACTTTTCTTCCTATAAGCCTTTACTATGATACAATTCTGTTGAAGGCAACTGGGGCTTCCAGGCACAGTGAGGGAAGGGGAGGATGGAGGATTTGATTGGACTTTGACAGTGGAGGATGTTCTTGATTCTCTTACGGCTGCCTCCAGCTGCATGATTGTCATTTGTACCTCATCTTCAGAGTTGTTAGCTAAATCATCAGTAGCATTTCTGAAATGGTAACTTTTGTAAGTGTTTATATGTCGAATTGTTTTATTTCCCATTCTCAAAATAGCTTTGCACAGGGAAATCTTGTGCTGAAAAAGGAATGACCTCCCTCTTGGAAGTGCTGTTAGCTCTCTTTTTAATTAAATATGAAGATAGATACAACATTATTGCATTCTTTTTAGCTTTCCCTTGAACATTTCAGTGACTACTGTGAGACAAAAATCATCCTGAATTATATGCTTTGTTTGAGTAGGACCAATATTCACTTTTAGAGAGTCCCTGAGGAGCTGAGGGGACCATGATGACATATCCCTTTGCTGTACTTAACCCT
The DNA here is from genome assembly GCF_036321535.1 of Camelus dromedarius. Lineage (NCBI taxonomy): Eukaryota > Metazoa > Chordata > Mammalia > Artiodactyla > Camelidae > Camelus > Camelus dromedarius. The sequence goes on along the minus strand of NC_087459.1, from coordinate 24,541,615 downwards.
CAGTCCCATTAGACCTGCTTTGTCACAGGAACCCAGCTGTTTTAATGCACTTGACTTACTGCTGGGTCCTAATGATGTTTAAAAGAACTCATTTGGGTATTTTAAATGAATTCTGGAGCATTTTTTGTCTATTGTTGTAAGCAATGATAATTTTATACCAAGCAGATATGACATAGTTCTTGCAGAAGCTCAGAGGCTTTTCACACCTAGGTTTGTGTGTCCTCGTACCAGTGCTCACAGACACAGACACACACAGACACACACATACAAACACACAGGAGCGGAAATCAAAATTGCTCACAAATGTGGGCAAGTCCTGTCCAGGTCCACCTGGTGTCTTTCAGGAGGCCTGATTGATGAGCTCTGCCATAGGGTCTGCGGACGTAAGTTGACTTGCATTCATTGATCATAGCCCTGCAGAATCTGTCACTTCTCCTGGGCCTCTGTCTATGGTGATGCTATTAGAGCAGGTCACTCTGTGATCACTGTGCACCTGTGATTGCTCAGGAAGCACTCATGTCATACATCTTGAAATCACAAAGTGCAAAGCTGGACAGTCCTAATTGCTAGTGATGGTTCTGAGTGGCTGAGATTGGATATAATTAGATTGACAAGCAGTTAGCTGCATTTTATGGATAGGAACATCCAGAATGTTTCTCAGAGGGTGATTTTTGGACCACCTACGTTGGAACAGCACTGGGGCTTTTGTTAATGTGCGGATTTCTAGACATCACCTGTGACTTGTGGAGTCACAGTCCTTGGGGTTGGGGGTCAGGGATCAGAGGGTGGCACCAAGTTCCTTAGGCAACTCCAGTGCAGGTGCTGCAAGAATCATACTTTTGATAAACTGAATCGTATTTTTTATTTTTAAAAAAGAGAAAGGAAATAATTACCGTGCTATGTGCAAAACTTATAACAAATCTTAAAAGTTTTAAAACTGCATCCTGTGTCAAATAATTTTATTACTACTAGGGCCATATTCTTGTTCTGTATATTTACTAACTGAGTTCTTTTACAAAATATTATTGGAAAAAAATTCTTCCAAATGCTATAGACATTACTATTACCAAAAATAACATTTTCAAAATGGCTGCTTTGGGGTAGTTTCCTAGAATGTAGCCTTGGTAGAATAATTATGCTGTATTCTTCTCTCCTTAAACCTACCAGCTCCGTCAAATGACACAGGTTTTTTACACATGGTACCTGGAGTTTATTCATTACTCTTTCTTTCAGGTTCCTCTTATTTTTTTTCTTCAACACCACAGTGGTATTGAGTTACTAAGGTTTAAGTTTTATGAATCCTCCATATTATAAAAATTGGTGGTATTCAGTGGCAGTATTGGGGGAGTAGATGTGGATGTAATCTGAAAATGTTGCCTATGTATGAACTGAGCGTAAAGACTATTAACTATTTTCTTCATTACTTGGAAAGCTTCAATATAATGAAATGTTATACTTGAATTTCTGGTTTAGGTTCCACAAATTCAAAAGGAAATATTTTCCTTCTAAAACCAAATAGAACAAAAGCCCTCAAAAGAAGTTTTGTTTAAGTAGCGAAACCTACACTTAGATTTAACAATTGCCTGAGGTGTGTCAACAGTAGGTAGCATTTGTTTTCAGTGCATTGCTATGAGACCAGAAATGCTGTTCCCCAAGAGATGAGTGCAAAATAATCTCAACAGTTGCCAATTAAATGAGCACACTGTATGAATAAGGCTATTAATAATGACTTCTGATTGAAAAAATTACTATCATAACATTTCGCTAAGAAATAATGAGGATGATGGGAAAAGCCCTTGCCTCCAGGGTGAAATATAAAGCTGGGTAATGGGCCTGCTTGCATTGCCAGACGGCTGGATAGTACCTCCTGAAATGTAAGCAACCTGCTTGCATCGTTTATCGTCACCAGCCTCCTACCTCTTTGTATTAAAACCCTAAATCTCTGTTTCTCAAATGAACATGGCAGTGGGGAGGATTAGGGAGAGGCATCGAGGGGTTTCGATTGTGTAGCTCTGTGTGTGAGATCATGTAAGGAGTCTATGCCAGCTACCCCCTTGATTCTCCGGGTGGAGCGAGGAGACAGGTTGACATACTGGAATATTGAAAGAGAAAGATGTGGAGTTTAAAAAACCTTTCCCTAATAATTCTGACTCGGCTTTTCTCTGCCTCCTCTTAACCTGACAGCCCGTCTTTCTCCTTCCTTTTCTATCTTGGAGCTTGCCTTCAGGCTAGACTTTCAGCTTGTTGGCTTTCATCTCACTCTCTCCTTTTCTCCTAAGTCTCTTGCCTTGCTTCTTGACCCAGACAGGATTGCGTGGAAAAGGACTTAGACTTGCGCTCAAAGTTACAGAATGTCTTTGCCACCTGGTTCGTTGCTCCCTTGACCACGCTGGTCCTTTTGCCTCAACATTTATACTGATCATCTTACCATGGTTCAGCATTGTTTCTGCTTATTGCTGTTGTACTTTGTTGTTAAAAAAAAGTCGCAGTGACCCTCCATAGCCAGTGAAATAAAATCAAGCCTCCCTCAGTGTACAACCTTTTAGGTCCTCAGCTTGCTCCAACATACCTTTCCAGCCACTTCTCCCACTCCTTGCTTCCCCTAAACACCAGGCTGCTGCTGTAGTTGCTGCTGTTTGCATGAGCCCTGTGTTCTCTCTGCACTGCTGTGCCTTTGCTTATGCTGTTCCTTTCACTTGGAATGGCCTTCTTCAATAGTCATGTTGGTCTTTCTGTGACAACTTCAAATTTACTTCTTCCTTGAAGCTTTTATGGTCTTCTTCCTCAGAACTAATTACATTTTCTTCAGAACCTTTATGATTCTTTCTTTGTAACCAGAGTGACCCCTGAGTTTATCACGTAGTATGGAACATTTCTGAGAATGAAAGGTGGCACTATTAATAATTACCTTGGAACAATAAGCATAAATTGGGACTTCCTGGAAAAGCAGGCTGTACGGTTACTCTATTTATAATTCACTTTTCCCCCTTTCATTTTGTGCCTTGTTTTAGAGTTGGCGCTATACACGTCCCTCTCCCGACCTAAAGTCAAGCTCCATGAGGACATTACTCTGTGACACAACAAGGGGCCCAGGCTTGTGTAGCACGCAGGGAAGTAAAACCCTTGAAACCCATTCCAAGGCTATCCCTGCCTTGAAAAACTGAGATACCTTTCATGTTTCCCATTCCCATTTTTGAGCCCATAAAATCCATTCTGTATGCCCCAACCAGTATGAGCTTTAAAAAATACACATTTGTTCATATTATTCCCAGATTTGAAACCTCTCAGTAGCTGCTCAGTGTCTGTAAATTGAAATTCAGGATCCTATGAGCTCTAGGGCTCAGCTATCCAGCTCTGTTTCTCCAGCTTCCCCTCGGTTTACCCTCTCTTGCTGACTGGGTCCTGCCCCTTTGAAGTTCCTTCATTTCCTCCAACATGTCTGGTTCTCTCCCACCTCAGGTACCTTACACGTACTGTTCTGTCCATGGTGCTCGTCCCACTGCTCTTTGCGTGATGGGCTCCTTCTGGTCCTTTGCCTGAACTGAAATGTCTAGATCTCAGAGACACTTTTCCTGACCATAACGTTCACCAGGGTCTCTGCCTTTTGTCCTTTCTCCTTTGCACCCACCTTTTTAATTTCCTAACACTTAGCATGATTTATAATTATAGATTTTTCTTTTCTGTATCCTCCTTTCTGTCCCTTCTGCAGCAAAGTACCATAGCCATTTTCTTTACCACAGTGTTGGTAGTCTGTTGCCCGGCACATAGAAGAAGGTGCTTAATAAGTTAAAGTTGAATGATTGGAGATTGGAATAATAATTATTTTTCCAATTGATGACACTGCTAATTATACCCTTTTGTTGCATTCCAACATTAATTGCTTACAGGAGAAAAACAAAAGCCAGTGCAATATGACCCTTGTTTTCCCTCTCTGGGGATATGAATGTAAAATGAGATACTGATCAGCACGTACACACCAGACCCAAGTGTAATCCAAGAAATCAATGCCCTTATGGTGGATGGTGTCTGCTGTTTTCCCGTGGAATGTATCAGCAGTCTGTTGACCCAGTGTCCTGGCCATCAGTATAGTGAAATTGTTAGTGCAGCCAGGAAAAGCTGGTCCAGAGAAACTATAGCCCTTCATTTTTCAGAGATAATTCTGAAAGAGACCAGACAGGCAGTAGAGACAGCAGAGATGGTAGGTGGGAGTGAGGTGAAATTTGCTGAGTACTGTCTTACATGCAAATATTTGTGTGGGGCTTTCTTTTTCTACCATAAAAGCACAAACTATTTTTAGTTTCAAAGCATGAGTAGCATGTCTTTGCACTGTAAAATTATTGTCCCATATGCCCTCTCTCTGATATATTTTGACTTTGGAGAACAGTTTGATGTTATTTCCTTTTTAAGTGGCCTAATTAATTAATTTTCCCCATAGTTGCTCTTTCAGCAAACATTGGCCAAGCATTCTTTGTGTGCAAACCTTATCCAGGAGATTCTGACATAACGGGAAGGACGTGTAACTATGACAGCGCTGCCCTTGACGCGTTCACAGCGTGGTAGAGCCATTCTGACCTTGTGGAGAACTCTCCGTGTAAGTGAGGCTGAGACTGGTGCATTACCTGCAATTCAAACGGGGAGCATCTCTTAGAGAATAAATACTTTCAGATATATGTACTAAAGTTCCTTAAGATTGTTTCTTTCCCACCATGCCATTTCCCTCTGCCTTTTAAAGAAACTTTTGAGAATAATGTTTTATTCTACTGAGGGCATCAGTAACTGTTAAAAACAGTGCTGTGTTGTTTATCAGTTCTCTTGGGTTCTAGTTCTACAAATAAAAGTTTGACATCCTCACATGTTTACTTCAGGTACAATTTACTGGAAATTACCTGGATCAGCAATTTTATTAAAGTTGTAGTGGCTCGCCAGTCTTTCAGAAATTGCCACTTTTTTTCTTTTTGGACCACAAAAAATAGGTATATTTTTTAGAAATGGTTCTGCTGTGGTTACAGATCCAGTTGTAAGCTCTTACTCTTGCAACTCTTGGTTTGGGAAAGTCATTTTTCTGTTCAGAGGAGAAGCTTTTTATGCTAATCTACACAAAGCTTAAAACAAAAATATCTATCACTTTCTGTCATTTCTATATCCTGGAGGTACACAGTTACTTCCAATGCAAGTAGAACTTTAAATATTCTAAAATATTTAAAAGGAATATTTGAATAGATATTTAGGCCTCAATTTTTTAGTGAGAATACCAGTGGGAGATTGTATAATGAATGATCCAAGGCATAGATTATGGAGCATTTCCAAATTTGCTAGCAAGTAATTTTTTCTCCTAGAAGATAACCTGTAAATTGCTTTTTTTTTTTTTTTTTGAAATACTAACTTTCTTAGAAGGTGTTAGAAATGGTGGTTTCCTGGTGAATTTCTCAAAAAACTATTCTCTGAAGTTCATTCCCCTCTTATGTGAGTCACTTTCCCTTGACATCCATTAATTAAATATTTATTGACCATATATTCCTGTGGGCAGACATAATTTTAGGTGCATATAGCAAACCAATTGACGAAAGTCTCTGCATTCTGGTGGATTCACTCCTTTTAGCTACAAATCCCCTTTAAATGTCCTACCCAGACCTTTCTTCTCAGCTTTCAGATTCATATAAACACAGATGCTTATCACTTTTTTTCTCACCTGGATCATTCATAAGCATTTCAAATTCAACACATTTCACATTGAACGCTACAATAGTTGTCCTAAATTTGCTCTTCCTCTTCAGTTTCCTTCCTTAGTTAATGTGCACACCATTCACTAAACATCCAAGCCATAAATCTGCTCATGTCAGAAACCTGGAAGTCATACTCTCCTTCCCTCTACTCCTCATATCCGCACATCCTCTAGATTTATGTCCTGTGTATTTCTCATCTGTTCCCCTCTACTTACCACTTTCCACCCTGCCTGCCGCTGCATTGGTTCAGCCTTCTTTCTCTTGACTGTATCAGTAGCTTCTTTCCTGGCTTCTCAGCCTTTAATCCCACCATTCTTTAATCCATCCTCCAGTTTCTTTCTAATGTAATGTTGACAACGTCAAATTGAATCATATTACTTGCTTGAAGAGTTTTCATTGACTTTACTTCCAGGCTAAACTCAAACTTCTTTGTATGGTAGAGAATTGCACACATTTTTATGCCTTTAGGAACTCCCCTATTTTCCCCTTGGTGCTCCCTGACCCCTAGTCGGCACCCCTATCACATTAGTCTTATTTATTTCCTAAAATGTCTTCTACACCCACCCCCCACAAATCTGAGTTCATTTTGCCTTAGTAATCTGACCTGAATTACAAGTGAGAAACACAGTTCTACTAAGTTAGAGTAGATGATTCCACTTGTTAGAATAACATTTTGAAAGGACACATTTTTAACTGAGAAATTTTTCAGTTAGGTAGAATTTAATATGGAACAGAAAAAGTAAAATGAAAAATTTCAGAGCACCATAGGAACAAATTTTAGGGGGAATAGTCCAAAAACATTAAAAAGACAAAATTTCTTTTATGGTGGTTATTGCTGGGCTCTTATATTGGGATGGCAGTTGGGGATAACAGAAGGCTTTTGTTAATGGAAGTGTTTTTCAGGCTTAGGAGTTTTAAGTCAAGGACTGTCCATGCTGAGAACTCTTCGGGGGCTTTTCAACTCCAGAAGAGGCAGTGTGCTTCTGTGTGGATGAATTCCTTAGGGGTTCAAACCAAGGAACGGTAGACATGATCTAAACCTTCTTATTCTTCTAAGTTAATATTGAAATGGAAACTTGTATAGATACAAATGCATTTCTGTTACCAGTCGTATAAACTTGGTGAGGATTTAAAATGTGATTTATATTGGCATTTTTAAAATAAGGTGCCTGAAAAAGTGACCACAGATGTGCTAAAAGGTTTGTTGGAACTAAACACAGTATTATAACTCTCTGGCATAGTTACTCCATATTCTGTCTTGGTAAGTCAAGGCAGAGAGCAAAGATAATCACAATGTTTGTAGAAAACAGCACTTAGAGCTGGGATCCTGCAATTTTCATTTTTGGCTCTTTTACTTCTCCAGCTTCCCCGTTCTTTTCTGTAAAGCTTTGGTAGAAATGCTTTTTTTTTTTTTTTTTTTTTTAAAGCAATCTATTGTCTTTATTATTTTTTACCAGAGTTGCAATATTCTAGGTCAACATAGTTTTTAAGATTTTTGTTTTTTTGGTCACAGGTGAACTGTTCTAAGAGAATGAAGCAGTCATTTTTAAAAAGTCATTTTATTTTCTTACCCATTTCCACATTTCTTCTGAAAGGCTGCTCTTGGAAGTAGAAATACAGCTGTTGATGAAAAGATTGAGATAAGGAATACTTTTTCCTTACACTGTTCTTACGTATGCCAACCTAGTTCATCTTCCTTCTTTGACAAGCAGGTAAGAGACAAGGTGTAAAATTGATTGGGCTGTGATTCAGAGAGTGGGAAAACAACCAAAAAGTATATTAGAACACTTTTACATTAGTCAGATCTCTCTATGCTTTTTCTTTGTTGGTTTAGACAGTATGGAAGACTGTGTTGATATATAGGTAATTGAGGACAAATTGTGGCTATTGATATGAGAAATGCTCTGTAGGTTCTTCTTTCAGCAATTATGAGAATCCTCATTCAGAGCAGTAAAATTATTCCTCGTAGTTGTTACATGCAGGCAGCTTGAAGATGAGGAAGCTGTCTTCACATTGTCTTATGGCCTTGACTTTCAACTTACTTACTGAGATATTTTAAGCACTACAGCTAATTAGGAAGAAAGAGGGCAGTTTTGTTGTAAATATATTCAGTGAAGAATAGGATGTCAGTATTTGCTGTTGTATTATTCAGGCTATATGAATACCTTATTGGAGAGAGTACCTGGAAATTAGGAGTGTTGAATTATAGGTTCTGTCTTGCTATTGACATACTGTGTGTCCCTCATGAAGTTATTAACTATCTTTGACCCTCAGTCTTTGTGATTGACAGTAATGGTATATACTTCTAACACTGGGAAGTTGTGATATGTGTGAAGTTATAAGTGCTGGAATACTTAAAATTTCCTTTTCCTTAAAAGTGTTAAAAAGAAGATTTTAAAAACTATGAATTATGCAGACTTTGGTAGTATTAGTATAGTTTAGATGAACCTGCGCTTTAAATATGTAGTAAGTGCAAAGAACAACACCTCAGAGTTTCTGCTTTGCAGTAATGACTCACTTTGGTAGAAATTAGGATGTGCATATGTTTTTTTGACTACATTAGATTGAAAAACATTTAATCTAGTGGGCTCATGCATACAGTTTTTAGCAGACGATAAAGGTCTTTTGCTGAAAAGAGATTAATATGAAATGGTAAGACATTTTTGTTTAGGGACCATACCTGTTGGCAGCTATCTGAGAATTGTAATTTTAGATCTTTCAAGTTGAAATCATGGAAATCTCTTTTTATGAATAATTCATGGTGAAGGAATGCAGTGAAATTATTTCTAAATTTTACTTTTTAAATCACTAACCCAAGTTCTTAGACATATCAGGTTTTAGTTTAGTTTTCTAATTTTACAGAAAGTAAATTTGGGGGCAAGTGTATTGATCCTTCTGGTTTTTGAAAATTCTTCCCTGTACCATTTATATAGAGTGGATGAAGTTTGTAAGAAACAATGTCACCTCACTGGGACTGCGCAACAGTCATTTGGCTGAAGTGGTCATTGTATTGGGTTTCCTTTCCTGCCCTTTTCCAAGTGAGCTCGCTTCCTTCAGGAAACGGTTTATGTGCGTTCCACATGTCCTGAAGCCTGTTGTTATTATAGACATAAGAGGAATATGAGATGGGTCTCTATTTTTAAGTGCTTCATCCTTGGGTTACCTAATTACTTTGGAACAGTTTAAAGAAAATAAACTGTGAAAAATACCCTTTGAAAAGTTGTTGAATGATAGATATGCTCTTAGTTTCTCACTAATCTCCCTTGTGGTTTTTCTAATGCCATATATTTTTCTTGGGAGAGTTTTCTTACAGCTGTATTTGTGATCTTGGGCTAGGATTTATGAGCTGCCACCATTAAGGTCTCCCTCTGGCTTTGTCATCAGAGATGGAGGGTTGTGTTTGGTTTGTTTTCTTATTGTTAATATGTGTGAATTTTTCCTAATAAAAATAAATGCATAAGTGTTTTTCTTGCCATCGTCTTTTTGCAACTGGCTTATTAAGAGAAATATGTCAATTGTGAAAATTTCTTCCTGAGATTAAAGACAAAATTTCCAAAATTGTATGCATTACAGTTACCCGGAGAAATGTGTATATTCTGATTTTACCATTAGATTGGTACATTTTCTTAATTTAATTATTATAATTAGGGTAAGTAGAAAAGTTAAACGAAACAAACAACAAACAAAAACGTGGTGGTGGGAAGCAGAAGGAGGAAACTCAGGACGTGTAAGAAAATCCTTCTGGATCTTCCTGATGATGTTAAAGATTAGTAAACATTGACGACCCCAAGGATGTATGAGTGGCACTCTGCAGGCTGTCCTGCATTTGTAGAATTTGTGCACATCAGACTGCATCATCTTTGACTTTTTGACCTTATGCACTTAGTTTATGGAAAGCTTGGATCTCTGACTAAGCCAGCTTTGTGGTTAAATGTAAAGTATTACCAACTGGCTCTCTCCTCTTTGTACCCCTAGAGAGATTCAGTTGAAACTTGTTTGTATTATTATTCAGCTAGCATAACCTAACCCTTTATTTCACTGTTTTTAAGAAAGATGTTTTTTATTTGTTCATACAGGTACCACAAATTGATCTGTTAACTCTGTCTTCTCTAAAACTTTAGAAATGACTTATTTAAGCTTTGCTTCTTTCCTAGTACTTTTACTGTATATACCCTGATATGCAGTATTGACATGTACAATAAGCATTAATGTGGGAAGAAGACTGCATTTCAAGCTCTTACATGACCCATAACTGTTTCAGTTCTCAGAGTGATTTCTGGTTTTGGCCAGCTGAGAAGCATCTGATTTAATTAAGATTGTCACAATATATGCCAGAAAAAGTGCTCTTCTCTACAGAATTCACCACTTTTTAATGAAGACCCTTTACCTATAGATTAGATACATTATATTAGGATATGATCTAGGTAACCTCTGGCTTATAGAAAAGGGTGTTGACAGCATGGGTGGCAGTATTATCTCCCAGTTGATTTTGTACTATGTTTTAAATATTTTCTTTATATTCTGTTCCCTCTGGTGTTGGTTTCATATTCTTGTAGTAAAGAGAAATGAATGTTGATCCTGACGATTTATATGACAAGCAAAATAGAAATTAGAGAAGTGAATTTTTATTTTTTTAAAGAATGAATTAATCAACATGTTTGAAGTGCTTTAAACAGTTAGACTATCAGTTATCATAGGTTGGTAGACATTGGGCCTATAGTAAGAGTTTGCCTGAATCAAACCCATGAAGTTGGCCAAGCCACCTCCTCTTCCTGCATTTTCTATTTTTTTTAAGAGGTATAGTTGACATAAACTGGATGGTAAATGTTCCATTTTGAGTTAGTTTATGTATATGGTGGGAGGTATAGATCAAAATTAATTTCATTTGTACATGGGCATCCAGTTTTTCCAAAGTCATTTTTGAAAAAGCTATCCATTCTCCATAGCATTGCCTTTTATACCTTTGTTAAAAATCTGTCATCCATATTGTGTGGGTTTGTTTCTGTACTGTCTTTGTTGTGTTCCATTGATCTACTTTGCCAACACTTTATAATAAGTTCTGAAATTAAGTAGTGTTAGTCCTCGAACTTTGTTCTTCTCTTTCAAAGCTGTTGTGGCTTTTCTAGGTCCTTAGTATTTGCATATGAATTTTAGAGTCATCTTGTCAGTTTCTACAAAGCATCCTGCTTGGATGTCACTTGAGATTATATTGATGCTATAGAATAATTTGGGGAGAATTAACAGTTTAAAAATAGCGAGTGTCTAACTCTTGAATAATGTATACTATCTCTGTTTACTTAAGTCTTCATTTCTCTCAACAGTATTTTTCAGTATATAAGGCTTTCTCATCTTTTGTCAAATTTATTCCTACGTATTTCATTTTGTTGGTGTAAAAATTGTTTTGTTTTAAAATTTCAATTTCCACTTGTTCATTGTTAGAAGTATATACAAATACATTGACTCTTCTGTATTCATCTTTTATACTGCAGCCTTTTCAATCATTTATTCTACTAGTTTTTGTAGATTTTGATTTTCTGCAAGGATGATCATATTTTTAGTGAATATTAAATTTTTGGTTTTTTGCTTCCTAATCTGGATGTCTTTTTTCTCTTTCCTAAGTTCACTGGCTAGAAACAACATCATCATGTTTAATAGAAATCCCTGACTTGTTCCCTGATTTTAGGAGGGGAAGTATCTAGTCTTTCGCCATTAAGTATGATGTTAGCTGTAGGGTTTTATAGATGTCCTTTACTAGGTTGGAAATGTTCCGTTACATTCTTAGTTTGTGAGATGTTTTGTCAGTAGTGTATACTAGGTTTTTGTCAGATGCTTTTTCTCTGTCTGTTAGGATAATCATGTGAATTTTTTTTGGTTTTAATTTAATATAGTGATTCACAGTGATTTATTTTTGAATCTTAAACCTTGTGTTGCTGGGTAAACCCTACTTAGTCATGATCTATTACTTTTTAAATACATTGTTTGATTTGATTTGCTAACAGTTTTAAAATGAATCTTTGCATCTATAGTTGAAAAAAAATTGACCTGTAGTTTTCTTTTCTTGTGATGTCTTTGTCTGATTTTGGTATCAGGGTGATGTTGGCCTCGTGATGGGTGGGGAAATATTCCCCCCTTTTCAATTTCTTGAAAGAGTTATAGAATTGTTATTTCTTCTTTAAATGTTGGGTATAATTTATCATTGAAGCCATCTGAGCCTTGGGTTTTCTTTTTGTGGGAAGATTTTAAAATAAATATTCAGTTTCTTTGCCCAAAACTGAATTATTCATGTTATTTATTTATTCTTCAGTTTCGGTAATTTATATCTTTTCAAGGAATTTTTTTCTTTCATCTAAGTTGTTTAACTTACTGGCATAAAGTTGTTTATAATATTCCCTTATTATCCTAGTATCTGTGAAATCTGTAGTGATTTTGTATCTATTATTGTTGGTGTCTCTACCTTTCTCCCTCTCTCACTTATTTGCATCAGTATGAGTAGGGGACTTATCAATTTATTCACCTCCTTAAAGAACCAACTTGGTTTACACTGGTGTTCTGTTTTTTCTGTATTATAGTTCACCAGTTTCCTCCTTTCTGCTTACTCTGCATGTTTTTCTAGCTTTGTAAGGTTGAAGCTGAGATCATTGCTTTAAGATCTTCCTTTTCTAATGTTGTAGGCATTTAATGCTATAAACTTCCCTATAAATACTACTTTAGCAGCGCTCCATTGACTCTGATATGTTGTGTTTTCATTTTCATTTAGTTCAGAATATTTTCTAATTTCCTTTGTGAGTCCATCTTTGATTTATTTATTTTTTTTTAGAAGTATGTTATTTACTTTCCAAATATTTGGAGACTCTCAGGAGATCTTTCTGGTATTAATTACTAACTTAACTCCATTGTGATTAAAAAATTCTTTGTATGACATAAAAACTTAAAAAAAATTTGGAACTTGTTTCATGGCCCAGAATATGGTCTGTCTTTATAGATATTCCCTTTGCACTTGCAGAGAATGTAATTTTCTTCTGTAGTTGGGTGGAGTGTTCTATAAATGTTAATCAGGTCAAGGTGGTTTATACTGTTTCTATAATTGTATTACATCCTCACTGATTTTTTTGCCTACTCCTTCAATCTCTAGAGGTATGTTGAAATCTCTTACTAAAATTGTGGTTCGGTCTTGGTTTTGTTATTGTTATATCACTATTTCAAAGCTCCATTATCAGATGCATAAACATTTAGGAATGTTATATTTTCTTGATTGGTCATTTTATTATTATGAAATGACCATTTTTGTATCTGATTATAGTCTTTCCTCTGAATCCTACTTTGTCTGATATTAATATCTATATTCCAGCCACTGTGGAAAACAGTATGGAGATTCTTCAAAAGACTAGGAATAGACTTACCATATGACCCAGGAATCCCACTCCTGGGCATATATCCAGAAGGAACCTTAATTCAAAAAGATACATGCACCCCAATGTTCATAGCAGCACTATTTACAATAGCCAAGACCTGGAAACAGCCTAAATGTCCATCGACAGATGACTGGATAAAGATGGTGTAGTATGTTAATACAATGGAATACTATTCAGCCATAAAAATGACAACATAACGCCATTTGCAGCAACATGGATGTCCCTGGAGAATGTTCTAAGTGAAGTAAGCCAGAAAGAGAAAGGAAAATACCGTATGAGATTGCTCATACGTGGAATCTTAAAAAAAAAAATCTATAGTCCAGTTTCCTTTTGAGTAGTTTAGGAAGCCTTTTAAAAATTTGTTTACATTTAACATATTTGTATATTTATATTTAAAGTGTATTTTTTGTAGACAACATGCCAAAGAGTCTTTTAATGTTACCACTATCCCTTCTTTTTTTTTCCAGCCCAGCTCAAGACCATAATTCATTCTTTCCTGCCTTCTCTTTTGATCCAATGAGTCTTCCAAGAAAAAAAAAAAAAGTCCTATGTTGCTTCCTATTATAGTTTACATTTCTTTTGTACTTGATACATCTTTAGAGAAATATCATTAACATTAACTTATACCAAAAAATAAGAAACATCACTGGAGTGGAAGGAATATGGCCAGAATAATCTAAAGTTCTGATATCCTAGCACTGTGCCATCTATAAAGTCAGTACTTGGTGGATGCTTCTTAATACATTTTAATTAAGTGCAATATTTGCATGTCTTGTATGTTGATAGAGTAGATTTATTTCATGATGAGTATATTTACTTAAATATTTTAAAGAAAATAATATCTTTGGAGGGGTTTTGCACTTTTCCAAATTCAGCCTTAAAGCCCCTACTACATGTTGGATTGTGTTTCTAACTCTGTCCTACCACCTTCCTTACATTTTGTATATATGTATATTTTGCTTTCCTGTTTCTCCCACCAATTGATACTCCTCTTTAAACCAGACTTGTCATTTTCGGATCTCTGTGGTCCCTGGCATTGCGGTACTCAGTAAATGTTTGAAGCTTTGGACAGACTGAGGAGGCTAGAGGTTTAGGCATTTAGTTCATTGTTAAGGCTTTACCTAGAATCTCTTCATTACAGATTCTTAACTGTCTCTGTATTACAGTATAAACCACATCTACATCATTGTAGCTCGTTATTGTATGTCTCTGGTATGTTGTGAAAGAGCTGTCAGAGAATGAGCTCTTTATTACTTGGAATTACTAGTTAACTGTTGTTTTGCCTTTGATCAGAATGTCTTTTTTGTTCTGCCGTATTCATTGTGGTATGTTACTGTAATCAGTGGTAGTCCTTAGGAGCAAGGCATGCTGGATCTCCCTTTATGACCCTGTGGCAATATCACTTAACTTGTTAGGGATCAATCAGGATTTCTTTTCTTCTATTTTTGTCTTGCCAGTCTGCTTATAAACATGTGCCACCTTCTCTGTCCCACACCCTTTCCTCCCCATCTGCACCCTGACCCAGTACTATGTTTTAGAGGGAAAAAGAACATAGAGGACAGCTTTTATTAAACCATGTTCCCAAAAAATTGCCTGAAGGGCTCTTGAAGAGAAAATGCTCTCCCCCTTTTGTCAGACAGCCTGCCAGTTTGAGTGTTGGCTACTTACTTTGGCTGGGGCATCTTGGAATCGATGACTCCCTTTAAATTTCATTCTTGTTTCACTTGATAGAACAAAATAGCTTTATTTTCCTTTAATTGCTCATCTCCTCACAAAATAAATTACATGATGTTTTCTCTCTGAATACACAAAGTATTCTTTCAGAATCTTCCCCAGGCCTAAAGTATGAATGTGTGTGTGTGTGTGTGTGTGTGTGTGTGTGTGCGCCCTGTGTGTGTGTCATCTGTGATGTGTGCCATCTGTGATGTGTGCATGTTATGTTTTTCAGTATCACTGGATTCATCCAGGTCTAAAAGGACTTAGAATTTGCTCACATTGCATGGTTCTGGCTCCCTCTGCAGCTCCAAATGGAAAAGTGCTTTGTTGTCTTTTGTTGCTGAAAAATCCACCTTTCAGCTTTCTTTTTTTGAATAGAACATCCCAGTTGGTATGCAAGTACAGATTGAGATTTTAAACTTAGGAAAGCTTTTTTTATTTTTATTTTTTTGGCAAAGCTTATTGAAGACTGAAGTCACATTTCAGGAGTGCTCCAAGAGGCGAGAAAATGGTAAGGGAGGGTGGGGAGAGAAGGGAGAAAAGTTAAAAGGGGTAAGCACAAGTGCAAAATTAATTTGGTAAGTAGAAGCTTAAGTTACTTACAGGTATTTACTGTAAACCTTTGTTAAGAAATCAGAGAGTTGCAGAGTAGAAACCTAGAGTTATTGTAGAATTTCCAGGCCTGTTTTATTGGATTTTACACCTAGGATCTTAACACACATCTCACATTGCTGAGTAGTGTGATTTGGCCTCCAGTGTTGGCTTGGTTGTTGAATATTCAGGATGATTCTGACTAGGGCTTGACTTCTTAGCTTTAAATTATTGACTTTTAAAGAACTCTTGAAAATTTGATTCTCCCCAAAAGTATAGAGCTGTAATTAAATACAGCAAAATAATACGTGGGTTCCAGAATAGTTCTGTAAGAGCAGTCAACCAAGTTGACATGTAGTGATTCCATGATAAGTAAGGGCAGAATTTCTAGACACATTTTGCCCCAGTGAAGTAAAAGTCTGTACATTCAAAGTGGCTTTTGGGATGCTGGTATGTTCTATTTGTTGATTTGGGTGCTGGTTATACAAATGTGTTCATTGTGTAAACATTACACTTCCATGGCTTTTTTCTTGTTTGTTTGTTTGTATGTTATACATCAGTAAAAAGTTTATTTAAAATATCTCATACATTAAACACTTTTTAAGGACATTCATCAAAGTACTGTTTATACAACTAATGGCAACTACCTGTTCTGTGAAGTAGTCCTGTTTTAATCATACTACATTAAATCTTGTCTCCCTTAAAGAGTCAGTACAGATATGTACATATCTAGATCTATAAGATGACTTTTAATTAGAATGCTTATATAATAAATTCATGCTTTTAGAGTTCTCTCATATTTATAAAGTAAGTTTTGGCCCTTTGAAACATCACTTTCTTATTTAATAGCTCAGCATCTGTTGTGTGTGTTTGTTTCTTTATTTCTTCATTATATAATCCTTTCCAGGACTTAGGGTCCCTTAGAATTATTAACCTATGTTCTTTATCAAACTAAACAGCGTTTGGTTATTTTCTTGGAAGTTTACAGTAATGTTGGTTCTGTTTGAACTTAAGTATTAACAATTTTTAGAATCCTAAAGGTAGGGAAGTATAACAGGCAGTTTTATTGTCTACTTTTCACTTTCCCTTCCCATATTCTGTACTTGGTTTGTAAAAATATCATCTTCCTTTTCTTGAAACCTTTATACCATTCCCTTTGTGTTGTTGCTAAACTTCTACACTTAGAGGTGTAAAGCCAGACATTCTTACTTGAAAATGTGGTGAATAATAGTTAAAATTCAGCACTAGTTTATATTGCTCTCTAATTTGAGTGTAGAGGTCTAGTTTAGATATTTACTATTTTTGCTGTATTAGCTTAAAAAGAAAAACAATTAGCTGTAGAACCTGTTTTTTTTTCCTAGGGTGAAACTGTAGCCTTGTTGATTTGGACAGAAATTAGCAAGCTCAAACTCTTCTCTAGAGGTCTCCCCAAACTGTCTGCCTGGCTTTTTGTCAAAAGGACTGTAATCTGCAGAAGTGGACGTGACAGTGAGAAGGGCAAGACGTTCTCAGAGGAGTGTCTGACGTGGAGCTGTGTGGAGAGTGTGGGATTTCACGGTGGCATGTTTCTGTTGTAGCTCTTGTGTAGCAATCACAGACCCTGAACCCAAGGAATGTATTTCTATTTGGAGCTGACATTGACCTCTTTTTCTGGGCTGAAAACACTGAAGTGTATCAGTTTTGGTAGCTTGGGTTGTAAGAAACTTAAATTAGTTTGAAGTGGAATTATCCTGATGAAAGGGCAGCTGAAAGCCCTTGACACTGGACAGAGGATTGTCTAGTGTCTAATCTTGGCTCAAAGTGCACCAGACATAATGAGAGTCATTATGAACTGCTGATCTCTTACCCCTCCCCTCGGCAGACCCTATTAGACTTGCAAAAATAGCAAACACTGTGTGTATTTGGCATGGTGCCCACTGTGTACTGGAGGAAGAAAGCGTACCTTGTTTGCACTCCAACCAGATACTGGTGCATCGTGTTACAGCTCTGCTTGGTTCTGAGCTCCTCTGTTCGGTCTCGTCCTGACAGATGCTGTCGTTGCCACCCCTTAGCAAGACAAATGCAGCCACTCTGTGGGAGTTGGCTTCTGCCCAGCTGTGCTTGCCAGTGCCCTAAACTGATGTGCTTGTGTACCTGTGGAAAGGTAACAGCGTGTGGGCCTGTTTTCTGCTGCCATGATGGGCATTACCTTCTGAGTTTTTGCCATTTCTGAGGGAGAAGTTTCAGTTCTCTTTGGTCGGATTAATGTGTGAGTCCTGAACTCCTCTTCCTGTTTTTAAAGAAGCAGATGTCTGTTAAGCACACACTAAAGATGCCCAGGAAAGGTCCCTGGCCTCTAGAAGCCCATCGCTTCTACGGGAAGAAAGGTATGCAGATACTCACATAATCAGGACCCTAATAGCTGTGTGCCTGAAAATCTCTGGGAACAAAAGGGAGGGGGGATCTCTGGGGATGTGTGTCAGGTGGAGTCCTCTCACGTGGACTATGAGGTTAAGAAGAGCTTAGAGTGTATGACATATTTGTTGTTGGGGTTTAAGGTCAAAGAGAAGAATGGGCTTGGATCGAGCTTGATGAACCTAGCTGGAGTCTGGTTTTGGTTTTGGAGGCTCCAGGCAATGAGGACTCATCATAGAATTTAAAAACAGATGAGTAGCCTCTTCAGATTGTTTTTTTAAAAGAAACATTACTCTGGCAGCAGTCTGGAGACTGGGATTATACAGAAAGTGGTGGGAACTGAAGGAATGCAAGGTTATTATGTTGAGAGATTTAAGGCGTGGAGGGGTTTTTGACTTGGGGGGATAAAAAGATCTCAGGTCCTGAGTTCAGAGTAGTTATGGGCAGGAAAAGACTGAGAGATATTTAGGAATCTTAAAGATAGGACTTGCCTGACAACCATACATTAAGAGAACGAGAAAAAAAGACTGTAAGGAAGGAGGGTCTCAGGTTTTCAGTTAAGACTTCTGAAGGACTTTATAAACACTTTTACAAAGGCAGAGCAAGTTTGAAGATGCTTCAGTTTGGGGAAGCTAAGTTTAAAGTACCTGCAGAATCTGTAGTTATCAGTAAGTTTTAGTGTAAAATTTGGACCTAGAGATGTCCTGGATAACTTGAGTGTTATGAATTTTAGCCTGGCTTTGCTGTTACAGCCACGAGACCCTCTAATCCAAGTCTAAGTAAGTCTGGGTCCCATGGTAGTGTGAATGGAGGAGAGAACCAGTGCTATAGATTAGCTGAACGGCACATACTGGTTGTTCAGCTCTTGTGTCTAGAAAACCAATTACCAAGAGTCCATCAAATTTGTGCAGCAGAGAATAATGTAAAAGTGAGTTCTGTATATTCACCATTTGGGAACCAATTCCACAGGATCACAGGGTGGAAATTCTTGTCCTCTACTGAGACTAGGCCTTTCTGGAAGGAGCTTCACCTAGATTTTCTTCATCCCAGTAGATGGCATAACTTTTGTAGAAAGCAGCAGGGTTTGTCCTCCAAAGCTCCAGGTCTCTTTCATTTCCCCCTGTAGGCCTCTGGCTCATTGTGGTCATCTGTTACATTTGTTTTTTTGGGACCCACAAATATTTTTTTGACTATGTGTAGTTTTTGTTTTCCTATGGAATGTCTGGGACAAATTAAATGATTGTATCTGACAATAAATTGATCATCTATAGAGTGGGCATCAGTGGTAAAAGCACTAATGTGAGAATCTTAATAGGTGAATCAGAGTTCCACTTAAAAGGTACAAATGCAGATTAGATTAGTTGAGGATACTAGTCATCCTTCTTCCTTTCCTTAGATGCTGTGTGTGATGTAGAATAACCACCTGACTTTTTGTGGGAAGACACAAGAGAGCATATGGAGACTCTTAAAGCCAGTCTCCTTCCAGGTCGCTCCTGACTCAGGAGAGGCTATTTCCCATCTCTCCACACAACTGGGGAGAAGTCTGGAGGTTGGAAATTGAAGGCAGCTCATTAAACTACTTTGCCCACAGATGAACCTACTACAGAGAGAGATTAAAAAGTAGATATATTTCTGGGAGAGGTTTGGTCTAGAACTCAGGGCCCTGTTTCCTCAGGCTGTTTTACGTTACTGAGGACAAAAGATTTCCTTGCTTCCATTGTGCTGACCCATGATGGTGTGGCTTAGCTGTCATCCAAATCTATCTGGGCAAAGAGAAGTTTGCAAGGAGACATGACAGGGTCTGTCTTTGGAGAAAGACAGAGAGAATACTTATAATATCTGGATACTTTTGAAGTATGAAGATTTAGATTATAGTTGATAAAGTCTCAGACCTTGAAGAAACTCTTGAGGCTGCTTGGGTGGGAGAATTCTGGGAGTTCTTTCTCTGGGGCACCCAGGAGTATGGGCTTCTTCCAGACTGAGACGAGGAGAGGGCTCAGTCATGACTTTTCATGTCCTTGGAATGTAATTTTAGGCATCTTTTTATTATCATCATTATTTCATCTGCTAACAGTGTTTCTTCCAGGAAATAGCTTGACCTCTCTAAAGACAATGCCGTGATGCCATCTGCCAGTTTGCAGAATGCTTCAGGGTCCTCTCCTACCTGCTGTTTCTGTGCCCTTCCCATGTGTCATGGTAAAGCCCCACATGTCCAGTCGTGGGTCCTTGTTTGCCATATTGGTCCCTTTCTTCAGGAACTGAGTTTTAGATGAGACGAGAGAGAGTGTGTACTAGAGGAATCCTGTTGCCATAATGGCCTGGGAAGCAGGCTTGATGAAGAGATGTTTGGGGTAAGAATTCCATGCAATACATCTCAAATAGTTCAGAAATTTATTTGAAGAATTCTGTGCCTTCAGGATTCTTGCTCAGTGAATTTATTTTTCAGTCTTTAGGAATAATCTTAAAGCCCTTCCTTAAACTCTTGAACCTATAATGACTACCCTTTACTTATAGATCCAAAGTCTGGAATGCCTATTACTCTAATCATGAAAGATCTTTTAGCCTCATCAAATAAAACTCATTCTCTCCAACATTCTTCTTCCTAGTGCTACCTCTTCTCCATCTTTCCAGATGCCTCTTCCCACTGCTCTTTCTGCCCTTCTGTAAAGCTCCAGATTCAGTGCTTACACTTCCCCGGGCTCCAAGAAGCTTCCTTGCCTCTTGTGGGCCATATAGATCTCTCCTTATTTTTGTTTATGCTGTTATAGGAGAAAATGCCATTTTTAAAAAACCACTGACTGTACATTTACAGAAGAATATGGGTTAGTGAGTCATACAATTGATGCATGATTGTGCTTAGCATTGTGGGAATATAAATAAATCTCAAGACTTGACCTTGTCCTGAAGGAGACTGCAAGTACAGTGATGAACCGAAAGCTAGATATGATGGAAACTGGGAATAACTGAGTGACCTCTGACAGGGAGCAGGTGGTGTTAGGAGAGAGAAACAATACAGGCTGACCCAGGGAAGTTCTGTGAGCATGAAGCATAGCAGGTAGGGGTGAGGGAGTATGGTGTGGGAAATAGAAGGGCCCACCAGAGTGGAGGAGTATGTAGATGAAGGTATGTCTTAGATGAGCTGGAAGCAAATTGTGTAGGATATGCAGGCCAGGGATGGGAGTTTAGGCTAAGAAATGGGGATCAATTATAGGTAGCTGAGTAGTTGAATAAGACGAAAATATGTGGGATTGCTAGAAGGGAGAGTTGCAAAGACCACCGAAAAGAGTGCTGGGATAAGCTAGCCATGCTCACAGTGGGAAGGATGGGGAATGGTGACTTGGAAAGATGTAGCAAAGAAAGAAATGACAGGGCTTGCTGACAGATCTGTGCAAGCCTTTTGGGAACTGCAGATCATATTTTAAACTGGAACGTTATTATGCTATAGGTAAGTGTGATTTACATAAATCCAGTTTATAAAGATTTAGGTTCCACAGTGATACACTGTATTTGCATAGCAAAAGGAACTTTTAAACATATTTGTGTAACTGTCACCTCATTTTATCTTCTACATCATTTAATCATCAACTTTCTTACCTATAATTGCAGGTGACACCTACCAACTCTCTCGACTAAATTTTTTGAAAGTTTATCCTATGAAGGGTGAATCTGGTTGATAATCAAGGACTAAGTTCAGTCCTCTTTTTTTCCCCCATCGATACTGAAAGACAGGAATCTTTGCTTTAAAGAAATACTTAAAAAGAAATTTCCTTAAATGGCAGGGTCTCTTGGCTTAAACTATTCTTGTTTCCAGAAAAACCAATGCAAGAACATGCTTCAGCAACTTTTCCTACCTAGTTAGGTCCCCTAGCTGAACACATATCCTTCCATCTTTGCCTGAGTCTCTTCAGTCTTGCTGCAGCTGCTGGGACAGGTTTTGCCGACTTACATCCTGGCAGGGGATAAATCTGATACCTTTTCCTTTCATGAAACACTATCTGTGTGAAGTGAGTTCTTCGGTCCATGGTCTTCCCTGCCAAAGCAAAGACAAGATTAAGGAATACCTCTGAGTAGATGAATATTGGATGAGGTTTATATAATTTAAACTGACACTCATATTAACCCTTTCACTCAATGGAGAGACCTGTACAGTCATGGCTCTCAGTTAGGCGTAAAATGCTGTGTCTTCTCTGGGTACATTCCTCTCATTTGGGAATTAAGGGAATATTAATTGATGATTGTTAATTTCTTTTGGCTTCGTAGAACAAATCTCTATTCCCTATTGTAACCATACGGAATGAAAATGTTAAATGGAATTGGGATTGGTTAGTATCTGTGTATTAAGCATCAGGGTTTAGGTGATGAACAAGGCCATTATTATTACTAACAATGGCAGAAATAATAATGATACCACCAGAGGATTTTCCTTGTTTATTATATGCAAGGTTCTAGTCTAAACACTTTTCACCCACTTTAATTCTCATAACAAACTTGTGAGGTAGGCATTATTATCCCTTTTAGAGATAAAGAAACTGAGGCACGAAGAGATTAAGTAACTTGCCCAAAGTCTTATAGCTTATAAATAGTACAGCCAAGATTCTAATGTGAGCAGGCAGGCCTTAGTTTCTAACTTCTGTGCTGTACCCCACATGGTGTGAAAGACAGACAGTTGATAAATGCTTTCAGTTGGGATGAATTCTGTGGGAGCCTATAACAGGGTAAATTAACCCAGAGGAAGGGAAGGCTGGGAAGGCTTTGCTGAGAAAAATGTCCCTTAGGATGAAACATAAGGAGTGAGTAGATGTTCTCTTGGTAGGGTGTAGTGGACAAGAATATTACAGCATGTGCAGTGGCCACCATGCTGGAAAGAATATGGCAATTTTGAAGAACAACTGGAAGAAGCTTATTAGAAGGAACAGAAAGAGTGAGAGAGAATGTGTGTCATAGAGTAGGGTGGTGGCAGAAGCCAGCTCATGAAGGACTCTGTAGGTCCTACTTCAAGGATGTAGGTCATGGGAATGTAAAAGATTAAGGATCATTGTAATTTATAATAAGAAATATATATTTGGTCTGTGTCCCATTCCTGGCCATATAGCTCCTAAAACCCTTTGAATTTTCTAAGTACATAGCACCATAAAGGTATCTTTTGTATGTTAATAGGGTGACTTTTGGAAAGCCCTTGGGTAACCTCAGGTTGGGGGCTCCTTGCCAGGAGACCCAACTTATGATTAGAGAGTTAGAACTTTTCACTCCAGGACCTTGGGAGGGGAGAGGGGCTGGAGGTTGAGCTTATTTACTGAGGGAAATGATTTACTCAATTGTGCTCACATAACGAAGCTACCATAAAAACCCAAAGGATGACATTTCAAAGAGTTTTTAGGTCGGTGAGCATGTAGAGATGTGGGGAGATTGGTGTGCCCAGAGAGGATATGGAAGCTCTGTGCCCCTTACCATATACCTTGCCCTATGTATCGGTTCTTCTGGCTATTCATCTGTATCCTTTAAAATAAACAGATATATGTAAGTAAGTATTTCTCTGAGTTCTGTGAGCCACTCTAGCAAATTAACTGAACCTGAGGAGGAGTTATGAGCACCTCCAATTTATAGCTGGTTGGTTAGAAGCACAGGTAACAACCTAGGTTTGCGATTGGCATCTAATGTGGGGATAGTTTTGTGGGGCTGAGCCCTTAATATGGGATTAATTGAGTTAATTGCTTGAAATGTTGGAAAAAACATATACTGGAGGGAGTATTAGGGGTGAGGCAAGCATTAAAGAGATGGAACCACGAGAGTGATGTGATTAAGATGCAATTTTTGAAAAGGTGTTTCTGACCACTGGTGTATCTGATGAATCACAGAGGGTGAGAGTGGATGTAGAGAGTGCAGTCAGAAGGCGATTGCTCTGGTCCAAGTGAGAGATGATGGTGGCCTGGACTAGGATAGGAGCAGTGAAGATGAAGAGAGACTTTGGAGCTTCTTAGGAAGCTAAGCATTTAGGCAGCTTTGATGTGGAAGAAGAAGGTAAGGAACCAATAACAGTGCCCGAGTTCATAGTGAGAAGAAACTTGCAAGCTAGCCAGACTGGACCTTGAGGAAACTATCTACAGTGACCTTACTTGGTCAAGAGAAGGATTCTGCAAGAGAAAATGGATGGCTTGTATCATAGCCCATTTAGAAAGTGACTTCTGCCAAGAGCACGGATACACACACACACTTAAACACACATACCTGGATTTGTGTTGTGGAGGCTGGGCCTCTCAAGTTAAGGTAATTTCAGAACCAAGGTTGCCTCTTTGGTGCCCACCGCTCTCTGGGTGCTGTGTTATTGGTAAGTCTAACTATCACAGTTGAGTCACCATCACTGAATTCCCCTTTGAATCAAAGCACAGAATGATCTAAAAGTATCTGGCAACATGGCACATCAAAGGGAGAGACGCATGACTGCCACATCTATACAAAACTACTGGCTGGAGTCAAGAGGAAAAGTAGTAATTATCCACATGGGTGTCAATTCCAGTTTTCTGTCTCCCTTGAGCTAATCCTTTTCACCTTAAAACATCTTTCTGTCTTTGTCTGGAGAATCTCCAAAAGCTTTATTCTGATTGTCACCATTTCTGACGAGTTGTTTTCTGTTGAACATTTGGAACTAGGTGGGTGAGATAAATTCCAAGCAGATGGGCGAGTTTTTGTATTGCGATCTATGTGGTATTAGCAGTTCCAATCTGCCGTGTGGACATTTAGGAAATTTCTGTGCTATAGGGCAGATGCCTGAGGAATTTATGTTTTGATGTTTTATCAAACTTTTCAAACCTCAGTTTGTGGCAACCAGTTTAGTGGTCATGCATGAGAGTGTGTACTTGCCAGTGGTCTGGGGTTAACCTCAGTTGAGGGGGGATTATTTTGGGAGGAGTTAAGTATGGTATTTGAAAAACTGAGAAATAAAAGTCTTCCACAACACTAGAGTTTCTGAAGGAAAAACAGTTGGGCCTGATGAACTGGTTGGATTAAGTGCTGTGTCTTTCTCCTGACACAGGGTTGTTATTTGTGGTTGCTTACTTTATTTTTATTGTTAAAGTATCCTATTTAATGTGTCAAACTTAGCTCAGGATGGCATAAGGCATTTAGGGGAAGACATAAAAGAAACAGGAAGCATGAACCAACTTTCATTAGGGACCTGAGAAACTAATGGTCACAAGAACATGTGAACATTTATACCTTACAAACATGTTTTGTTTCATACTTTTCAGAAGTATGACCCTTTATTCTGACCCTTTAACTCTGCCCTTTATTCTGGGTTCCTTAGCTCAGTTGTTTTCTGTATCTGTCTGCCCCTCACACTGGAACACAGGGACATGAGAGCAGATCCTTGTTCTCCACTGTCTCCCAAGCACCTAGAGCAACAACTGACACAGACCAAGCACTCAAAAAATTTTAGTTGAATAAGTGAATGAAAAATTGTATCTTCTAAACGTCAGTAATAACTATATAAAACAGGCTTGGCATGCTACCATTTATGTACAGTTGATTTTGCTTTGTGCCAGGTTTTCACCCAGGTTGTTACAGTTGTTGCTTGTCCTGGGAGAAGTTTATGGGCAATTTTTCTTTTTAAAGAGAATGAATATTGTCATAATGAAGTTGAAATTATAGGAGTACTTATATACTTGTCCTGCATCAATGGTAACTTTTTCCTATTATAACAAAAACCCAGTGGTAAATTATTATTTCCATGTCTGAGGGAGACTCTCCGGCACCTGCTTGGCTGGGATGCTGGGCCCCTCCCAGGAGAAAGGGCTTTGCTCCTCTTCCCCCAGGGGGTGTGATTCCAAAAGTAAGGAAGCTGAATTGTGGTAGCAAGTCATCCCGGCACTGGCAAGTCTAACATATTTCGATTGGTGATTTCTACATGATTTGTATGAATTTTAGTATGACAGGAGTCATAACAAAACCATTACGTGACTTGTGTCTAAAGCTATCAGTCAGTTGCAGCTGTGAAAATCAGTTTGCATATGTCAACAATTTAATCTTCTAATATACTTGCCAATGGAAAACTGACACTAGAATTATTTTTCTGTATTTACTGACTAGAAAGATGTGGTTATCAAGTACACTGATTGAAAAAAATCTTTAAAATCCCAATCTTTAAATTGGGACCATATGTATGTTTTCTTTCTCTAGCCAAATCTATTTGTACATTTACCCACACACACGTGTGTGTATGTGTGTGTATATATATACACACACACACACATACACACACACACAGCATACAGTTACATTGATGTATGTGTTATTTGATGTTTGTGTTACATATGTGTGTATTCACATAGAGCATACATGTGCTTCACACATATGTGTGAGCTTTTAATGTGCTTATGGATTGAAATGTAAGAATGTTGGGAAAGTTTATCTATTAACTGAGAATAACACAATTACCTACATTCCAGGCTCCTAGTAAAGATTAAATTATGTGTGCAGTCCTTAGAACTGTGCTTAACTAAACACAGTAAGTCTTCTATAAATACTAGCTTTCATTATTTTCAAGTATATCTTCATTTGTCAGCCTAAAAAAAAGGACTATTGGTCTCTCTGTCACTTTGTCTTATAACAATTTAGCTTCAAAGGCAGGGTGGTGTAGCCTCAAAATTATTGTGTAGTTAGGAGACACATTGGCAAATTTGTTATTCTAAAATACTTGTATCCAATTTTTATGCCACATAGGAAATCTTAGTATATGTATTTTTAGGTCATAGCCATTTGTTAAATACCTTAGTAATTTGATTCCTGTTACAGTAAAACATCTCTCTAAGTCATCATCATTCCCTAGGATCCATCAGGGTTTTCAGTGCATGTGGCATTTTTATTGTCTGACTAACAGCAACTTCATTGGTGAATTTTAATTACAGATTTGAAAGAGGACAAAGTGTCCATTTATTAAGAAAGAATGGGTGAGGTATTTACTATGGTCTAAATGTTTGTGTTGCTCCAAAATTCTAACCCCAAAGGTGATGTATTAATAGGTGGGGGCCTTTACTGAGAGGAGCTTAAGTCATGAAAGTGGAACTCTCATGTATGAGATAAATGCCTTATAGAAGAAGCTCCAGAGAGACCCCTGGCCTCTTCCACCCTGTGAGGACGCAACAAGACATCTGCTTCCTAGAAGAGAGCTCTCACCAAAATGCAACCATGCTGGCACCTTGATCTTGGACTTCCCAGCCTTCAGAACTGTGACAAATAAATGCTTGTTGTTTATTAGCTGTGCAGTCTGTGGGATTCTGTTATAGCAGCATGAATGGACTAAGACAGCATTTAAGTGACCAAGTGGAGAGAAAACAATGCAAGAGAATGTAGAAGAATTTGGAAATATAGATGAGTTAACATATAGGTATACACACCCACACCTAGAAAGAAAATGACAAGAGCATAGATTGTTTTGGGAAGGGTTTCAGTAAGTAATGGCGGCACTCAACTGCGGGGGTGGGGTAGGTATGAATCATTAGCCAAAATGAGTGTGTGAACTGGTGATGTGAAAGTGCTGATTAACAGTTGTTTTGAATAATTGGATTTTTGTTGGAGTAGATTAAGTAGCTCATCCTGGACAAAAGTGCAAGGGATTCTATAGCTCATGTAATTATAAAAGATTAAAAACTAAGACCCAGGTAGTCCAAGTGAAGACTACAGAATTGGTTAGTAGAAGTGTGGGTACCAAAACCAGACTTTGATGTGGGGGAAGAGAATCCCCTGCCTCCCCCGTAACAGTTCTTTACAAAGATAGCGTGGAATTAGAACAAATGGACTTAAAATGTTAACTGTAACTCTGTAAGAATAATTCCACAGAGTCTATAGAATATTCTTAATAAAATGCTTTTCTTGTTGTACTATGAGCTAAGAAGCTCAGCTTTACGTATCTGCTTTGGGTCAGGTTTGGGCATGTTCAGAAAGGTGGTGTGTTCTTTGATCCAGACCACTGGAGTGTATTCAGGGCCTCTTTCATTGTGGCTGTTTTTGTGATTTGACTCATATGCATTATTTAAAAAAAATTCTATTTGAGTAGAAAACTGTAGAAGGCATTTGTATTTAGGGTATTATATTGATTTTTAAAAATGCTTTGGGAAGGGAACATTGTCTTCGAGTTTTGGGATGGTACCTGAGTTACAGGAAGAGGGCACTGCAGGCTGCTGGGGCTGAACTGAACTGGATGGTCACGCACTGTGTTCATGTTGCATCTTTTTTTTTCCTTTTTCATCGTTTGAGGGAAAGATCATCTTTTCGTACGTTTTTAGACTTTGATTTTGAAGATTCAGAAAGGTGGTGTTTTATTGGGTGAAACTTTGTATGGAGGAGAGATTTCTTTTAAGGTTTGTGAGTGTACTCTGTTTTAACTCTCACAGATCAGAATTCTTGGTATCCAAGTAGAAATAGACATTGAAAAGAACAGATGTTGGTAGTAATGGGGAAGTCTGAGAACAGCAAAGCAATCTACTTTGATGAGAGGGGGTCAGATAGATTTTAGATCTTCACCCTTTTTTTTCTTTCCTTTTTTTTTTTTTTAGCATCTTGAGTATCGTGAGAAACAGTAGCATATAGTTTAAAAACTTGGTATTTGGAGTCAATTGACCTGGTTTACTGAATCCCTGCTCTACTAGCTGTGTCTCTGAGGTTTGCTTTCCTTGTCTGCAAAATAAAGCTAATAATAACCTGTTTCACAATTTTTTAAAGCTGCTTTATTGATATGTATTTTCCATACCGTAAAATTCACCATTTTAAAGTATATAGTGGTTTTAGTATATTCACAGTTACGCAGCTGGCACCACAATCAATTTTATAATGTTTTTTTTTTACCCCAGAAAGAAACCGATAAGAGTCACTTCCTATTTTCTCCCCTAATTCCCCTAGCTCAAGACAACTGCTAATCTACTTTCTGTCTCTGAATTTGCCTATTCTGGACATTACATATAAATGGAATCATACACTGCGTTGTGCTTTGTGACTGCCTTCTTTCACTTAGCAGAATGTCTTCAAGGTTTCCTCCATGTTGTGACATGTAGTAGTTGATTGTTCTTTTTTAATGCTAAATTGTACTCTGTTGTACAGATAGACCATATTGTTTATCTATTATTCAGTTGATGGATGCAATGATGTTTTTGTGAAAACTGAGTAAGAGAGAAGGTAGAAGTGCTCAATGATGTTTTGCACGTAGAAGCAACATGTTGACCCTTGAACAACATGGGAGATGGGGCCTCGGCCTTCTGCACAGTTGAGACTGTAATTTTACAGTCCACCTTCCGTGTCTGCAGTCCCGCATCCTTGGAATCAGCCATGTCCTGTAGCACTGCAGTGTGTATGTAGTGAAAGAAATTGTATGTTAAGTGAACCCATGCAGTTCAAATGTGTTAGGTCAAGGGTCTGCAGTATATTTTTATTGTTTCTCTTCATCTGGTTTGGATGGGCTTCTTGTGTGGATTATCAGTATCTCCTGTTGTCTTATGAGGCAAGAAAGCAGTCTTAGTGAGTAGACCATCTGTCTGCCGGTTCTCTCTTGTTGGTTCTTGGTTCATTGAGGATCCTGGGTGGCCACTTGTTTGATACTAGAATTCACACTGCTTTTCTCAGCAGCCAGAAGTGTTCAAGTGTTACCAGCAGTGCTTGTTGTCATTACAGATGCTCTGTACATAACTGTAAATGCTAGGTTTAAAGAGATTGAAAGAAGGAGCCACTGTAGCTTACACAGATGTCAACTAGTCTAGTGCTGATCCTCATACTGAACCTGAGCATTGACACCAGTGTCAGGCTGTGGGGTAGTTGTGTTGTTTGCAGGGATTGGAGGGAAATAGGGCTTTGGCAGTTTCGTGCTTGCTGACTATACAAAATATAGAAAATTGCTGAGGGCTGACATTAGGAAGTTCGTGTTACACATATGGCATCTTGCCAAGAAAAGCCACTGATTATCTCAGTTTGAGGATTTGGGATTGTAAAATACTGATTCATTACTAAATGACAAATAAAATTCCAGTTGAAGTAGATGGTTGCTTAAGGCCAAAGAGAAATCTAAAAGCATTGATTTTTATTTTGTCAGTTGTGGAAATGCCATGGAACTCAATTGTTAAACATAGTTTTTCTGAATTTCAGATTAGAAAACTATAATATAAAAATAAAATTCTAAATCAGGCCCAATTGTTATTTACTAAGAAAATATTATTTTAATACGTACCGTTGGCTTACCAGTGTTAGCCATACAGAAAAACAATAATTGTTCTCTAATTAATAAGTACTCTTCTGCCCAAGTTTCCACTGAGACCATGAAACAAGTTTTTAAAATTGAAATCCTGGTGGTTGTCCTTTTAGAGATAAATTTGTTATGTAGACTCTCTAAGCTTGTTTGCCTTGTTCTGCAAAGATAAAACATTAATAATACCTTGCCTATTATGAACAGTTAATTTGTACTAGGCCCTGTGCTAACCACTTTATTTAGACTATCTCATTGATTAAAGTTAAGTACAAATATTATCCCTTTTTTTAGTAGATAAGGAAACTGAGGCAGAGAGAGATTAAATAACTGGTCAGGAATATATAGCTTGTAAGTGGTAGTTCTCTTCATAGCTTTCCATTTTGTAAAGTTTTAGATTTATTAAGAGTGCTCTAGATTTTCAAGTCTTACTCTGATAGCCTTTCTCCAAATCTCATGTCTGCATAAAAATCAAAGCAAGTCTGTGGTTAGTTTCTTAGGAGATTATATATAAACAAAATAGTTGTATACTGTAACTATGTTATGAATGGCATCTTTTACTAGTAGCTAGCAGTGGCTCAGCTGCTAATCTTTGTCCCTTGAGTAGTCAAGGAGATAAGAAGTAGATAAGCAAGTGTAGCGGCTGCCACTTGAGAAAGCCTGTACCAGAATAATTCCAAATAACTTCTGAGAGAGAACTGTGGCTCCCTCAGTCCCACTTCACCAGAGAGCGTTGTTTGAAAGATACTCCTTTACATCTCTACTTAGCCTTGGGGCAGGCATTCCCAAGGGAGCTTACGCCTGTGGCCTATGGATCAAAGACATTTCTGAAATACTAGGAACTTTGCTGTCAGTTGGAATTAAGCAAATAGAAAATATACCTCCAAACTGTAGGCAAACTAGTTAAAAACTGCCAAGCTGTAGTATTGTTTGTGCTTTTTAAAGTTTCTGTAATAAAACTCATTAATCATACATTTTGATAAACAAGAAAGGAACAGAACAGAATTATTATTTCCCCTCTCTAATGAAGAGCTGGGCCTTTTCACCTGTGCTGTCTCTTAGCCTAGTATCTCTTCAGTATCTATGTACTATTATTACCATTTACAGATAAGGAAACTGAGATTCAGTGAGATGAAATACCTTACATCACCACATTAAGTTGTGAGATTTGAAAAGGAAACGTCAAACACTTTGTTGTTTGTTGATATGATCATTTTCTTGGTCACCTAGCCTTCTTGTAATTTGGACTTACCTATCATTAGAACATCACAAACCAAGAGAAAAAAAGAGTGAATATTACCTAGTGTATGTATGTAATGTATGTAACACAGTATGTGTGAAGATGGATGAAAAATGCTTGAAAGATTGTTCCCCTGTTGTCTCATGCCTTATTAGTAATAAAATATATTGAATCCAATTACTGTGTCAGAAGTTTTTCACATTTCATCTTATCTGACTCTTAGAACCATGCTGTCAGGTAGGTGCTATTTTTATCCACACTTTTATGGGTAAGGCAGTTGAGACAGAAAAGTTAAAACCACTTGCTTATGGTCATGAAGCTAGCAATTAGCAAAACCATTGCTCTTAACCACTGTGCAATTTTCCTTGCCCACTAAACTACATAAAAAGGTTTACTTTAGTGTTTCTAACTTCTCAGTTCAAGCCATCATCAGATATACATTCGAAACCCAAATTTGATTCTGTATGAAAATATTTACTTGCTCCTGATTTTATCAGGAAAGTTGCTATACATTTTTTAATACATGAATTGAATGACCTTAGTTGAATGTTATGTTCTCTCCAAACCTTTCCTGATGCTGATCTATGTGTCACTGTAGCACCTTGTAGCCTAGCCCTTAGGATTTCCCCAGCCTGTGCTCTGGACTTCTTTAGAAGCACATTGTCTGGTTCAGTTATTAGCCTTTATTTGTATTGCTAGCACCTTGTTGGTGCTTGATGCATAGTAGATGGTTAATAGATGTTTGTGGAATTGAATTGGATGGTTGATAAATGTTTGAATTTAATTATGATATTTACTTTCTGCTGTGCACTTCAAGTACTTCAGGAAGGTCATTGCAGCATTTAGGTGCCTATGGAGATCCTCAATTTTTCAGGCTGGAAATTGGTGACTTCTTACAAGAAATAAATTAAATACATGATTGGGGCTGATGTTTTCCAAACATTGCTCAGAAAACGTGTTGTTATTTTTCTCTCTAAAAAAACATGAGTGATACTGCCACACTTAACAACATAAAAACTTCTTATTTTAATAAAATAAAAACATTTTTTAATGTGGCACAGGTTTCTATAGTATACTTTGTGAGTGGCTACATGCATTCCAATGTTTAGAAAATCAGATTTTCAAAGCTATACTTTATATCCTATTGAAAGTAGCTTGAGCAAATGGAAAGAACGTGGATTTTGGAGTTAGGTACTGAATCAAATTCTGTTTCATCCACTTCCTAGCTTTTGACTTTGGGCAAAATATTTTTTTCAACACCGTTTTCTAGTTTTTAAAATGGGAAAGGTACATATTGGCAGCTTTTGGGGATGAAATGTGTTGGGAGGAATCTATGAGTTCAATGATAATATTTTGGTATGTTTTCACTGCATCTGAATACTTTTATTCTAATTTCATCCTTAAAAATGTTATAAGCATATCGATAATTATCTCTCTGATCATCTTGTAGTCAAGTACTGCCACATGTTTTCTGGTCCATTGTTCCATGTGAAGACCAAATAATGTCAAGATGTGCTCTCTTTATATAGATTTTGTAGGAGTTTGAATAAAGAAGAGGGATAGAGTCATCCTTAGATGGCCAAGTTATGCCTTGGCAGTAAATACCATATTGACATATTTAGCACAAATCTTAGTTTAGAAAGGACAGATTTGGAGAAGATTATAGCAGTGAGTATGGTAGTAAATTTATAAGAATTTTTCTCAGTTTCAAAGTAATTGCTTTCAATACTTATTTAAGTACAGATTTCAATATTGTTGAGATTTTACTTACTTAGCAGAACAATTTTACAAAATTGCCAAGGGCCTCTCTTTAAAATGGCATCTTAAATCTGCTCACCAGCAGTTTGTAGCTAATTGCAAAGTCTGATTATCTTGACCTCTTCCATCCACAGGTTCACTCTTTGGAATTACCTTAGAATCGTAGTATTAGGTCTGTTGTTAGGTTCTTTGAGCTCTATCACGGAGCCAGACTTCCAAGAGCTTTTTTCATGTCTGGTATGAATTTGGGGGTCATCCTAGACAATCTCGAGTCTTGTTAATATTAACTTCGTGTTTCTTGATTGGGCTAATAAGTTAGCCAGTGAGAATATCCATGATTGTTTTTCTTATGTCTTTAGGCTTTTTTGTTTGTAGAGTAACAATGGTCTCTCTTCAGTGTTTAGGAAATAGGAAGGTTGTAATTTTTGAGTTCTTTGCCTTCTGATCCAGATTGCATTTTCATTTAACCACTTTGTGCCCTGAAATTGTAGAGCCAAAGAGAGCTGATGGAATGGTCAGGACCATTCAGAACTGAGAATAGGTACAGTGAGCCTCTCTGATAGTGTAGAGAATGGACAGTAGCTATCAATTTTGCACTCAGTTCCTTTGAGGACTCAGTAAATCCACACGGTGAATTAACTAAGGCTGTTTGAGAAACAGTCAGTGTGATAATGAACAATTTTATGCTTTTTAAAGTGACTGTGGGGAGTCTGATCATGGCGATTCCAAAATGGCAGCTAGGTTTTCGTTGCTCCTCTGGGACTTGCATTGAGAAGTGTACTTTTAGGTGATATTCCCCTTTAACAAGAATTCACCAGGGGTGTCCATTAGCCAATGCACTACAAGAAAAAGGGGATGTTTAATTATTTTAGAGAGAAAATTGCTATTAGCTATTTATATGCTGGGTGAATTTGAAGAATTTTACCCCCGTCTGGAAAATTGATTTTTGAAGACCTTGTATTTTATTTAGAAAGAAGGAAATATATTGAATAACTTTAAGTTTTGTGCTTCTATTGTATTTATCCAAAGACAAAGTGCTCAGATTTTAATTTCCAGGTACCTTATTTGCAAATTGGTTTTTCCTTCACTTTTATGGTAGTTTTTTATTTCTGAGTATTGAAACTTTTTATATAATTTTTCTCTCAAGGGATAACATTTATGTATTTCCTCTTCCAAAAGTTGTTAAAGAAAGTGTTAAAATATAAATTTATGCTTGTGATGTTTATGTTTTAAATGTTTTTTAGTATAAAGATAGAAAAATGATAATAAAGTAATCAAATGAAGGTAGTAAATGCTGAACACTCATCAAACTACTAAGATGTTAATATGATTTCAGGTGGAGATAGTTGATGGGCAGTAGCAGGGTTACTGGGTCTCCCCCTCAAACATCAGTGAGGTTTAGGAAATTTGGGGGGAGGAGATTAATTCTTGAGTAGTCAGTATATTCCTTTACCTCTGTTGTTTAAGACGTAAGTACAGAGATGCACTATAAATTAGTGAAAAGTGCCCTGCATTTAATTAGGAGTCAGAATGCTGGCTAACTTGTGTGACATTGGGCATGAGTTTTTGCTTCTCTGTGTCATTATCTCAATCATCAAAATTGTAGCATTGGACAAGTTTGTGGTTCCCTGTTGTGTGTTTTCTTAGGAAATGTGGCAGTGTGCTAGGAGCTATATAAAGTCACAGTATAAACACAGCAGGCATATATCTTACTGCTTGCCTTCCAGATATATTTTACCTGAGGTTTTTGGTGAAACATTAATTTTATACTTAAACAGACGTATATTGAGAACCAAAAGGAATTTGAGTGTATTCATATGGTATGTATAACACCAAACTGAAAGAAGTATTATGCAAACAGCAGGCCACAGAAAGAGTCCTCTTGTTTTATATTCACTCTTTTCAATCATTAAGGGTGAGCTGTTGGACAAGTTTGAGGATCACTGCATTAGATGACAGTTAAAGTCTTCTTGTTCTAAAGTTATGAAACTATGAAAACATATACATTTTGAATTTCCCTCAGTGGCATCTTCTAAAGTTTGTGTATTTTATTTACATGAAACCAGTTAGTATTGCTTGATAAGAACTCTGTTAAGAGGTCTTGTCCTGAAAGGAAGGTGCTTAGTGTTGAAACTGGTGGATGGTGGGGTGAGGAGTTAGGAACAATGCTATAAGCACACTAGACTTATCTGATGCCTCTTTCAAGCCCCTCTGCTTTTCAAAGGTGATTCCCTATTTCTAATGCCTATTATAGATGTGTTCCTTTTTTTTTCCGCTTTCCATTTTCACCTTATTCTGACAGAATGGAAATACATGCTTCTGAATTTAGTATTTTTTTTCTCCTTTCCTCCTATCTTCAGCAACAATATAAGTACTCTTGATGGCAGCTGCTGTATTAAGCCCAAGAGCTTAAAAGATTAAAGAAACCACTAACAGCAATCAGAAGGAAGTTAAGGGCCTGTTTTTCTGAAGGTTTGTGTTTTCATTCTGGTGGTTGAGTAGAAAATTGCAAACAGGTTGTGTTCAGCAGCTGGAATGCTCTTCAGCATCTGGGGAGACCCAGCCTTCTGTTCATTTTTCCATTCATCGGAAGGGTGGCCTGCCTGAGGTGAAAACTGCAGGCAGATATTAGAATTCTTTGTGTGGATAGTCATTAGAATTTCTTTTCATTAGAAATGCCAGTTTGTCCTCCATTCTTCTATTAGTTTTTCTGAGCACTCAACTTTAGGTCAGTTGCTATAGAGAGACCTAAGTAAGTACCTCCTAAAGACTTGGCCCCTGAAATAGGAATTGTTTGGACTCTTCGTGAATTTTAACTTTGAAGTCAAGAGCTGGCCTGCTCCTAGATCTCTGCATGCAGCTCACAGGCTTTGATCCTTGGGAATTTAGGCTGCTAGAACCCGGGAGGCCATGTCTTGAAAATGTATGATTAGTTCAATCTGTGTTATACATTTGTTTTCTTCTTCCTTCTGTTGGCTATTCACAGAATATGTCTGAGGAAATCCAGAACATCT
This sequence comes from Camelus dromedarius, assembly GCF_036321535.1. Classification (NCBI taxonomy): domain Eukaryota; kingdom Metazoa; phylum Chordata; class Mammalia; order Artiodactyla; family Camelidae; genus Camelus; species Camelus dromedarius. Next base: position 24,505,547 of record NC_087459.1, on the reverse strand, counting down.
GATTTGTTGGTGGATCCTTAAGCACAATTTGGCAGTATTCTTAATAAAATCAAAGATTTAAAAGTTAGACCTGTTCTACTACACCTTTGCTCTTTCTTTCACCTTCAATTAGAATTTTAGAGCTAGATCAGGAGCCCCTGCAAGGGACTGAGCAGATAATATAATTATGTGGCTATTTCCTCATGAGATAAAAGAGCGAGGTGGGGCCTGTGGCATACTGCAGAGTGCATGTCCTTTCTTAAGGCACTCAAAACCATTTAAAAAAAAAGTAATGTGCTGGCAAAAAAACCCCAAAAAACAAAACAAAAAAAAAACCCAAGACTGACAGTTTAACTGCTATTTTTGGACAACTTCATTATTTTATAGATGAGAAAAGGGAAGCCAAGGGGAATTTTGCTTTATTTAAGGTCACAAAGCTGGCCAGTGGCCCAGCCAGGTCTCAGACCTGTTCCTATTGGGGTATTTGAGAAAATCAAGTTCAGTCATTATTGACGCTCACAGTACTAAGTTTGCACCGACTGTCCAAAGATTTCATGTTTGGACTTTAGTATTTTAGGATTATTAAAGCTAATCTAGCTTTTGGATAACCCAAATGGGTTTTGGAGGTTGTCTGTAAGAACCCATTGTGATGGCTGGAACAGCTCTTTAAGTGGAGCTCCCAAACAGATCAATTTGTAGTTGTTTTGTAATACCGTGTGGATTTTCCCAGATTTCCAAGTAAATACATTGTGCATATTGCTTACAAATTGCTTAGGCTGTCTTTTCATGAATAATAAAAACTGTGCTAGAGATTGTGAATGGCTGTCCTTTTTTTTTTTTTAACTATATTTTATTCCTTTGTTTCTTTTGCTTTTATTTTCTGTAGCCCTAAAGGTATATATATGTGTTGGAGGGTGATTGGGAGGAAGGCTGCTATTACAGGTTTCTCATCATCTGTGTTCCTTTACAGAACATCATCTCTTCGGCTACCAAAGAGAGATTGCTGGTTAGAAATACAGTAAACTCCAGCCAATGCTTTCTCCTAGGCTGATCTTTGCTATTTTTTCCCTCACTATAGTATATATATTTGTATTTATTTATTAATTTAATTGACATACAACATTATATTAGTTTCAGGTGTATTAATATAATGAGTCAATGTTATATGTATTGTGAAATGATCACCACAGTAAGTCTGGTTAACATTTGTCATCATACATAATTACAGAATTTTTTTCTTGTGAAGAGAACTTTTAAGTCCTATGGTTAGCAATTTTCAAATATGCATTACCATATTATAAACTATAGTCACCATTGCTGTACACATCCCCATGATTTATTTATTTCATACCTGGAAATTTGCACTATTTGACTCTTTTCAGCCACTTTGCCCCTCCCCCCAGCCCCCCCTGGCAACCACCAGTCTGTTCTCTGTATCTGTGACCTTGGTTCCTTTGTTATTGTCATCGTTTTTGTTGTGTGTTTTGTTTCATGTTTAAGCTTCCTTAACGAGGTTCTGTGCTTCTCTAATTTCAGAGGAAATCCTTCTCTTCCATTAATAGGTACTGTGTGCCAAGCACTCTCTAGCTGCTTTCAGTAGCTCTCCTAACAATCTTGCAGGCTAGGTATCATTATCTCCACTTTTTACATGAAGGAAGCAGAGGCCTTAGATTGTGTCTAACTTCTCATTTTACACCTAGAAAGTATAGAACTGGCATTCAGATGCAAATCTAATCTAAGCCCTGTGTCGTTTCCAAAACCCCACAGCTGCTTCTTTGCCTTCTTTCCCTTCCTTCACTTCGCATGTTGAACACACAAACTGTGCTGGCAGCTCATCCCAAGGAGTTTCCAAATTCTTTTGTGTAGAGCATGATTTTCAAAACTTTTTTGTCTTACTTCACTCAGTTAACAATACAGTTTATATCAGGCTCAAGTGTATATACTTACATATGCACAAATGCACACACATACTCGCACTTATATAAACATACAAAACTGAAACAAATTTTCATTAAATGGTACCTTACTACATACTACATATGTGTGTATATGTATGTATATATGTATGTATGTACTTCCTTTCCTGTTCTCTTGTGTTAATACACACACACAGAGAGCACACATACATACATGGTAATGATTACTCGCTAAATTGATCTTATGACCCAGGACATGGTAGTTGCGGAGGCTAACCCAGAGTGGAGCTCTCTAATGTGGGATGTGTGACTTCTCCTCTCCCACGGGATTATTAGAATAATCCTTTGGCATGAAAGACACAATAGTAGAAATTAAGTTTAGATTTATTGTTATCTTTTAGGAAGATGCATTGAATGTTGTTGATGTTTAACATCTGAGTTGACAGGCACTGTTGGTCTATGAGACGGTCAACCCCATGCCCTACAGGGTGTGGCAGGTGTTGTCCTGAAGGGAGAGTGGACGTTCCACAAAGTGGCAGCTCCTTCAGCATTTTGCTCACCTTGTTGTGTGATGTGTTCCAGTGTGTGTGGCTCATAAAGTCTATTACTAGGTTATATTACTTACTTTTAACTAAACTAACACTCACAAAAAGGACAAGCGATATTTTAAAATTCCTTTGAAAAAATTGTGAAATGAGATAACATAAGCCCAGGGGAACAGCAGGGAAATGGCAGAGCTGATACTCGTGTTCTTTTTATGAGCTCCCTGTCAACCATGTTGGTACATACAAACAGCAAGTGTATAATCATATCTAATAAGAAGTTGGCCAAAAAACTGAAATTATAAAAAAATTGGGAACCTAGGTTTATACTTATGATGGTTAATGATTGACTTTGCCCTCAGTGGAAGTCGTGCTTTGAGACAATAGCTAATGCCATCATGTTGGTTAAAACATTGAAAATTGTGTTCATTTTTTCTTTATTTCCTCTTTTATGTTTATTTGTATATTTTGTAATATGCACAATCCCTCAGTGCCATATAAATAGCTATATACATATTGGGGGAATATGCTAAAATTTTATTTCTTTGATACTGATATGGATTCATTGTCAGCATCGTGTGGAGACTGTTGCTGGTCTGAAGAACTACCAGTAGAAGTATCTGGTCACTGTTAATGAGCATCTGGGTCTAGAAGAAGAGAAGAATGAAAAGCAGGAGACAGAGGATGCTTGTACAGATTGGAGAACATCCCTCCATGATCCAGGGGCACATGGCTCCATGAGCAGCCTGTACCATGTGCACATCAGAAAGCCTCCCCTTTCTCCTGGCAAAGCAGCCCTGTGTTAGGGCACATGGTTTAGCGAGTGGGTGTGGGCCAAATTTTAGCCGCCCCTCAGTCCTTCATCCTGCAGGTGTAGCCTATACAAGTAAGTGCACTTAACAGTCCTGAGGATGAGGTACTAAAAAGGAGAGAAGAGTGATGCACAGGAGACATTGATGAATGTAGTAAGCAGCATTAGTCCCCACTCTTTTATTTATTTTTTCATTCAACTTGTATTTATAGAGCACGCATTCTGTGCCAGCCATCTTCTACAACAGGTGTCGACAAGCCAGCCTGCCAGCCAGACTTGATCTGGGGTCTGTTTTTTTAAGTAAAGATTTACATCCTTTGTTTTATGTATTTTCTGTGGCTCCTTCTGGGCTATAATGGCAGAATTGAGTAATTGCAACAGAGGTAGTATGATCTGCAAAGCCTGAATGTCTATCATCTGACTCTTTGCTGCAAAAGGTTATGCACCTCTGCTCTAGAAGATGAATCAGTACTTGCTTGTGGGCCACCCCATGCTAACTGAGCTGAGGGCTTCTCTCTTACATGCCCTGCTTGCCAGGAAACACCTCTATCAGAGCCACATCAGGGCAAAGGGGCAGAGATAAAAGCCTGCAGCTAGAATGCATCCATTGCCTACATGTCTACACAGGCAGTGTGCAGAGAAGAGAACAAAAGGTCGGAGTCTGGAAACTTTGGCTCTGAAAGAAAGTCACCATGTGACCTCCTCTCTGGATCTCGGTTTCCTTCACTCTACAACTAGGAGGTCACACTAGGCTAGTGGTTGTCAGAGTTAATCTGCCTTGGGATCACCTCAAAGGCTCATTGAGCAGGTTGCTGAGCCCCCCACCCTGGGCTTCTAACTTAGTAGGTCTGGGGAGGGCCTGGGAATTCACACTTGTAACAGATTCTCAGGTGATACTGATGCTACTTTTCTGAGGACTGGAACTTTGAGAACCACTGGATTAGATCTTTTCTAAGGAGTATCTGTCTGTTAAGAGCAATTGGTCATTTACAGGTAGGCAGGATGACTGGATATATTTTTGGCCTGCTTCTCTTTGGCATTGGAAAGGGGAAGGTGGGGTGTCCACTGTGAGAAAGGAGAGGACCTGTATTCTCGATGCCTCTGTAATATGTAAACCAGAGCTTCCTGGACCAAATTGTAAATCCTTACACTCCACCTATATAAAGGGAACTACAGGGCTCCTTTTAATAATCAGTCATCCCAGATTTTGCTCATTGCCTCTGAAATTCTACACCCTCAAGTGATCAGTCTGTCAGGGTAGTATGGAAGAGCAGAACCTATTGTGGCAGGTTATTTTCCATGGTCTTTTTCCCATCCCTCCTACTGTCTCTGCTATTCTTTACTTTTTCTTTTTTAAAACTCCTACATAGTTTCTATTACCTTTTTCCCTAAATAATCATTTTTGTGATCGCAATAAAGTGCTAACGTTTATAGAGCTATTGGGAGTCCGTTGCTGTTAGGAACCATGTGAGTTGCTTGCAGGATAAAACCTTAACGGTCCTCACAAAAATTCTTTGGGGTATTCTATTTTCCTCATTTTACAAATGAGTAGTAATTACAAATTAGGAATCAAAGAAGCTAAGTAATGTGTGGCCTAGACAATTTTAATATCCACGCAGATGACCATAAAAATGCTAGCTTCCCAGGTCTTTGGTCCCTTCCTCTCTGGCCCTCGCCTCCACTGCCTCCTAACCCTCCATTTTCATGTTCGGATCTTCTGTCATGTTGTCACCTGGGATTGCTCTTCCTTGGAAATCATTAACTCCAGTGTCATCCCATCACTGCAGCTCTGCAGTTTATGCCTTACTTGGTAAAGCTCTCTCTTACTTCCTTTCCCTGCCAGGAGAAATCATTCTCCTCTCTGAACTCTCTCTGTGTCTTAAAAATCTTTTTTTCATCTGAACACTTTATACTACATTGTACTGATTTATGTTTCTAGTTCCCTTGTTACAAGTTAACCTTCTTGAGAAAAACTGTGTTACTCATTTAGGTTTCTACAGAACTGAGTACTGTGTCTGGTATATAGTAGGCACTCAATAAATAACCACTTAACTGAGCTAGAGAATGCTAAGAAGACAGGTTTGGATCTAGGTCTCTCTTGTCTCGTAGTACTGTATTCAGGCCTCCCCTGGCCTATGGCCTATTTATTTCTAGTCTGATCTGGGTGAAGAAGGGTTTGTTCAATAAGTGATATCATTTGAGAGATGCTTTGTCTGTTTTTCCATATCCAGTATGCTGTTAGCTTTGACTTTTTATTTTGTCAAAATGCATTTTCTCTTTTTCAACTAGAGTTCAAACAAAATAATTTTAGACAACATCCTAGGAACATTTGGAAACATGACATTTCAGGTCTATTTTCCCCCTCTGCTTTAAAAAAGTATATACAGCTATAATTACTAATTGCTGTACTCTAAGTAGAGACAGATGATACATATGTTTGTGACAGTTTTCCAGAGGGAGAGCTAAGTAACCAGGCTCATTTTTCCGTAATGTGAATGTTATTCACAAACTATTACCATAATTGATGCACCAAGCCACTGTAGGGTAAATAATGTGTTGTGTGTGGGAAGCAAGCTAGTAGTCAATTGAATATTAAAGAACAAAACCTCATTTTAAGAAGAGAAACTGTAATTATAATCATTCTGAATTCATACTGCAAAACCAGTTAAAATAACTTGACTGCCATATATCTGTAATTCCATGTGTAAAGGAAGTAGGTATGTGAGTAGAGTTGTATAGAAATGTGTATGTGCATACACATGTATTTTTATAAAAGCAGTGTCAAGCTTTAGAGTTAGTAATTTTTCAGAGCCATTTGATGCAGAAATAAGGTGAACATGAGCAAAGTTACTCAGCAGTATTTATATTTATATGAAGAGCATAATTTTATCTTTCTTACCTTTGCTTTGGATTGTGTTTATATCTGTCTGCCTAGAATGTCGCTTTTTCCCTTGACAAAATCAGGTTCTGTATTTTCTTCAAAGCTCCTTTTTTCATAGCAAGTCTTTCTTGTCCATCTTTAATCCCTCTCTCATTACTTTCTAGATGCTCACTGACTTCTGTGTGTAGTATATTGATTTGCATTTTGGGGATTTTTTGTTTTGTGTTACGTGTGTATGTGTAGTTCCTTCTTGTATTCCTCATGGAGCATGGTTAATGCTTCCCATGCACATGCTACTCTGTAAGTACTGTTGGTTATCTTTTTTTTTTTATCACATGCTGCATGATTTTTGTAAAATCTTTTAAGTTTTGTGCTTGCTTTCCATTGTCTCTAAAAATTAGTATAACTGGGAAAAATTAGATCTTGGTGGTGTGGAGTTTTTGATGGGACACTTAAATCAAGAATCTGTAGTATGGCTTATGTGAAATATACAAACCCCTCTGTCTCTGTCAAGTTCTGAAATCAAAGGGAAAGATGCTACTTTTATCTCTTGGTGTTAGATGTTTTTGATACATACAGTTTAGATACAAACAAGATGATTGGGTCAGAGCTTAGATACTTTTTTATTTGTAAAAAGATCATTGTGCATCTGTTCTTACCAATCTTTTAGAAAAAATCTCAACATTGATCCTGTTTTTAGTTGTAATCTCAGTACGATATGTATGATATTTCCTTCGAATATATGCCTGTTTGTTCTGTGTGGACTTCTGTCACTTTTCCTTTTATAGCAATGGGTTCATGGACAGCTTCTGATATACCTTTCTAGCTCAAATTTCCCTGGCTCTTAATGTCAGACAGAGTTAATTTATTCAGCTAATTTATCAAATTGGACACATTTTTAAACTAGAAAAATGAGTAAATAGAATATTCCTTAACATATTGCTTATATAGACACAGCCCATGTTGTAAACCTTTGTAACTCTTCCTCTCAAAAGAGGATTATTGGCTTCCTGCCTTAAATGTAATTGTTAACAATTTGACTATTGTGAGAGCTTTTTGGAAAATTCTGAGGAAAAAAAACCCCAAAATTCATAGAATCTCAAAGAATTTATAAGTATCAAAGATCACCTTTGTGAAGGTAATTAGTTCAAAAGTTGAGCATACTTTGCTATACTTCAGTGCGGGTTTAGGGCATTGTTCATATATCTCACTCTGATAGCCTGAGTTTGCTTGCCCAGATGATGATTGTGACAAGGGAGGGACATTATTCAGGAGTGGACTCTTGAGAGGGACAAGAGGCCCTAGAGCTGACCCTCCCAGAGGCTGCTTTCATCCTCCAGTCTCCCTTCAGGACAGCTTGAGACCCATCTCCTTCCTTGAGAATCCTAGCTGGGCCTTTGGCCTAGTTCCCTCAAGGACTCTGAAACTACTTAGCCTGAAGTGGTGCCGTGCCGTTGGACGGAGTCTGTTCTTGGCAGTGGGCCCTAGCATTTTTCTTGCTGGGCCCTGTGCCTCTTAGGAGTAGAGTGGAGGTCAGATGCAGATAACACAGGAATGATTTCTGCCTCCTGAAATGTTCAACTGATGTGCACTTCTCCCTCCCTTAAGGGTTTAAGGAAGAACACATTTATCATGGAGGGTAATGAGTTGGAAAGAACATGTGGCTTTCTTTTCTGCTGAAGAGCAAAGTGTAGGATAAAAGTCTTTCTGTTTACAATTCAGCTATATCTCTTTGTAGTTTGTGTCCAGGTCATTTTAAGCTTTACAGTTAAGCTAAACTTATGAACAGTTTCATTTGCAAACTCTTTTTTGGAGTATCAAAGGAAGCTTTTGTAAAGAGTTGAGGTCTGAGATAAGAATTGTGAGTTAAGCAAAGGTAGGGTGTGTATGTATGTGTATGCACGCGTGTGTGTGTGTTGTTTGTATGCAAAATATGTGCATGAATGTGTTTGCTGGGCTGGGTAGGGCAAAGAGGAAATTTCATTCCCAGCAGAGGAAGCACCACGTACAAAAGCTGGAAGACTCTTGTGGTTTTTGACGGATAAATGAATCCTTATGAAGGTTTTATAAGAGCTGTGACCAGCCCTGTTTGCTGAGAAAAGGGAAAGTCCTCGAGCGCCCATCATACCTCTTCAGCCTCTCTTAACAAGCGTTCAGATGCTCTGCCAGAGGAAATGATGTGTTCCAAGTGCAGCTGCAGTGGAAATAGAGTTCTTTCAGTGCAGCTGAAACAGTTCCTCCACACAGATCGTCCCATTTTAACAGTAAACTGTCTGTTTAAAACAAAACAAAAAAGGCGGGTGGGAGTTAGAAGGAGAAGGAGTTTATGCCAGGAAATGAAAATGAGTTGCTGCAGAAGCCTGTCTTGGTTGTGGTTTTAGAGTTAAAAGGGCTCAATTGCTGGTTTGTTATATCTCTCTGTATGTTTTTGTGAACTTTTAATTCTCTAGAAAACATTAAAGCTCAAATAGCAGTCATATTTTATTAGAGAACGCACTCTTATTGTCAGTAGTGACTGCCTCAGAGCTCACAAGCTGTGACATCTTTCACTACTTATGTTCACCAAACAGCTGGGTGGACTTACGGTGCCCTCTCTGGCCTTCTTCCTCCCTTCCCGATGGTGCGCCAAGCTTCGAATGTAATCTGAGGATGGTTAAGTCTCTGTCATAGCAAGTGGAGTTTCTGACTTGGACTCTTAAGAATTGATGTTTCTGTTGTGCTTCCAGCTGACTGTAGCTACTAAACAAAGGTTAGGAGTTTGTGATATAACTGAAGGTAACAGTTTTATCAAGCTCAGTTGTGAGCCTTGAGCTATGTTAACTGCTTTACACAACTGTGACCCCGTTTAATTTTCACAGGAATCCTCATTTTAAGGTAGGTTTGATTACCCTAAGTTTACAGATGGGTAACTTGAGATTGAGAGAGATAAGTGACTAGTTTGCAGTTGTACCAGCATTTTGCATGGCCAGGCTTGGAACGGTGATCCTTCTGTTCCCCAAAGCTCTTGTGTGTAACCACTGCCCATTGCATTGTATTTTCTCTCATAAAGTAGCCTTTTCTCCCTGCCTCCACCAGTTATTTGCCTTTCCCTCTTTTAAAGTACTTCAAAAAAAAAACCACCACCAAAAATCTACCCGTGAATTGAGTGTCACCTCCTTCTTTACCTCCCATTAAACAATATCCTGTATTCATGCAAATATTAGATATTTAGGGAGATAAAATACATAGCAATTTCATTTTATCTCCCCTTAACTCTAAGATAATTTATATTTTATTAATTCTAAGTGTTATATGATCATATTGTGTTATCTGAAATGTATAACACAGTTATAATCTTACCAGTTTTCTCAGGGATTCTCTTATGTGCAGAAGCACGATGCTAGACTAAGGAGCCAGGACATCTCAGAGATCCAGCTCCTCTGCAGACCAGGTGTGAGACCTTGGTGAAGTCAGTTACCCCTCTGAGTTTCATTTCTTTCATCATTGTGGTGGTGATTCCAGATTAGTTCCCAGCTTGGGAGGTGCAACCTTTATTAGGACACAGATGCTGCACTTGTTTATGGACATGATTTTTATGTGTTCCTAGAAGGGGGATGGTTAATAAAATAGAAATTCATTAAGAAGTGTTATTAAATTCTTACATTTGTGTTTCTTCAATCAGTGAATGCCTGCTGACAATCAAAGTACAATCAAATGGGGAGTTTATTATTTCTTTTTACTTAAAAAAGAGCTTCAATGTAAAAGTTAGATGCTATTTGTTTTCATGAACTTTTCAAAGTCCTTTCTCAAGTAGACTGAATATTCACTAAGTCTAGGAGTCTAACTACTTGATGTTGCAAATTCTAACTTTTTGGAAGTCTTCACTATCTTACTTTTCCTCTTCTCCTTGCGCATTTGGATTTATAATAAAAGGAGAAAATCACAAGGAATTGAATTAACCTTCAAAAACCCCCCAATCTTCCACGGTCTGTTCTGAAGACAGAATGTTTTGCCAGCATGTCTATAAGTTAAGTTGATCAGTGGTTACACTGCCATCCTTCCCTTCCCTGTTGCATCTTTTCTGTGATGCACCTCACTGTTCTCTCAGACCACAAGCCCCTCTGGCTTCACTTCTTTCCTTATCTGGCCTGCATTGCATATGTAATCCCATCACCAGCTCCCTCAGTTCCTTGAAGGTCTTGTCCTTCTGCCCATTTCCTCTCAGGAGCACGTCTGCCCTCTCTTGGGAGTCTGTGTTCCACTTAAGAGAATTAAAACTGGATGCTGTTATAGATCAGTGGACCTCGACATCTGATGGCTATTTCAGTGTTGCCATCAATGCATTTACTCAGTTGCTTTCTTTGTCCCCTTGGTGGCAGTTTGAAACCCTCCCCACTCAAAGCTTAATGACAGCAAACACTTATCAAGAACTTACTATTTTAGAGAAAAAGTGCTAAGGACTTTACATGTGTTCTCTCACCCCCATTCTTGCTATGTGACCTGCTTTTCCTTCCTTCATCCCATCTGGCAAATACTCACTGATCACCAACTGTGTCCAGGCACTGTGCCGAGCCACAGGCTGTAACTGTGATTAGGACAGATTGGGGTCTTGCTCTCAAGAGTCCTCTAATTCAGAAGAAGATGCGGAGAAGTAAGTAGGCAAAAAGAACATTGTATGATAAGTGCTAGGAGTGAGATACGTCCAGTATCCTACGGATGTACCCAGCCCAGACTCAGGAGTAAGCTTAAGGAGAGCTTCTTGGAGGAAATGACAGCTTAAGTGCCAGTCTGAAGGATGAGAGAATATGAGTTAAGTGATACGACAGGGGGATATAAGGGCGCTCTGGAAGGAAGAGCTACTGAATGCTGGAAAGATTCAGGGAATTGAGAGGGGCCAATAAGAATAGAGCCATTGTTCTCAGGGGAATTAGAGACCTTCATGTATGAACTCCATTTACCCTATCTCCCACCTTCTAAGTGATTTACATCCTCGCTTAATAATTCAAATTAGAATCCACTGAGATCCTTTATTGTACTTAGGTCTTAGGGGATGAGTTTTGAGACACTTGTTTTCAATCTCAACATGAAGTTTTACTATGCACTTGTGTAGCTGCTCTGGTGAAATAGTATTAGAATGTTAGGGTGGGTGTAGTAGAAAATGCTTCCTCAAAGATATGAGAAGATTTATAATTACTGTGATGTAGGTATGGAGTTTTTCAGAAGGGCTTTTTAGTGACATTTTGAATGCTAAATTGAAGCTACTGCTTAGGCCGATGGTGTGTAATAGCAGCTTCAAAAGTGGAAGCATATCCCCTTTCCAGAAAGACATTTAGTAAATGATATTTAGGCCTCAGCCAATGTTATACCCTCAAACACTGTGTCTGAGAAAAATCATGATGTACCTCAGATAACGGTCTAAAAGGATGAAAGGTTGGTGTTTTTGTGACACAATGGTAGAGAAATGAAACAATGGTCCACGAGTGCTTCTGGTCGTTTGCAGATGTGAATGGGAGATGAGCCCCATGTAGACTCTGTCCCTTCTGACTGGCAGGAATGGTTCCCACTAGAACAGCACACTGACTCCATTGCCCATTCAGCCTTAGACATCAGAGTGGCACAGAGCTACTGGTGATAGAACATTTCTCACTTCCTTCAAACCATTTTGAAAAGTGGAGGCTGATAATGTCAGACATTCAAAGTCATCTATTTCTCTTTCTCTTTGCAGATGGGGGTAGTTTAGAATATCCTGTCTAATTTCTTTTTAAATCCAGATGAATCTTAATTATTTTGTATTTAATAAATAGTTATTATTCCTAGGAGGTAGGGATGTGGGGAGTAGGGACAAGAGATGTGCCATCATATTACTGAAAATTTTGAGAATCACTGTTTGCCATGTGCCTGCCTGCCTGCCTGCCTCAGTACAGCAGTGCACAGCTGCCTCACACTCACATATGCTAAAGCCTTGTGCTTACATTTCACCCCTCTTTCTCCATTTCTTCCATTTCTGGCATCTTGTACAGTAGGTGCTATGATTCTATTTCATGATTTTTCTTGAAATCTTGAAAAGTTTAACTAGTTAATTGTAGTGAAACAAATAAAAACACTGTCTTTACATTTCTGAAAAAAGAAAACTATGTATAAAGTGTCAGTCATTTTACCAAGCTGTTAGTTCCTGAGGCTGAATACCAGGAGCTGATTTGGCAGCTAGTAGAAATAAAAGGGAATAGCAAGAGAAAGCTGTCCCAGTTTCTCTTTCTCTGACTACCAGGGGCTGAAAGATGTTGTTTCAGCTGGAGAATTTAAAATGGAGTCTTATTCACTTTTTGCTAAAGAGACTGGACTGTTTTTAGTGTTGTAATCTTCTGTAGGCGTGGAGAAAGGTCACCTCCTGATCTTGTTTAGGGGATCATGGGGTTAAAGCTGTGGCAGACCCCTTTCTCTAGACACAGGCTCTTGTCAGAATAATGTTTGGCCAGGTGTTAATCTGTGTCCTGAGGGGAAGTGCTGGAATTTGTTATTCCTCCCTGGGGTAGGGATAGGAAGGAGAGGTTGTCCTTTTAGGAGGGGACTGGGGCCAGGGCCTGCCTCCTGCCTTTACTGACATGTGCCATTTGTGATGAAGGCAGCTGAAGTCCATTTGAGGAATTCTCTTGTCAGCCAGCCAAGAGAGCAACACAGAGGGAGAGAGAGGAGGGAGACGCAAGCAGCTCAGCAAGGCAGTCCTGGAGTGCAGTTTCCGGAGCCAGATCACACACAGCGCTTGAGGCACTCAGGGAAGGTGACAGGAACATAAAGAGGAGGGAGGCCAGGTTTGAAATAGCGCATTTTCCTATTTCTTCCCCTTTCGCCCCTCCTTTGACTACATGTCATCCTTTGGAAAACTCAGCATCTGAGAGAAGCTTTTGCTGAAACACTACTTTTTCCTCAGCACTATACTGTTTTTGTTTTTTCTTTTCCTCTTTTTATTTTTTCCATCTTCTTTGCCTCTGAGAGCAGGAGGTGAGACAATGATCAAGTCAAGCTGGTTCTATGTTAAGTTCAAGTATGCAGAGAAGGTAAGTCAATATGTTTTCTTTTCCCAAGGGAAACCTGCCACCTCTCTCCAGGCTTCTCATGTTGACGGGTTCCCCTGGCTACTCAGAGAAGCAGATGAGCCCAGAAGTTTTATTTGTGAATGTATTTCCTCTGGTTTAATGATACTTGGATGAAATGCAAGCTCTATGTTTGCTACGTAACATTGCCACTGACCAAGAGAAAGAAGTCTTCAAACGTTCCAGAGATTATTTAGTTTAAAGAAGAAAAATAATGAAACTACAGTAACAGAAAAGATAGGCTATATTTCTTTAGACTGAATAGAGGATTTTCAAGACGAATGTTTGCTATGAAACTTGATGCATTTTTGGTAACAAATTGACAGTCACTTCCCATTACTTGTAATTTGCTTATTCAGAAATTTTAATTCTTTTCTTTCAGTTAACTGACTTTGCTCATTCATGTATAGAAGATTTTTGCAGTGTTACTTGGGTACGGAAAAAATCCCCATCATTTTGGCTGACCATATATGAGACCATCTCTTTACTCTCTGCTGGGAGTTACATTTTAGGGAAGCAATGAACTTTGATCGCATCTGAAATTTTGATGTCATAGTTCTGTGTTTTGTTATACCATTACTAGGCTTTGGGAAAGAAGTGTGTGCTTCATAACACATCTTCACTTACCTGGGGCTGTTGGCCATCTTTTTGATTCTGGATCCATATATATTACTTTTTCTGTTGGGGATTTGTTGGGTTAGTAATGAAGGTTTCAGGAACATCCTAAAATGCCTCCCTTCTGAAATGCTTCCTTCCTTGTTTTGCTTGTTGAAAACATTGGCCTTTTGACCATAGGATTAAGCTGAGGCCCTAGATCATGGAATCATGATACGGCAAGATGGGAAATTGTGATGATTGTCTTCATTATTCTTATGATTATATACATAAGTGTGTTTAAATGCTTCTACTTTTCTGGTTAAAAAAGGAAGTTAGTACACTTTGGGCTAATTATTCCTACATTTTTTTTCCTCTGTGGATTTGTTTTTGCTGAGTTTTTATGATAGCAAAATTACTTGTTCTTTACCCATAATCAAAGAATAGGAATTTTACTTAAAAAGATTCATCTCCATTTTAAACACATTTGCATTGTTAATTATTAAAGCCCTTATAACTAAAATATTATCTTGGTTTACAGGGTCAGGAAAGGGTATCATTGTGGTTTGCGTTTACTTTTTTTCCCTCAGTGGATTACCTTCCCTTGAGCAGCCCCATTACCCATTGTTTGTTGTTAGGAACTTTGATAAATTAAAACTATATTCTACCTCCTTAACCTTTTCCTTTCACTTTAAATGTCCTGCCATAGAAACCTGAAACTCAAGAGTTAGGGAGTCAGAGTAAACTAATATTAAAGTGAAAAAAACATTTCAAGAAATGATCTTCATAAAAAGGAAGAGGAGGACATTAAGTTAGCTGCTTCCTTTGAATAACTCTCTTACTACTCTTTTAGCAACCAAAGAAACATGCATGTAATATAGAGCTAAATAATGTTAAGACTCCATAGCGAACTGAAGAACACCCTGTTTATATTAGAATAGGGGGAGTAAGAGAAATAGAGGAATCTGTCTTTTTTTTTTTGGCATGCTTATTGATGCTCCAAATCTGTGATTCTCAGCGGAACTTTTGTTCTTTTTCTCCTTCACAATGATTTGTTTTTTAAACTTACACTGGAGATTTTTTCCCCCAAAATTCATCAAAGTGAGTTCAGTTTCATCTGGATAGATAAAAAGCCTTAGTGTAAACCTAGGGACAGAGATGCTTAAAAACAAATTTAAACTCTTCTTTTTTGTATTCTTCCAAAAAGCCATTCTTTTAAAGGGTTATTCATTTTGAATTTCCTCTAGTGTCTTAAAAAGGGCAAAAAAGAAACCTGTGCATTCCATTTTCAAACACTGACCAAGTAAGTTGATATAAACTTGTAATTATTGGAAAGATATTTCTTCTGCAAAGTTTGTCCCCAGCTATAAGAAAATACATTACAGGGTATCTCCAATGGCCAGCCATTTCCTGGTTTTACATTTAAGAAAATGATTTAACCAGTCTTTAGTGAGCAAGAAAACTAAGAAAGTCAAGTAATACAAAAACATTTGCACAGGAAAAACATTATTTCCTTGTGATGATCAGGATTCTGATCCCTTTCCAAAATTAAAAAACATGTGTATAGTAAAACAAACATCTTTTTAACTACCACCACACACACGTGCACACTTCTCTGTTAGTATTTCCATTTCAATTATTTATGAGTTTCTCTGTTGAATTAGGTTGATGCCCAGCCGTCATTCCTTCTAAAATATTGTTTAATTGAATTAAGTTCATCCTACCCCCTGCCCCTTCCTCATTCTACATATTCTTTTTGAGCAATTTCCTATTTTCATGTGTTTTACTACATTTAATAATTGATTATTCCAAAATCTCTTTTGCTGGTCTAATCTTTTCCTTGAGTTGCAGAGGCATATATTTTATTTACTAGTTATACATCTGTCCTGAAGTTAATCAGAAACCTCAGATGCAATATCTCTAAAATGCAGTCAATTTCTTCTTCCTCAAAGAAACATTCTTTCCTCTTGTATTTCCTGCCATATCCATCTGGTCAGCTGTGTTCCCGAAGGACCTGACTTAGTTCTTTTCTTATCATCTCCCTCCTGGCTTATTAGAGGAGCCTCCAAGTTTATCTCCAGGGTATTCATGATGCCTTCCAGTGCTTTAAGACATGTCTAGAGTGATCTTGTTAAAAGGATTGAGTCCCCTAATCCGCTGCTTGTTAATGGCTGTCCTCTCCCATTGAGGAATCCTCACTGGATGTCCCTCAACAATGCTAGCACTTGGCTGTGTGTGTGTGTGTGTGTGTGTGTGTGTGTGTGTGTAAAATACATTGTATTGTAATTATTTATTCACCAGCCTGTGTTCTCTATATGGTAAGATCCTAGAGATACTGAACTATGTTGTCCATATTTTTGTATCTATAATAACATATGACATGTGCTCAGTTATTCCGTAAATGTTATTGAGTAAATCTGTGACTTTTCTGGGGCAGTCTGGCAGACATGAGTTTGAATTCTGCATCTGCCATTTACTAGTAGTATATGATCTTAATATACTTTTTCAAAAACTAAGCTTTTTGAGATAATAGTAGATTCATATGCACTTGTAAGAAATAATATAGAGAGGTATCATGTGCCTTTTCCCTAGTTTCCCCAATGGCAACATCTTATAAAACTATAGTACAATATCACAACCAGGATATTGATATTAATATAGTCAAGATAGTGACCAATTCCATCACCAAAAGGATCTCTCCTGTTGGTCTTTTAAAGTCATAACACTTTCCTCCCCCTCATGTACCTGCAGTCATTAATTCCTGGCAACCAACTTTAAAATTTTGTCATTTCAGGAATATTATATAAATGGGATCATACACTGTGTAACTTTTGGGGATTGTCTTTTTTCACTCAGCATGATTCTTTGGAGATTCCTCCACGTTGTTGTGTGTTTCTTCTGTTTTTCTGAGTAGTATAGATTCATATAGCTTGTTTAATCATTCCCCTGTTGAGGAACCAACTGCATTGTCACCAGGTTTTTTTCTGTTACAGATAAAACCGCCATGAACATTTGTGTATGTAGATTTTGTGTATACTCTGGTGTAGACATAAGTTTTCTTTTCTGTAGGATAAGTGCCCAGGAGTGGAATTCCTGAGTAGCATATTTAATTTTTAAGAAGCCACCAAAACTGTCTTTCAGAGGGTCTCTATCATTGTATATTCTCTTCAGTGCAGTGGTATGAGTGATCTGATTTCTCTACATCTTTACCAGCATTTTGTGGTGTTACTGTTTTTTATTTTAGCCATTCTATTGGTATGTAGTGATATCTTCATTGTGGTTTTAATTTGCATCTTCCAAGTAACTATGAGGTTGAATGTCCTTTCATGTGCTTGTTTGTCATATCAATATCTTCTGTTAAATATCTCTTGCTCATTAAGTGTCTTTTGCCTATTTTCTCTTTGGACTTTTTTTTACTTTTACTGTTGAGTTTTAAAAGTTCTTAATATATTCTAGACCCTAATCTGTTACTGGATATGTGGGTTACAAATATTTTCTCCCAATATATAGCTATTTTTTTCCATCCCCTTAACAGTCTTTCACAGAGCAAAACTTTTTAATTGTGATACAGTTCAACTTACAGATTTTTTCCCCTTTATAAGCCTTTTGCTTTTTGTCAGTTTTGTTGATTTTTTTTTTCAAAGAACTGTGTTTTGTTTGTTTCATTAATTTTCTCTATTTTTTTTCAACTTCATTCTGTCATCTGTTATCTTTATTATTTCCTTCTGGTGCGTTGGGTTAATTTTGCTCTTCTTTTTCTGAGGTTTTTGAGGGGATAATTTAGATTATTGGTTTGAAAGTATTCTTCTTTTCTTACATAAACATTTAGTGCTGTGAACTTCCCTTCCAGCACTGCTTAATGAGTGCCACAAATTTTAATGTGTTGTATTTTCATTTTTATTCAGCTTAATTTATTTTTTAATCTTTCCCTTGAGACTTCCTGTTTGATGCATGAATTGTTTAGTGATGTGCAGTTTTGTTTCCAAGTGTTTGGACATTTTTCTGTTGTCTTTGTTATGATTTTCTTATTTGACTTCATTGTGGTCAGAGAACACACTTTGTAGGATTTGAATTCTTTTAAATTTGCTGAGGTTGGTTTTCTGTCCTATCATAGGGTCTATTTCAGTATAGTTTACTTGGGGACTTGGAAAGAATATGTATTCTGCTTTGGGTAGAATGTTCTGCATGTGTCAAGGAGATCCTGTTGATTAATATCATATGGTAGTTCCATTTTTAAAATTTTTTGAGAAACCCCCATACTTTTCCCATAGCAATTGTACCATTTTATAGTCCTACCAACAACACAAAAGGTTCCAATTTCTCTATATCATTCCCAACACTTGTTATTTTCTAGTCTTTTGATAGTAACCATCTTAATGGGTTTGAGGTGAGATCACATAGTAGTTTTGATTTGCATTTTTCTGATGATTACTGATGTTGAGGTTCTTTTCATATGCTTTTTTGGCTATTTGTATATAATATTTGGTGAAATGTCTTTTCAAGTCCTTTGCTCATTTTTAAATTAGGTTGTTTATTTTGTTGTTGTTATTGTTATTGAGTTGTAGGAGTTCTTTATATATTCTGGATATCAACTCCTTACCCAGGTATGTGATTTGCAAACATTCTCCCCCATTTCACAGGTTGCCTTTTACAACTCTGTTGATTATGTACTTTTATGTACAAAAGTTTGATATAGCCATGCATGTCTGTTTTGCTTTTACTACCTGTGCTTTTGGTGTCATATACCAGAAATCAGTGACAAATTCAATGTTATAAAACTTTAATCTTATATTTTTTCCTATGAGTTTTATAGCTTTAGGTCTTACGTTTAGAACTTTTATCCATTTTGGGTTAATTTTTATATGTAGTGTAAGGTAAAAGTCCAGCTTTATTCTTTTGCATGTATCTGTCAATTTTCTTAGCATCATTTGTTGAAAAGACTGTCTTTTACCCATTGAGTGGTCTTCACACTCCTGTAAAAGATTATTTGACCATAAAGGGTTTATTTCTGGGCTTCTGTATTCTATTGCATTGGTCTGTCTGTCTGTCTTTATGTGCCTGTCCCACATTGTTTTGATTGTTGTAGCTTTATAATGTTTTGAAATCAGGAATCAGAAATCTACTTTTTTAAAATTGCTTTGGCTATTTGGAATCCCTTGAGACTTCATATGCATTTTAGGATGAATTTTTCTATTTCTGTAAAAAATGCTGTTGGAATTTTGATAGGAATTATGATAGATCTCTAGATCTCTTTGGATAGTATGGAAATCTTAACAATATTAAGTCTTTAATTCTATGAATATGGAGTATCTTTTTATTTATTAGTGTCTTTGTGAATTGTTTAAGCAATTTTTGGTAGTTTGCTAAGTTTTTATTTTTTTTTTAATATTGGATTTTTACATTCTAAAATTCCGTCTTGGTTCTTCTTTATATCTTCTTCTACTTTGCTGAGACTTGCTTCTTTGCTATGGGTTTCTATATTTTCTTTGGTTTTAAGCATGCTTATCATTGCTGGGACAGTTGTTGGCAGATGCTTTAAAATCTTTGTCAGATAATTCTGTTATCTCTGGAATCTCAGTTGTCTGTTGATGGCCTTTTTTCATTTAAGTTGAGAGTTTTTAGGTTCTTCATATGAGGAATGATATTTGATTAAAACCTGTATATTTGGGGTATTATGTTTTGAGATTCTGTGTCTTACAAAACCTTCTGTTTTTAGCTGGGTTTTTCTGGCAGCTCTCTGGCAAGGGAAGGGGGCTGCCACATTGGGGTAGAGTTCCTGGTTTACAGCTCCACATCAATTGTCATCTGAAGGGGAGAGAGTTAGTGCTGAGGAGGAGTTTCGACTCCCCTCCAAGCCTCAACTGATACTATACTGGCTGGGAGGAGTGATAGTGTCTCACTATTTTCCTTATGGCCTCCACTGACACCTTAGGGGGAGTGCATTGGGCTTGTTACCACTAGGCAGTGCTTCCCCACAATGGGGAGAGTTAGGAGTGACTCGCTTGGTGGGGAGAAGGAAGGAGGCACCTTGTTACTGCCCTCTGAGGGTCCAGGCTCCTCATGCAGTCTCCACTGACACAATTGAGGGGAGGGGTGTGGGGCTATTTTCTGCCCAGTGGAATTGAAAGTCCACAATCTCTACTCAGCCTCCTCTGGTGCCAACATATGTAGAGGTGAAGACCTCTTTAAAGCCTGACGAAGGTGGAAGTCTAGGCTCCCCACTCATCCTTGCTGATATGGAAATGGGTGTCTCCCAGTTTTTCCTTTGGTGTTTGTCTAAAAGTTGTTTGTCTTGCTATTTTAACTCTTCCCTGACCCTTTGTCTAAAGGGAGCTGTCTTTTCTTGGGACTTTCTGGTATCTGCTTTTGGCATTTTGGGATTTCTAGCTTCTTTATCTCATAGTCTGGGATATAATGTACGAGGCAGAAAACAAAACCAGAAACAAAAAATTGAAGCAACTCACCACCATCTCATAGTTTGGATCTCCAGCTTCCTAGCAGGTCTGCCTTCTTTCCACCTTTGAGTCTATTTATGTATTTTCATTTATAATGTCCAGGGTTTTTAGTTGTATTTCGTGTGAGTAATAGGTAAAAGTATGTCCATTTCATCTTCTTGGAAACAGAAGTCCTCTAAGATGTGTTTTAAAAAGTGATTCACTGACATAATATTTTTAAGTGCACTGCGTAGGGCTTGATAAATGCTAAATAGAGGGTGATACTTGTTTTTTATTATCTTTATGTTTCTCCAATTTTTACTTGAAATGTTGTCATACTTTGCTAATCTTTGCTAGAAGCTGCTCTTGTGTATGTTTACCTTGCTTTATATGCATTGTGTTATAAGTAATGCATATATTTGCATCTTTATCCCCCTTCATTGCTGTTCTGTCAAGATGAAGATCCATAAAAAAAAATTGTCTTTGCAATATTTTTCTTTTTCCAGGCAGTTTTGACAGTGCCTTTTTCTAATAAGATTAGAATTATTAATTTTGGCTTCAGTGAAAAATTGTTAGCCACTTTAGCCAGAAAGAGCATAATACAGGAAATAATAGATTTTTCTTCTTGAAATATACAGTTCAGTTGAGGTGTTGAATTCTGTGGGGAAGGATGAGTATACTTTTTTTTCCTCCAATAAGAGGTGTTCCTCTGAACAGCTGCTCTGTGCTTATTACTTAACCCCATTGCCAGCCTTGCTTGGAATCGTATGCCGTATCTGTCTAATAAGTTTAAAGTGTGTACTCTGACTTAGTCTTTAACTTGAGTTCATTTGAAATTTATTTATATAGCATGTTTTGAAATTTATGTAGTCATGATGACTATACCTTATTAATATTTCATAGAATTTTATTCGGTCCTGTTAGCATGAAGCAATAAATTTGTGTCACAAAACCAACTGGGAAATTGAGAAGAAACTTAAGGTATGAAACATAAACTGTGGAGCATGGCCCTGTGAATCCCTTTATTCTTATTTGATAGGCAATAGAATTCGAACAGGACATCTGAAGGGGAGAGTTAGTGCTGAGGAGGAGTTTGTTTCCTCTGTCCTTGTTTGTTGTTTGGTAGAGGAAAACTTGTTTGAGACAAGAAGGACTCAGTCTTTATACCAGGCTACGCTGTAAGTTTTCTCCATCCTTAGAATGGACTCAGTTTGATGGATAGACCGTTGATAGTTTTGACAGCTCAAATGAAAACCCATAAGGATGAGCAACTGCTCAGAAGTTCCAAGGGCTTCATTTCCACTGGAAGGATTTCAATTACAGTCATTTTCTTTGAGTAAGTACAAGGAGGTAAATGGAACTCCTGTTTCAAATGTTAAGTTTGAAGACTACGTTATTACTGGTGTACTTTGGAAATAAAAGATGCAGTTAATCTAAATCAGAAGCGTGGTTCCAGATTACTTTATAAGAGTATGAGGAGGACCACTGCCTGCAATTGAGCCACTTGGTATTGAAGAGTAGGCAGTACATCAGATGTGACTTTCATTAAGCACTGTTTCCTTTGTGTGGCACTGACTACAGTAAGCGTCCTTTTCAGCAGGTTATGATAGCTCTTTGTTGAAAGGCTGTGTGCTGTACAGTTGCATCAGAAGAGGGAATTAAAGGGGGATATGGACTCATATATTGACTTTATTTTTCAGATGGTGTTTTTGCCATTTTTTGTGTTGTTTTAGGTTATTTGGAGTAGCTATAAGTCTAGAGTAGTTATTTATTGTATTTTTTGCATGAATAAATGAGAGTGAATTAATGAATTTGGTTTCCTAAGTAGGAGGTTTTTGCTGTGCACATATTGAAACTATGTTTCTGTCCCTTCCCTTCTCCCCCAAAGTACCACCCCACTCTCCAGGTTTTTAAAACTGACTGTCCCCCCGCTGCCTTCCTAGAATGTGGTTACATACACTTAGAATAGTTGGAAGTCCTCACAATATTACAGAAAGAGTAGGATAGATCGGTTTTACATAGGGAGGACAGAAGAAGTTACTTGAACTTACAGAAGTGATGTTTCAACCTCATTTTAACTGATAGACCTTACCTGTAGATCTTGGTGAGAAGAAAGGCATTCAAATCCCATTCATTTTACTTGTTAGGCCAAGGTAAATCTGGTTACACATTTTGCTGCTGTTGTTATTTGACATCAGTAGTCCCATAGTGTGGTTAACAACAGTTAACTAAAGCTTGAAATTATTAAAAGAAAAAAAAAGTGTATACCTTAATACATTATTTTATACTAAGACAATACATCCTCTCACTAGTATTTTGATGTAGATCAGTTGTTTGCGTTGGCGGCACATTGGAACCATGTGGGGAGCTTTAAAAAAAAGTCAGATCCAGGTATCAACCCTAGAGATTCTGATTAAGTTGGTCTGAAGTACAGCCTTTGCCTTGATTTTTTTCAAAAGGTCCCCAAGAGTTTAAAATGTGCAGTGAGGGTTCTTTGAAATTGGTTCCACTGATTTGTGTTCCAGTTCTTTCTTGAATAAACCACATCCATAATGCTTTGACCACAGTTGTCAATGAGGGTTTACTAAAACCGTTGAAATAACTTGAACATATGTGAGTAATCTGAGTGCAGAGTCCTTTTAGATTTCCCCTTCCCAGTCTTTTATAGTTGTCTCATATTTAATTCGACAACAGTTTTTAAGGAGCCCCCTTTACATTGTTTAGCTTAAATTTTATGGGAGCAGGATGTCATATTCATTTGGCACTCATCACAGTTTTATATGATATTTAATTGAATACTCAATAAAGCTAGCATAAACAGGTTTGGGAACAAGCATTTTACTCTTCATGAGTGTATGATACAGTCACTAGTGTCTTATGAAGGAGTATTCATTGGATTATCTTTCAGGAAAGCTGAGTTCATACTATAAATCATTCAGTATGTTTCGCAAAGAAATGAGGACCATCAGTTCATTTAGCTGGTCAGTTGAGTGGAAGTCAGTTAAAAGAGTATTTACTGTAAACAATAGGTGGTTGCTTTAATGTTAGGTCAATTAATATTCACCTATAAGAAGGGGAAATATTTCACTTTTATTCCGTAAGTCAATATGTAAGTGTGGGTTTTCTTCTTTATTTCATGTCTAATTTTTTATTCAGTACTTTGGGTTAATTAACATCTGAAGATAGTACTTAATATACATAGATATAATCAATATAATCACTTATATCTCAAGAGTGAGCACTGTTTCTTGCCTGTGGTTTTTATATTCCATTGTAACCATCTAGATGTTAGTAATCATGGGTCTTCATTACACACCATCAGTGCTTTGGATTCTTGAATTTAGTCTGGTCTTTTGAGTATCACACGTCTTGAAATACACTTCATATTAGATTTGTGAATAAATTGTAGAAAAACCTAAAGAGTGAAATTCAAGTATTTATAAATGACATTTCCTCCTAATAAGACACGCTAGTAGACATTAGAGCATTAGAAGGGCCTTCGCAGACTGTATAAGATTAGTCAGACCCATAAAAATATATGTACTCCTATTCTTACCATTTGATATGTACACATCTATAGTTAACTAGTTATTTATTCTCAATCACTTATGGTAATTACATTTGTACTTACTGTCCTTTACTTTCATTTAGATAACTAATCCTGAATTTTTGTCTGTTTTTACTTAGCTCCTTTCTCTCTTTAATCTGGTTTATATCTGTTTGTTTTGTCTTCTTTTCAGATTGTGCATTCCTTGAGGACAAGGAATCTAGTCTTCCTCTGGTGTAGTGTCTATGACATAGAACAACGTTTTGGGAACATACTGTCTGAATTAAATTTATTGGATTAGTCAGTGGATGTTAGGCCTATACTTTGTGCAGGACAGAATACCAGACCTTATGAGAAGTGGTTCCAAGAACATTTTTATTTGCTTTCTTTCCTGGGAAGGGAAGAAACGGCATAGAAGCAGCTAAGTGGAGGTACCTTGGTCTGTGCTTTTTCTTTCTGACTGCTCTGTTAGATTATCTTTCAGGAAAGCTGAGTAGCTTAGCACAGTGAATACTAAAGGGAATGCATGCCTCCCCTCTCATGGGACTTAAGTAGTGTTTAACACCACTGTGAAATCCTCAGCTGTGGCTTTCTCTAGTGTAGAATTTGTCTAAGAAAGATTACAAGAACAAGGGAGGCTTTGTGTGCTGTGTTTTGGGTTTTTTTTTTCCCCCTTCTTTTCCTTCTTTCTCCCCCTGCTGCTCCAGGCTATCTGTAAAAACGTGGAGCATTTTCTTAGGGCCTCTGGAGTGTGCATGTTATTTATGTGTGAGCCTGAGAGAAAAATAAAAGGCAAAAGCAAGGGAATGCTTACCAGTGGGAGTTACCACCCACAGGTAAAATGAAGAAAAATTATATGAATGAGTTTGGTTCTCTCCAGCAACTTTTACCACTTGGGGAACCAAACAAGTTGTCAGAGACAAAGCATGAGTCTTGGCATGTGATAACTCAGTGGCCTGGCCATTTATTTCACCAGTGGAGGACTCAGTTTTGTCATGTTCTTGACAGAGGTGAAAGCCTTCTCGGAGAAGTAGAGCGCGTGTATAATTTTGAGGACTGTACACAGATTCTTTCTTTGTATAATGTTTGAGGGCTTCAGTACAGTGACTATCACTCAGCAAGAAACAAGGGGAAAACTTTACTGTTCAGTGGCAAGGAAAGACTGAATTTTGGAGCTGAAAGGCACTTTAGTCCAACTCCTTCAGTCTGCAGCTAAGGGCAGTAAGCCTGGAATCACACTTAGTGTCTGTAAGCCTTGGTGGATGAGTAATCTGGGAGCTGTGGTTGGAAGTGGCTGAGCAACCTCTGTTACATGTCGTTGTTCTGAGATCATTACTGCACCAAAATCTGGAGGTGATTACGAATAATGGCTAGTCAGTGACAAAAGTTTAGAGAAGGATTTTGTTGGCATTTCTCTAAAGAAGAAAAACTGATGAAAAACTAAAAATAAATCTATTTCTCATTGACCCATGAATCTGAAACCATTTGGAAGGTCCCCAAGTACATTTTTTCAGCTTTATTGAAGTATAATTGACAAATAAAATTATATGTACAGTGTGATGATTTGATGTATGTATGCACTGTGAAATGGTTACCACAATCAAGTTAACGCATATATCATCTCACACAATTACCCTTTGTATGTGTGTGTGATGAGAAAGCTGAATATCTACTCTCTTAGCAAATTTCAATACCATACAGCGTTAATAATTGAAGTCACCTATATGTTAGATTCTCAAAACTTACTTACCTTGTAGCTGAAAGTTTGTGCCCTCTGACAAACACCTCCCCCTTTCTTTCACTCCTCAGCTCTTGGTAGCCACCATTCTATTTTCTCTTTTTACAAGTTTGACTTTAAAAATTTCATAGGTAAGTGACAGCATGCAGAATTTGTCTTTCTCTATTTGGCTAATTTCACATAGCATAATGCCCTCCACTTTTATCTGTGTTTTTGCAGATAATAGGATTTCCTCCTTTTTTAGGGTTGAACAATATTTGTGTGTGTGTGTGTGTGTGTGTGTGTGTGTGTGTGTGTGTGTGTATCTAATACCTTCTTTATCCATTCATCCATAGACAGACGCTTAGGTTGTTTCTGTGTCTTGAGTATTGTGAATAATGCTGCAATGAATATGGAAGTGCAGATATCTTTGTAACATAGTTAAGAATAGTTCAAGATAATGATTTCATTTCCTTCAGATATATGCCCAGAAGTAGCTTTGCAGGATTATGTGGTATTTGTATTATTTATTTGTTAAAGAACTTCCGTACTGTTTTCCATAATAGCTGTACTAATTTATATTCCCACCAACAGTGTACAGTGGTTTCTGTTTCTCCACATCCTTACCAACATTTGTTATGTCTAGTCTGTTTAGTAATAGTCATTCTGACAGGTAAGAGGTGATATCTCATTATGGTTTTGATTTGTATTTTCTTAATGATTACTGATATTGAGCACCTTTTAATGTATTTGTTGGCCATTTGCATATCTTCTTTGGGCAAATGTGTGTTTAGTTTCTTTTAAATTTCATTTTTTTTTTCTGTTAAGTTGTTGTGAGTTCCTTATATATTTTGGGTATTAATTCCTTATCAGGTATATGATTTGGAAATCTTTTCTCCTATTCTGTAGGCTGCCTTTTCATTTTATTGATTGTTTCCTTTGCTATGCAAAAGCGGTTTAGTTTGATGTAGTCCTACTTGTTTATTTTTGCTTTTGTTCCCATGCTTTGGTGTCATATTTAGGAAACCACTTCCAAGACCAATGTCAAGGAGTTTTTCTCTATGTTTTCTTCTGGGAGTTTTAAGGTTTCAGGCCTTACATTTAAGTCTTTAGTACATTTTGAGTTAATTTTTGTGGGTGGTGTAAGAGAGGGGTCCAGTTTCATTCTTTTTCTTGAGGATATCCAGGTTTCCCATCACTATTTATTGAAGAGATATCCTTTCCCCATCATATGTTCTTTTGCCCTTGTCAAAGGTTAGTTATGACCATATTTCTAGGCTCTGTATTTTGTTGCATTTGTCTATGTGTTTGTTTTCATGCCAATACTATACTGTTGTTATTACTGTAGTTTTGTAATATAATTTGAAATCAGGAAGTGTGATATCTCCATGGTTGTTCTTACTCAAAATCACTCTGGCAATTTGGGGCTTTTTGTGATTCTAGAAAGAGTTTAGGATTTTTTTTTTTCTGTTTCTGTGAAAAATGCCATTGGAAGTTTAATAGGGATTACATTTGTAATTTGTAGATTACTTTGGATAGTATGGACATCTTCAAAATGGTAATTATTTCGGTCCAGGAACTTGGGATATTTTTCCATTTATTTATGTCATCTTCAGTTTCTTTTGTTAATGTCTTAGAGTTTTCTGTGTATAGAGAATTTAATTCTTTGGTTAAATTTATTACCAAGTATTTTATTGTTTTGTTCTGTGGTAAGTAGAATTGCTTTCTAAATTTGAATTTAAAGTAATTATAAGGTAAGGACTTGCTGTTGCCATCTTGTTAATTGTTTTCTGACAGTTTTGTAGTTCTTTTCTTTTTTTTTCTCTTTCTGTCTTTCTTTTTGATTTCATGATTTTCTATAATGGTGTCTTTGATTCTTTTCTCTTTATCTTTTGTGTATTTACTTTTGGGTTTTGCTTTGTTACAGTGAGGCTTACATAAAACAGAACAGTCTATTTAAAGCTGATGACAACTTAACTTTGAATGCATATAAAATTTCTACCCATTTATTCTTCCCCCACCAACATTTTATATTTCTGATGCCATATTTTACATCTTTTTATATTGTGTATCCAATAAGAAGTTATCATAGCTATAGTCATTTGAAATACTTTTTAAATTTTATATTCAATTCAAGTGATTGATACATACAGTACCGTAATA
This sequence comes from Camelus dromedarius, assembly GCF_036321535.1. Lineage (NCBI taxonomy): Eukaryota > Metazoa > Chordata > Mammalia > Artiodactyla > Camelidae > Camelus > Camelus dromedarius. Next base: position 24,477,893 of record NC_087459.1, on the reverse strand, counting down.
CTATTAGATTATTCTAATTTTGTCCTTATACTTACCTTTACCAGTGAATTTTATACCTACGTGTATTTTCATGCATCATTTCTTTTCATTATTCATTCATTCATTAGCATTTCTTATAAGGCAGGTCTAGTGGTGATGAACTCCCTCAGCTTTTGTTTTTCAAGGAAACTCTTATTCTTTTAATTTTTGAAGGACAGGTTTGTCAGGTGAAGTATTCTTGGTTGTCAGTTTTTTTCCCCTCCAGCGCTTTGAATGTATCATCCAACTTACTCCTAGCCTGCATAGTTTCTGCTGAGAAATTTGCTGATGGCCTTATGGGTGGAAGGTTTTTATATGTGATGAGTTTCTTTTTTCACGCTGCTTTCAACATCTCTTGTTGTCTTTAAGTTTTGACAGATTTTTTATAATGTATTGTTGAGGTCCTCTTTGAGTTGAATCTCTGTGAGTACCTATCAGCCTGATGTACCTAAATGCTCTTATCTCTCGTAAGATTTGGGGAGTTTTTAAGCCATAATTTCTTTTAAATAAACTTTCTGCCCCTTTACTCTGTCTATCTGCTCCTCCTAGGACTCTCATAGAGAGTATTGTTTCATTTGGTGGTATCCCTAGTTCATTTAGGTTTTCTTCAGTCTTTTTCATTCTTTTTTCTCCTTTGGTCATTTGAAATGACTTGTCTTTGAGTTCACAGATTCTTCTGTTGATCAAATCTGCTGTTGATGCTTCCTATTGCAGTTTTCATTCCCTTAATTGAATTCTTCAGCTCCAGAATTTTGTTTTGGTTCATTTTTATGATTTCTATTTTTCTGTTGAACTTCTCATTTTGTTTCTGTATTTTTTTTATTTCATTGAGTCTGTCTGTTTTTTCTTATAGGTCATTGAGCTTCCTTAAAACAATTAATTTTTAATTATTTCTCTGCAATTCATAGATCTCCATTTTGAGGGCATCAGTTACTGGGACATTATGTTTCCTTGATATTTTTGTATTTTGTGAGTTTTATTTTGTCACAAACAAAAATATGAGTTGATGTTTGTAAATTTGATGGAGCAGTCACCTCTTCTGGTCTTTATGGACTGCTTTTGGTTAGGAAGTATCTTCACCTGTGGTGTGGTGCTCTGGTGGTTCAGGCTTGGGGAAAGCCCAGTGGTATAGTTTTTTTTGAAGCTTTGTCAGCTGAGGTCAGCATTTGGGAAGGTAGCAGGGGTCCTCATCAGCTAAAGTGGTGGGTGTCCACAGTGGCAGTGAGGTCTTTGGGGTCTTCAAGTGGCTGCTGAAATCTGCTGGGAACCTCTTTATCTTTTTTCTTCAATGGATTATTGTGACTGAGTGGACCCTTTTTGTGACAGGTTCAGCTTGCACCTGCCTTTGTGGCAGCCATGGTACTAGTGTCTGATATGCAGATGCCTGTAGAGTAGTCCCAGAATCAGATTCTGGAGTGCAGACACTTTTTGAGCCACTGCACCTCCAGGTCTGGGGTGGTGGCTGGCAGAAAGCAGTGGTGGTGCCTGAGATGTAGATATACGTGGACTGGCCTTGGAGCCTGGGTCTGAAGTGTGGGTCCACGTAGAGCTGCTAAACTCTGGAGTTCGAGGCATGCATGGTGGTGGTGGTGCTGTACCGGGGAAGTACAGCAGCAGCTCCCTCTGAGGAGTGAGTAGCAGTGCCTGCCTCTCTAGGGAGCTGCTGCTGCTGCTATGGGAACTGTGGAAGTCTTTAGCAGTAAAGCCTGCCAGTAAAGCAGAGTAGACCTTTGGGGACCGTGCCTATTGTGTATTTGATACTGATAGTTCCCATTTTTCTTCTTTGTTCCTACCATCTCTGATGTTTCAGCCGAATTCATCTCCCCAGTGATCCTTCTGAGAAGTTGGTCTCCGTTTTTGTTGTTGTTGTTCTGCTGTGTTAACTGGATTCTTGGGCACTGTAGACTTTTGACCTTGAACAGAGACAAAGAACCAGATCCAGTGGCTCTTTGGCTTCATTACACTACTAACACTGCCTTCACAGCGCTGTCATTGTATACTTTTGCCTCTTATTAGTCCTGGAAATAGAATTGAAGGCATAAACAAGGGGTTAGAGACACAGGATTCACTGGTTTTCATTGTGGTCATGGTTTTATCATTTTGCATGTATCAGCCAATATGATGAGCCTTTTAGAAACTTAGGTTACAGTTTAGCATTCTTCTCCTCAAAATCCTCTAGAACTTCTCATTTCACTCAGAATAAAATCTCAACACTTGGTCATGACCTCCGACATCCTAAGTGAGCCCTGCCCACTTTCATTCCCACTGTCCCTCTAGGCCTCCAGGAGGCCCTCCTCAGCTTTCCTTTAGTTCCTTGGCCTGTTCATGCTGCCTAGGTTTCTCTGCCACATATTCTCATGTGGTGAGTTTTATCTCGCCCCTTAGATCTCAATTCAGAGATCACCTCCTCATTGTCATCTTCTCTGATAATCCATCCATGTTTGCCCCCTTTAATTATTTCTTATTCTTTCATGTTCCTTTTAATCCCTTAATACCACTTACCACCATCATCTTTGTAAATACATTTACTTAATGTATTTAGATTTTTCTTTGTTTGTCATTTCTTACTGAAAGTAAGTTCAGTGATAGCAGGACCTTTAGGGGATGTTATTCGCTGTTATATCCCCAGCACCTGGTACAGTGCCTGGTGCACAGTGAATGCACTAAATCATTATTTGTTGAATGAATATGTGAATGATCCAAAGAAGCCCCTGCTGTGTGGCAGGTGCTGTATTAGCAATTAAAAATAAGTTAGATTCAGTTCCTGCAAACAGTGTTTTCCATAACCTGGAATTGTTAGTTGTAATTCTTTACAGAAATCCAGAGTCAGCCTTGCTTGGAAAAGTAACCTTCCTGATTGTAATGCCTTCTTCCTTCCTACCGCTATGTTCCTGGTACTAAAGCCAATTTTGAGGTCAGAACTTTAATGATTTTGGCCAAAGGCCAATGCAAACTTTCCAGTATTTCTAAGGGTCCTCAGGTCTTCCTCCTTGACTAGGACTGTGCTACTTTCTTGAAGAACTGTATTTTCTGACAGTTGAAGGACACAGTAGAAATCAGACATAGTAACATTATTATTTTGTTATCCACATTTGCTCTGAGGATTTAGTTATTACCAGATTAAATAACATTCTCTTTAATCTTAGTCTAATTTTTCTGATACACTGCCATATCTGAGATTCTAATTAAAAAGTGGGAAACAAATTAATAGCAATTGTTTGAATAATTTTTATCTCTGACTCAAATACTTTTATCTCTGACTCAAAGGGTTACTCTGGTAACCCTTTCCCAACCTTAAAAAAAATTCTTTTAAATTTAATGAGTTATATCTTTGAGTTGTAGCAGGAGTAGATTTTAAGTTCAGGATTGGGTCCATAATGTCTTGGAGATAAGCTTTGCAAAACGTACTTTTGGACTGTGTGCTTGTGGTCACAAAGGCAATATTGAGATGAGAAGATTGAGAATTTTAAGTCTATAAAATTTTAAAGTCATTTCTCATTTCACCAGTATTTCTTTCAGATGGATTAAAACATTTTATAGCTATTTATAAAAGAGTAATTGGACACTGTAATTCAGTTCATACGACAGCCATAGGACATTGGATCCCTGACTGTGTTAAACTAGATTAAATGAATAGGCAATAGGAGGGCTATTCTAGATTAAAAGAGGCTAAAGAGACATGAGAATCTGAAAAGCAGAGTATGACCTTTAATTGAATCCTTGGTTGAGGAGATGCTATGAAGGTCATTTGGGGACAACGAGGGAAATGTGAAAGCTGTGCTGTATTAGATGATAGTATTGAATAAATATTAAACTCTTGAGTATGTTAGTGATATTATAGTTATAAAGGAGGATGTCTTTGTTGTTAGATTCATGCTGAAATAAAAGGGAGAAGTTCCAAAGTCTGCAACTGTTTTCAAATGGTTCCAAAAAAATGTGTGTGTGTGCTGGCACACACACGTTTGTGTGTGTGTAGAAGGCATAGAGTGGGAAGAGAAGGGAAGGGGAGATGCGAAAGAAGGGACAGAGACAGAGGGTGGGCATGTCTGACAAAATGTTAACTGGTGAATTTTGTGACAAAATATTGCAATTAGTGAATCTGAATAAAGAGTGTATGGGCATTCATTGTACTCATTTTTTAACTTCTCTGTGAATTTATATATTTTCACAATAAAGATTGGGGTAAAATATAATAAAGAGAAGCTAAATATGGGAAAGCAGTGATACTTAATGGTGATTTTTTTTATCACTTCCAAACTCTGTAAAAGACTACTTGTTATCTAATTTCCATCTTTATTTAAATAACAAGCTTGATGATTAAGTAGTTTTTGTTGGTATATTAAGATTCTGGTAGTGGAATCTGCTCATAAAATGGTCCTATATAAATAAATAATATTCTCTAGTATATCAGAAATCAAGATTAGGAAGGTACAGTGGAAGGAAGCTGCCTGTAAACCGAAGCATCTACTGGGTTGCCTGTCAGTGGAAGTATTTTGTATTAAGCTCATTGTGTGTGTGCCCAGGGAGAGGGGAAGTGTGTTTACCAATTTTGTTCATTGTTAACCTCAACATGGAACTTTGAGTATTTGGTTGTAAAATATCTAGTTCATTTTCATATTGTGCCAGGTGACACCTTACTTCAAACTTGGAAGATAAATATAATCATTGTTCTCCAAACCAAAAAGACTTCCAGAGGGTTGGGGCAAGGAGGAAGGAGAGAGGAAATATGAATATGGATGATTATCTGAGTGTAGCTCTGATAATGCCTCTACTGGCCTTTACTAAAGCCACCTCTACACTGTGGGCTGGCTTCAGGGATGTGTTAGGTGCCTCTTGAAAGATTCATGACTCTAATGACATGAAAGATATTGGCCTCTTTATAGAGTCTTTTTTCCTGCAGGGAACTAACAGTCTAACTTACCTTGTCTAACAATCTTCTCTTTGTAACCCATATTACTCCATGAGCCAATTAGAAAATGTAAAAAAGAAGAGTTTAATATTCTTCCAGCCCAGCCTTCTCTCTGTTTAGGGGAGATTTTGAGGTTTTCAGGGGAATTGCAACCCGGCCAAGATGGCAGAGCCTGCTGGTGCTAGCGCTGGAATTCAGCGCTAGTTTTTCTACCTTTTCTTGTGTATCATGTCGTCATTTAAACAAGATAACAAGCTTCTCAGATCCTTTGTACATAGACCTGCAAGAATGGATAATATTGAACGCCAGCTGTTGTAATTATACATCATATGTTGAATTATTTATTGTACTTGCTCCCCTATAAATTGTAAAGTCATCTGGGGCAAGATTTTTGTTCACTGCTCTTTTCTTGATACCTAGGACACTGGCTTGAACACTAATAATGGGCTCCCACTAAATATTTACTTAAATGATTGAGTGAACCAGAACCAAATGATTAAGAATAGATTTATGGCCACCCATATAGCAAGATTTCAGGAAAATAATGGATTGGCTGGAGTACCACACCCCCATGTAACTAGATCATGGTCTAAGGTGAACATTAGACGCTGGTTTCTTGTTTAATTTCTAGTATTCCTGGAAATAGTAACACATTAAGCTCACTAATCTTAGTGATTTGCTTAGTATGAATGATTTTAACAAACTCTTCCTTAGGAGCACTTTTTAATGAAAGAAGGGGAAGAGCATGTATAAATAGAAGAGATTAAAAATGGAAAAAGTACTGAAAAACAAAGGGAAAATGAGATGTAAAGAGAGACTTTTGAGTGTAATGATTTTGAATGGGACAACTTTACTGGTTTGTTGGTCGAGAAATGCTTTGGAATAAATTGCATGGTAATATGTCTGTCAAACTCATTCATGGTCCTGTGATCTCAGGAATTTGTAACATGTAATCATCTGCAACTCAGGATGGTCAAGGCTTGAATTTGATGAATCTCTGCTAATGCTCAGCTTTGTGTGTGGGCACTCCTGGAACGTTTTAATGGAGTAAGCTGTCGCTCTCTGGAGAGTGTGTTGACCTCATGGTTCAAAATATGTGCAGTGCATTTTATGTCAATTATTATATGTCATTTTTGCCTCAGTAAGCATGTTTGAAAAAAATGGTTAAAACTCAAGTGTTTTGAGGAAATGTTGAGGATTAGATTATTTTATTATCTGCAAAATTCTGGTTTAGGTAGAAAGTTGTTGAAATCATGGATCCATAATGATTAATTGAGTTCCTCAGAATAGTTATTAGAGAACAGATATCTTCTAGCCTAGTGTCTGACACATAATAGTTATTTAGTAAATATTTGGTGTGTGAGAGGAAGGAAGAAGAGAGAGGAAGGAATTTTTGTGACAGGCTGGTTATTTAAGTTGTCGATGCAACCAGGTCATGGTTCCAGAGGTTGGTGGTGTTCTCTATTTTAAGGCTTTAGATGGTGTCCTGAATTTACTCCCTTTTAGATGTATGCAACTGGGCATCAGGTAGACACGGCAAAAAAGAGTAAATGTGTTTTTCATACAGAATAAAAGTGATTAAAAAACAAAAATAGAAACCAAAGGTACAATCTGAATTTGTGAGTGTTACTTCACCTGCCTGTGTCTCAACTTCCTGAGCAGTAAAAGAGAGCTAATAATGTATACTTCATAGGGCTGGTTGATGAGAATCGAGAGATAATCCATGAAAAGGCATTGGTGAAGGTGGTGCTTGGCACGCTGTAAGTGTCCACTGGAGTGTTAGCTCTTTATGCTGGTGGCCGTATTGATGTAGATGTAAGGCTGAGAGAGCAGAGCTGATCTGCAGTCCGTAGAGAAGGTACTGATCAGTGGGAAGAGGAGGTTTGGGATCTTGCTTTTAATTCACGCAGACGTCATTAATTTCTGAAAATGGAGGGGGGCTTGTGAACTGGAGCAGAGAGCTGGAAATGCAGCATCTTGTGAACACAGGTTCATCTTGACCTTCCAGGAGGGATCAGTACAGGGACCTCTTCATTCCTTCATTTTCCCCTTCACTGCATAGTAGAACTTTATTTTATTTGTGCTTTTAGTAAAATGATTTGAGGTCCAGGGAGGCATGCTGAGGTGAAAGTCTAGGAAAGCGTTTCAGAAAGGTAAGATGGAAGACAGATCTGGGCCATGGCAGCGTGAATTAAACATTTTGTTTTTCCTGTAGGCCTTTCTAGAATGAGCTGTGATCCCCAAGATTGCCCCATCTGTCCAGGTGTTCTGTCAGAATCATGACATCTCACTAACAGAGAACCAAGCTGATGAAAACAGATGAGTTCGCTGATTGTCAACTACATCTCAAACAGTCTCACTCATAGGTGGCCCTTGGAAGAGAACTTCCTTAAAACATTTAAGAAAAGAGACCATTGTTTTTTGTTTGTTTGTTTGTTTGTTTACTGACCTCTCCCCCCCATTTTATTGAGACATAATTGGCATATAGCATTGTATTAGGTTCAGCTGTAACAGTATGATTTGATATATGTATATATTATGAAATTATTACCACAATAAGTTTAGTAAACATTTATCTCTTCACATAGGTTCAATTTTTTTTCTTGAGAGAACTTTTAAGATTACTTGCTTAGAAATTATCAAGTATATGATACAGTAGTAGTATCTGTAGTCACCTATCCTGTATAATACATCCCCAGAGCTGATTTATCTTACAACTGGAAGTTTGTACTTTTTTTTTAGATTTCACATATAAGTGAGTTCATAAAGTATTTGTTTCTCCATATCTGACTTATTTTACTTAACATAATGCCTACCAAGTTCATTCATATTGCTGCAAATGGCAGAATTTTATTCTTTTTTATGCCTGAGTAGTATTCTGTTGTATATATTTTTTATATATCTCACATTTTCTTTATCCATTCATCTATTGATGGACACTTAATTTGCTTCTATATTTTGGCAATTGGAAAGAGATCATTGTTAACACATGTGGAGGACAAGAATGAATTGTTTACTGCGTGACAATAGAAACTTTAGATATATTTCTGGGAGCTTAGATCAATTGAAATATAGTAAGGAAATTAAACACTATGTGATATAATTTAATTAATTAGGAAGTTAAAAGTTAACAGAGAACCCTTTGATGGGGTGACTCTCATGACCCTCTTCATCCTCCCCAAACTGTTGGGACCCCAGGTTAGATGGGGTTAATTCTTCAAAGGGGACTTGAGCTGAGGTTACCAAAGAATGAAGAAAAGGTGTTGAGGCAGCAAAAAGAATATTAGGATTTATAATTGTTTCATTGATTTGTCTAATATTACTGCAATTCTCAATAATTGTTACAATAATAATGCATAAGCAATTTTGTCTTCAGACTCATATTTTTTATGCAGATAGTTCCGAAACTATTTCCTTTATCCTAAAATATATGTTAGATACTTGCCACTGGAAATTGAGACATTGGAACCAAAACCAACAGGAAGTTTTAAGTCTAGTTAAGATACTTAGTTGGAGAGAATATTTGTGTCTACAGAAATTGTTTTTTATTCAACTCAGTTTATTCAGTTTGTCTTCTAAGTGTAAGTAAGCCTTCAACCTTAGCAATTGCAGCTTCATTATTATTACTTCTCAGAATCGTGCTTGGTCCTTAAATCTATCTAAATTGCTCAACAGTAATTTATTGTCCACAACTTGTGTGGCCTCAGGTTCTAAAATAAACTGAGATTGTTACTGCCAATTCCTAACTGCTGTAGTATTTGTAGTAATTAAATGCTAGTGGTTGGAGGTTTAGGGAAGATTTAAGAATAACTGGTTCCAAAAATATCTGTGTGTGTTTGTGTGTGTTCTCATGTGTTTGTGTGAATTATGTTGGAGTAGGAAGATGATATGTTTTGATTAGGTGTTTGACTTTGTTCAAAGTGTTCTTTGGAAAACCTAGAGCATTTCATTGGGATTATGGTATGTAATAACTATATTCTGATAAAATCACAGAGGTTTAGCAATTCAGGTAACGGATTATCCCCCATTTAGTGGCGTGCTGATTTGTGGACAGATAATTCTCCCTGTTTTGAACTAGCTCCCCAGGCAACCTCTCTTGCAGTCTCTTCCACCAGGCAGACAGATGAGAATTAAAAATAAATACCACATGTGATTTAGTTTAGGCATTGTGCTGTGCTTGTGCGTGTGCGTGTGTGTGTGTCTGTGTGTCTGTGTGTGTGTGTGTCTGTGTGTGTCTGTGTGTCTTTTCTTCCTGTGGGAGATGTTTAAACTGTGGGAATTCATTAGAAAAGATGCATTGTCCAGTAGTCCTGATAGCATCAGCTGGCCCTTTTTCTCTCCTGGTGCAGGGGGGGCATCCATTACTTTGTAGAGCCTGACTGCTAGAATTGTTCCCAGAGTTTAGGACTTCCTAACTACAATGGGCCATACCAGGCTTTGTGGCCTTAATAAGCCCCCTGTTATTGGCATTTCACATATTGGTGTACCTATCAAGTCTGGCCGTGTGTCAGGAGAGAGGAGGCTTTCTTTAGAGCCACTGATGGATCACATGCTTTTTCTCAAGAGAGCAAACAAGCACTTTTTGTTTAGGCTCAGTAATACTTGGCAAAGAAATACAGCTGTAATTATATACCCTAGTTCTTGTTCTTCTCTCCCCATCTAAGTTTTACTTCCCCCACCCTCAACTTTATATAAAAGCAGCTAGCATTGGATCTGAAATAAATGTCATGAATGAATAATAATTTCTTTCATTTACACAGTAATTAAACCTGTTGAATGCTGACTTAATGCTTTAGTGCACTCTAATTTGACTGGAAGATTTGGCCTTTGTGAATTCAAAGAAGAGGGAAAAAATAGAAATTAAATACCTACTGAGACTATTAAGGAGGACATTTTTCAGAAGGGTTCTTCCTCCTCCTATTTCTCATCTTCTTGTATTTGCTCTCTGCTTCCTGGGATACTTAATACTTCAGAGCTGTTCTACAACTCATTCTTCAGTTTTTCTGCCCAGCAGTGCCCCAGCAGCAAGTCACCCCAGGGTCAAGGCCATTGGCTGCCACCAAATAGAAGGCTGAGGGCCTGGTCTGCTGCCATCATCAGAATTGCCACTGGTCTTCTGGGGCATTAGAGGTCTCACTGGTTGTTACCCACATTCCTTTCCTTCTGAACTCATAGAATTCCACTTAGTGAGTCCATTCATCGGTCTCTGTGATCGTACTTGACACCAAAAGTACACCTGAACGTTGATGGATGCATTCAAGCCTGGAGCATTTTGGGAGTTTGTGCTGCTTTGCTGAAATTTTCTATCTGAGTATAGTCTGCATCACTCAGTTTGTCTTTCCTGGAGTTTCTCTTTCTCTCAGGTGGGCCCAGTAATGGTAGTTGGCAGCACACTTTGCTCTTCTTGGAGGAAAGTATTTTCCAATACCAGTCAGTTTTTATCTTCTTTCACCGTGAGGATTGACTGGCCATTTTAATAAATAATTCATTCCTAAAACTCCCTCCACAGCAGTTCCCTCAGTGATAGTCACTGACCCTGTGAGGGTACTTTTGTTTATCTGGTAAGTAGAAATTGTTGGAAGTGCTTTGTCACAAAAGGCAGTGCAGATACGAACTCTGGAACCCCTTTCACAAATCTGTAGCAAACACAGTGCATGAGGACTGCCAGCATGGAGAGATAGGTGTGCTACAGGGCGCCTCAGCTCTCTGCTCCCTCACTGTCAGAGGAGCTGGAAGTCAGGGCCAAGTGGCTACGCCTCTTTGAGTCTGTGAGAAAACCCCGATTGTGTTTTGTGCAGATGATGTCCTGTGTAGATCGTGGATAGCAAAGGCCCACTTGCAGGGCTGTCGGGAATGCTGACTGAGATCATGGGTATAGAAGGCCTGGCATATAGCCAGAGTCAATAAATATTAGTTCCTATCCTCATCTGGACAAAGAGAACAAGAGTGCTTAAGTATTTTTTTATCAAGGAATCTCCCGCAAATACTCCCCTCCCCACTACTCAGTGCCAATATTTACATGAATTAATGTTCTTTTCCTTCCCTTCTTCCTCCTGCCCGCTCATCTCCCTTCCCTTCCTCTCTAAAGTTACACCAGACTTATTCAGGATAGATTCTTATTTTATAGAAAGTTCTAAAAATTTTAAAGCTTGTATTTGAGTATATATTTTAATACATAATTTTCTGCTGTATTTGTAAAAATATAGTTGGAAGCATGGATGTCATAAACGTAAAGTCCATTTGCTCATTAACTATGTTAAATAGTTTATGATTGTGTATTCCTTTCAAATACACCCTTGATTAATACATACAATATGTAATATAATACATAAACACACACACACAAGCTTATTTTCTATTTTGCCATAGTTTGAGTACTTACATATGTGCTAGGTACTGTGATAAATGCTTTTAATGCTTTGTTATGTACATTAGGGCAGTATTTTTTATACTACGTGGTTTTAAGAGTTATGTGGGGGTACCTGTGAGAAAGTACGTATTTCCCTAGTCTACCCCAGACCTACTGAATCTAGATATTAAAATCTAAATCTTGACTTTTCATATCTGTCTTCAAGTTGAAATAACCTGAAACTGGAACACTTAAAAAAGTACTGAAACTCAATCTGAGACCATTTAAATCAGCACATTTGCGGCATAGGCCTGGGTATCATTTCTTTAAGCTCCTCTCCTGATTCTAAATGTGCAGAAAGGGTTGAGATTTAATAATCTATCTAAGCGCTTCTTCTTACCTGAAACTGAAACTAGAAAATGAACTGACTTTTAGTTCATTTAATCCTTCCAATAACCTTGTGAAGCGCAGCTGGCTTTATCCCTATTTTTGGATGAGAAATTTGAGGTTTGGAGAGGCGTGAGGGACTAGTATCAAGAATGAGAGTCACTTGTTCTTTTAAATCTTGTGATCAAACAGTATATACAGAGTATTAGCAGCTACTTGGAGATACTCATACATTTTTATTTGATGCTCATAATCTATGAATCAATATATGAAATGTTGTTTTTGACATGAAATTAAACTGACCAACTCAGTGTGTCTTGGAACCAAGTATTTTTGTGCTAAATTGTTTTGAATATAGACACCTGCAGACAGACATCGTAAGTTCATTTGTTTAGCTCAGTGGCAAAGAGAATGAGCTTGACACCTACAGACTTGAACGGACTTTGAGTGAATTGGAGGGCAAAACCAATTTAATATTCTGCCATTTCTAGGGATTTTGCTGGAAAACACTTCGGTGTGTATTTCATGAAACCTGCCTTCTCAGTTGTGGATTCTTTTTGAATGCACCCAGTTTTCCCCTCCTTCCCACTTCTTATTTTCAAGTGATTTTGTTGCAAGTGCTGTGAATGTAGAGGAGTGACTTGGTTATTCTTTCTCTGTAGAAATGATGAAAATACGGAGCAAATCTGCCTCAAACTATAAATATGATCTACACTCACACTTTAAAAAAAGCACTCCCTCTAATATAAGAGCTCCGTGGGGTGGGGGCGGCAGGACCTGTGTCTAGCCTTCTGAATGGACCACATGTGTAGAAATGCTGTCTTCAACATGAAGCCAGTTTTCCTTAGTTTTCATGTATTTGAGCAAGTACCTTAAAGGTGCCTGGTTTTGTGCATTTGAGATGACTGGTTCTATTCTTATATGGCTTAGAGAACCATGCTTGCACGTGTGTGTACTCATTTATTCAGCAAATATATGTAAACTCCTACCACATGTCAGGTACTGTTCTAAATATTGGGGTGACAATATCCAAACCAAGCAGACAAAAATCTCTGCTCTCATGGAGCTTAATTCTGATGAATAATGTAGGGGGAAAAATAAGTATATAAATCTTTAAGTATTTTGGAAGCTAAAAATTAGAGATAGAAAGCATTTAAGGAGGAAAACCATAGTTGGAGAATCATGAAATTTTTAATAAGGCAGTCAGGGTGGACCTCACTGAGGGGGCTTTTAAGCAAATATTTACTGGAAGTAAGGGAGTAAGCCATGTGGATATCTGAGGGAGAGCAATTCAGACTGAACGTGCTGCCAACGTCACCTTTATAGAGTGGGTGAGGCTTAGCAAGGAGGCCTGAGCTCTATAGGATATGTCTGCTACCTACCTGTGGGAGTTTCCTCTGCAACATGGACTCACAGCACCACAAATTAGGATATAGGTTGTACCAAAGTATAATCTTTGATGGATTTGATTATATTATTAGCACATAAAGGAAAGGGAAGGGGGCTGTGAAACTTCCTTAAAAATAACTAATTTCTGAACTCTAAATAGGTAAAATTTTCCATAATTTTCCATTATTATATTTTCACCTTGAATGATAGGTGTGCAGAAGTGGATGGTGTCTGAATCAGAAGACATGGATTATAGGTCCAATTCTGCCATAATTACTCATGGGACTTAGGTAGGAAAAATGCTTAAATTGGTCATGTTTCTGTTTTTGCTATTATAAAATGAAGGTAATTTTTTTTCCTACTTGTTCATCAGCAGTGAAGACCAGATAAAAAAGGGTATAATACATTAAAATTCTGAAGGACTATGTGAATATGATTTACTTTTTGCAAAATGTACCTCAAAAGAGGACAGAATGTTGGCTGGAAAAGTTTGTTTAAACTAACCTTTCTCCATCCTTCCTAGGTTTTTATTGAGAGCCTACAATGTGCAGAGCCCACTGGTAGCCACTGTAATTCCTTTCCTGGAGGAATTCCATGTTTCTTGTAGGTTTGATTTGTATACTGTTACTCAGAAACTTCATCAGTGACCAAAAAATAGGAACCTAATAAAAAAATTAGTGGAGGTTTTCACATGTTAAATGGTTACCTAAAAATCAAACAAAAAATCCCATACTACATTAAACATGGCGTAGTGTATTGAAAAAGACTTTGCTTATGTAAGTGGGCAATGGGAGGGTTGCAGCTTGTGAATTATTGTGAATTAGGGGAAGGAGGGTTATCTGAAATGGGTGGAAAGCTGTGACACCAGATATGGGTGGGAGTGGTTGATGATGCACACAGGTGTTTGTGGTGTGTATGTATGTGGTATGTTTTGTGCATTCCCACACAGCTCAGTTCAGCTGGGTGCAATTTTCTGAATGTACCTAATATTTCTTTTTTTTTTTTAACCAAAATATAGTTGATGTGTAATATTATATATGTTACAGGTGTATAATACAATGATTCACAATTTTAAAGATTATACATCATTTATAGTTATTATAAAACATTGACTATATTCCCTGTGTTGTACAATATATCACTGTAGCTTATTTTATAAATAATAGTTTGTACCTCTTAATCCCCTGCCCGTATGTTGCCCCTCCCCTGTACCCTGTCACCACTGGTAACCACTAGTTTGTTCTCTATATCAGTGAGTCTGCTTATTTTTTGTGGCTTCTCAAAAAACTAAAAATAGAACTACCATATGACCCAACAGTTTTGTTCCTGGGGATATATCTGAAAAACCCCAAAACACTAATACGAAGAGATATATGCACACTGGTATTCATAGTAGCATTATTTACAGTTGCAAAGACATGGAAGCAGTCTAAGTGTCCATCAACTGGGTAAAGATGTGGTAGATAAGTATATACAATGGAATAGTATTCAGCCTAAAAAAGAATGAAATTTTGCCATTTGCAACAACATGCATGGATTTGGAGGGTATTATGCTAAATGAGAAATAAGTCAGACAGAGAAAGACAAATATTGTGTGGTATCTCCTAGTATTTCTTATATATGAAATTTTACACAAGCAAATGAAGAATTCATGTTATGCTCAAATTGTTCCTGCTCTATCAACTGCATTGGAACAGATTTATTTTTTTCAAAATTAGCTTTATATCAGAACTTTCTGTACAAAGAAACATGATTAGTCTGGTATAATCATGAAATTACAAACAGAATAGAATGACTGGAGTATAACTGGGAGAGGATGGAATGGCAGGAGTTAGTCACAAGAGACAGTGGTGGGATCAAATAAAAGGGTTTGTATCCTGTGTCACTCACTAGGCCCCCAGGCTGTGCTCTAATCATGTTGTCCTCTACTCTGATTTTCAAATATTCTTGTAAAGAGCTAAGTCAAATCATTACAGATAAAATGTCAGTTGTATACAGTTAGTCACAAAACTGAAAGAACAGCAGTGGGACGTCTAGTCCTAGTGAACATTAGAAAATACCTTCATGGTCTCTCATCTCAGGGATGAGGTGTTTGTGTTCTTCAGCCGGAAGGGTGGTATGGGAATTGTTTGGAGTGAAGAGGCAAGAGAGAGAAATAATTCAACTTTGTGTTCTCCCTCCATCTTTTTATTCCAACAGAGAGACGTGTCTCTCTTCCGTTCACTCAAATTATTGAACACAAATAGGAGCAACATAATGAAAGCGGATGAGTAGGAGAGTCCCATCTGCCCCATCTTCAACCTCTCTTTAAGCTCGTTTCTACCCAGATTAGCAGATGGCACCAGTTCTTGGCCAGTGTCTCTAGTTATTTGATTACAAGGGGTTGTTCCTTTGCCCACCTCCTTTAAAATAACAGTGGAAGAATTGGTAGTGGCTCACTTTATGCCCATTGGCCAGGGCACCAGTTCCTGAGGACTAGACAGAAGCTTGGCATTCAACCCAGCATTCTGTATGGCATTAGGATGGTCTTCCTGACAGCAGAAAGCTGGGTTGATTTAAGCTTGAGCTTTCAGATACTAGAAGGCTTGTTCAGTTCTAGCTGAAAGTAGCTAGTACTAACAATCTCACCCCCCACTCCTGCTTTTTTTTTTTTTTTTTTTAAAGCAGGGGCTGTTTTAAGTTCTGTTCTGAGAATAGTGATTACTTCCAATGGTGGGTGATGCAGAATGCAGAATTCATTAGTTCCAATTCTGCATTTGACCTCTCTGTAGAGGAGAATAAGCCTCTTAACTAAACGGGGGGAAATGAGATTTGACAGATGAGGTACAAGTTCAGGGTGGAAGAATAGGTTATATGGGAATTCCTGTCTACCTGCAGAGGATGTACTCAGGGCTCCTGATGCCATCTTTGAGGCAATGTGTTTTGACTTTAGTGAAAACAATGTAAGTAAAATCTGTAACCTTTTGTTTGGGTCCTGGACAGTATTTCAGAACAAGTGTTGGGTAAATAAACACGGAGAAAAGAGTGCAGTGCTTACAGAAAGCCAGCATGTGTTCCCTGATTCCTTCTTGAGCAAGACTAGGGGACAATAACTCAGAGCCATGTCACAGATATTCAGACTTAAGCAAGATTTTTGGCCTTGTCTTCCACGATCCCTTTGTGAACAGTTAGAAAAATATAGGTTCAGTGGCATTGTGATAATCAGGAATTACAGTTGATTTTATAATTATTTCACTGGTTAATAAGGACTTTTGTTTCACTCTGGATAGAAGTGTCTAGGGTCATTCCATAAATGTCTATCTTTGGCTCTGCGATGAATATATAGTTACAAATGTTTTAAGATTAGGAGGGATCATAAATATGGTGGGTGGGAAAAACAGGACACACCTGGATTTTGATTATCTGGATAATGGCCAAAATAAGGTTTAAAGGTATGGGTTAGGTAAAGTTGTGTTTGTTTGAAAACCCAAATGTGAAAAAAAAAAAATTAAGAGAGGGGGAGGCTTGACTTTCCATTGACGCATTCAGTGAGTCAGCAATGTGTCTTTGACTGGCAATAAAGCTAATGGTATTTTTTGAGTACCTTAATAGAAATCTAGAGTGAAATAGATATGTGACTACTTCGTGTATGTTTGAGGAGGAGGGGATGGAAAAATTGAAGGAAAAATTTACCCAGAGTCACAGATACTACTAATGTTCACATTCTGCACATTTCAGCTTATTTGTAAATCATTCTTAATTTTTAAATTCAAAAGATCTGGATATCCGTGGATTTAAAAGCTACTTTGGGAAAGAGAAAGTAAAACTGTACTCAAAGACTGATTTTCAGAGAGTGGTTTAAAGACATTTAACTTGTCTAATGTCAGTTTTTTAAAAAGTCAGCAGTTGTAGGAAAAAAATCATTGCAGCATGTTTGAAAAACTTGGTAGTTATGTGAAAGTTTGAGGAAACTGATAGAGCAACTTTCAAGGAGTAAGGTATGAAGTTTGCAGTGCATGTGAAGTTTGCATTGTATAATACAATGAGTTAAAAAATTCAGTCCCATGTGTATTTTTTTCTCACTATATGTGTGATATACCATAAACCGTCTGAGATTCAGAGAACTTATAAATGGCACACTTCCTGTTTAGTAAAAGGCAGTAAACAAATTAAGGAGGATGTAGAAAATGTTTTAAGGTTAAGGGGATATAAAATTGATCAGCAAGGCAGATCAGGAAGGGTTTCTGACTGTCTCATGCTTCACTGGTGGAAACAGCAAGGACAAACTAGGATGAGAATCATGAGTCTGAGGTTTTGGCAGGCTTAGAAGCATAGTCTTTGAAAACTGGTTTTTGGAGATTACTGTTCATTACCCACTTACAACAACTTATTCAGATTTGTGGCATAGGTTCCTTCTAGTTGTAAAATTCATCTGGTACTTAGAGAGCATCATTCTACTTCATTACTTTCATTCTAGAAGACTGAAACTTGACACTTAGGTGTTTTGTAAAATGTTTGGATTTAATTTAGTTCACTAAGATTTTTATACTCATAGCAGCCTTCCCTTGGGCCTGTAATTCCCTGGAGGTAAGGATCATATTTGACCTTGTCATTTCTTCAGGGACTGGCACACTGCCAGGTACATAGTAGGCACCTAATAAATATTTATGAAGAAGTATTGAGGTAAGTAGCCTAGTTCTTTATGTCGAAATCCTCATTGTCCACAGTAGAAAATCGAGTTATTGATTGTTTATGTGGCCTAGCATTTCAGACCAGGAAGGAATACATACAACTCTTTCATTTCTCAGTTAGGAAGATGAGGAGTCTTGGAACGTAACAGGGAAGCTGACATCTGAGCCTGGAATTTGGCACATTGTCTCTTACTTGGAATTTATTGCTTATTCTCTTGGACTCAGGATGATTTGGAGATGGTTGTGTAGAAGGGAGAGTTTACCAGCATTTTCAGGGTCAGTGTCCATTTTTCCTACCCTAACATGCCCTCAGGATCTAGAGCACATCCCTCTTTAGTAATTCCATCTCTTATTCACAGGTGAGCCTAAATCCACATTTTGCTTTTATCATTAAGTCAAGTGTAGGCACTGTTTAAAGGCACTCACTGTCCAGGCAGATACCATTTAAAGGAACAGTTTTTGTAGCCAGTCTGTTTGCCACATATACTTTGATGATGACACATTGATGTGATCCCTGGCCAACTTCTGGTTGTTTACTGCATCATGTCATTGAGTTACTTCATGTTGTGCTATTTCATATTAATGTTTGGTGTCTTGCTTTGTTCACCCAACTAAGTAGAAGTTAGGTAACTTTTTTTTAAATGATAAGTCAATCTCATAGAAAATCAAGTTTTATAATATGATTCTGAGTTACAGCATGGTGTTGAAATGGTTACTGATTTTTTTTTTAATTGTGGAGAATTCTATTAAATGTGTAAGTTAGAATGCTTTCAACCATGTTAGAAAACCTGACTCAAATTTGTGTAACCAACAAGAAAATTTAGTGGGTTATGTAACCAGAAGTCCAGCGGTAAGGAGGGCCTCAGGTTGGTTGACTTAATGACTTAATGGGATGTCTATCCTCAGCGACCTAGTTTCTTTCTGTCTCTGTCTGCATTCATAGTATCAGCATCATCCCAGGGTTGTTTGTGAATGGCTACCCATAGTAGTCAGGGCCTCATGCTTTGTGCACAGCTAATTGCAGAAGTGTGGGAGTGTGGGCCAGGAGATTGACAGACACTGAACACAAGCTAACTTCTCCCCCAGACAGAGAATAAAAGTTCTCCCCTCTGACTCTTTGGACCAATTTAGGGCATGGGCATAAAAAGTGTAACTTCAGATTGGCATGTCTTGATTGGCTTAGGCCTGAGTTCCTGACCAATTGCTAGCAAGGAGGATGAGAGGACCCTGATAGGCTTAACCAGTCTTGGAGCTGGAGTCAGTTCCTCAAGCAGCATGGCCCCTGCACGGTTAGGGAAGGGTGGAATGAGTATTTGGGAGTCAACTTTCATTTGACTTTGAATGGCTTTTCTAATACTGCAAACCAGTGGTCAGAGTTAGCTAAAATTTCTTATCAACAACAGTACTGGTTTTCTCTGTTAGGAGTATTACCCTAGGCTATCAATATGAGAAAGGTACAACAGAATGTGTCAGTTATAGATTACTCTTTTCTAACTATTATTTATGTTTATTTCAACTTCAGTAAGTCAAGG
Organism: Camelus dromedarius; assembly: GCF_036321535.1. Lineage (NCBI taxonomy): Eukaryota > Metazoa > Chordata > Mammalia > Artiodactyla > Camelidae > Camelus > Camelus dromedarius. The sequence continues at coordinate 24,458,639 of NC_087459.1, read as the reverse complement.
AGCATTTATAAAGGAAGTAATATGGAGTGATTGATCGTAAGATACTCCCCTCAAGCGAACTTGGGGACAAGTGGGCAAAGCAGAAAAGAAAAAATTGTTAAATAAGGCTCATTGACAGGTGTGCACTTCAGGGATACTGACATGCAGGATTCAAAGTTGAGTTTTTGTAAAGGAGAGAGTCTCTCTGGTAACCCCCAGCACCGTTGGAATGGCTACTTTTCTTTCATGCCCTGGGGTAAATGCAGTATTTTCATGATAATTTAATACAACATGATTTATAATTTGTAAAAACAAAAAACACTTCAACTGAAAAAATATCATCAAAGCTCTGAGTTAGCAAAGATCTAGCCCCAATCCTTAAAATAAACTTGGGGGAGGGGGGAGAGGAAGGGATGGGAGAGGGTGGGGGTAGTTTGAGGGAGAAGGAGAGTGCTGGGTGCTGAGAAGTGTGTAGTTGACTATAGTTCAAGGCAAGATGATGTAAAAATCTAAAGGGACAAATCTGATTTGGATAAATGACAAAAGTAAAGCAGATGAATGTTTTGTCTTAAAGAGCAAATAGAATTTTGACATATCAAATTGATGGTGTTACAGAAGTAGCCAACAGTTTGTGTAAATACTTTAGAATTGTAAAATATAGAGCGTGAACATGTAATAGCAATTTGGCAGATGGATAGGACACAGGAAGAGGAGGGATCCAGGTGCATCTACTGGGGTTACAGCATGCCCAGGATAAAATTTATACACATTTTTGGTAAGCAATAGAGACCATTTAAAAAAACAAGGAGGCAGGAGGGTATAGCTCAGTGATACAGTAGGTGCTTAGCATGCACAAGGTCCTGGATTTGATCCTCAGTACCTCCATTAAAAATAAATAAATACATACATACATACCTAACTACCTCCCCCCCCAAAAAAAAATTAAAAAGAAAGGAATTTGAGACTTTGTCTAAACAATACATTGAAAGAACCGTCTATATTTAGTTTACTTTATTTCTTGTAAATTGGATAGTGAATAAGCATTGTTCATCTGGTTGGTCCACACCTGTACTTCCTAGTCACATGCCTTAGAATTCAGATACCAGTTTCACAACTGGTATACTTTGATGTCTGTTGTATTTGAAGAAAGTGCTATTTAAAAGGAAAACAGTAGTGTTAAAATATAAAAAGTAACAGAATGTAGACCTACCATCCACACTTCTTATTCTCCTCTGTGCATAGATGTAATTATCAGATTTACCTGCTTCTATTTTAAGGAAGAGGAAATTGCTGTCATATTCCATGAACCAGTTATTTATTAAGGTTAACTACCTCATGGTCTTTACATGCATGGGAGGCAGACTAGGTTGCTAGAAAGAGCAGTGGACCCGATCCTGTCCTCATTTCATTTTTTCCCTGGTATTTACTGGCTATGTTGACCATAGAAACCGTTTACTTCTCTCATCCTCAATTTTATTGTTGATTAAGTGGTGGTAATTAGTCTTTCCCTGCCCATAACTTTCATGAGGCTCAAATAAGGGCCTGTGTGTGATAGGATAGTAAAGAATTGTATACACATTGTTAAAAAATGTAAAATGATTTCTCTTGTCCATTTTCATTGTAATTTCAGATTGCTTTTCATCCATTTGTTTATTTATTTTGAATAATCAAAAATTTATTGAGTGTCTATTTTGATCCAAACTCCATTCCAGATGCTAGGGATATAGCAGTGAATAAATCAGCCTAAAATCTCCACCCTTGCGGAGTTTAGATTCTCACAGGGGAAGAGAGACAATGAAGAACTAAAGAAATAAAATACAAATCATGTCAGGTGCAATCATGAGCAATGGAGAAAAATTAAGCAGGTAAAGGGAATAGTGAGTGCTGAGGTGTGTGTGTGTGTGTTTTTGGCAGGGTGGGGTGCTGCTAGTTAAAATAAGCTGTTCAGTTAGAGTCTTCATTAATCAGATAACATTTAAACTTTGAGATCTCATTTGAGACCTGGAAGGATTGATATTCCATGCGAATATCAAGGAGGGGGCGTTGTAGGTAGAGGAAACAGCAAGTGCAGAGGTTCTGAAGAAGAAGAAAGCTTTAAAGGGGAGATAGGCGTGGCTAGAGGTCAGAGAATGAGAGGTAAGCAGTAGAAGTCAGAAAGAAAGGAAGTGAAGGGCCAGACCATGTGGGGCATTGCAGACTGCAGTAAAGACTTTGGGCTGGGAGCTGTGAGAGGGTTTGGGGTAAGGAAATCATGTCGTTTATCTGCCTCTTAACAGGGAAGTTACTATCTCGAGGGCTCTCTATAACACGCAGGTACTGTTTAAGAGAATGAATCTTTTACGTGATCTCAAAGAGGGAACGTTGGGAGGCATACTGGAGATGAAATCCAACCTGGGTCATAAAGACTGAGCTGATCTGATGAAGGAGAAGAGAGGGGGAACTGGGGGCAATGTACTAGCTATGCAAGACCACGTAGGACAAGAAAGGCTAATAGAGACCGAAACAGTGCAGTTCCCAAATATGATCTGATCATCTGTGGTGTCAAGTAAAATTTTAAATATTACTCAGTATTATTTTAATACATTTTATGTGTGTATTCCAGAGTTCCAAGAAAATTGATTTTATATGTTTAGCACATGGGACAACTCTAAATGAGAATATTTGATTAACGTATGCCAGTCCTTTGAAATTTTGACATTGGACTATGTGTATATTGTTTAGAACGTTACCTCCTTTCTGACTTCATAAACCCAGAGTTTCAAGTGGAGAGAAATGTGTGCCCATAGTAGTGCTTAGTGCAGTGGGTCAGGAAGCACGGCCCACTGTTTCCACATAGTCCATCGATACATAGATTTCCCCATCCCCTGAACTCTGCTCATTGTAGGGTTTTTATTCCTCAGCTTGTTAGAAGTTCTACTCTAAATCTAATGTTAGTTTAACTACCAAGTGATGGAAACCAGAGCACATGGTAAATATTTCTTGAAAATGACAAATGGGAAAAGTTTCACAGAGGCTCACGTGATGCTCTTTGTACAATTTTTTCTTCCATGGTGACACTTAGAATTCATTCCACATTGCCTGTAGGAGAAAAGAAGAGGGGGAGAAGCCTGCATTTGATAGCTTTGTATGTTCCTCCAAAGAAAGAGAGTGCTTGAGAGAAGAAAGGCAGGCTTTCAGATGTTGTCTGAACAAAGATATGGAAATGTGAGCCGAGGGCAGCATCTGGAGGTTTTCAAACACTGGAACACAGGCTGCACGCTTCTTTTGCTATTGGAGGAGTGAAAAGCTGTTTCCTGTCATTTCCCATCTTGTCACTTCCAGGACCAACATCTTGCTACTTCTTGCACCAGCTGTTGTTGTTGTTGTAGGTTTTTTTCTCCCTCCACAGACAGATGGTACAAGAGCTTTGATAATTTTCCCCCCAGTTCTAAAGAAGTTTTGCTTGTGTGGTACCTTTATAAAATGATTGTATGCCCCTGTCACTCACTTTATCCTGTTAGCAGAGTCAGAAGGGAGCAGAAGCGATCCAGTGAGACTTTTGACAGCGTGCTCCATCATGTCTTGTGGCGATGCCTGACAGAAACCTCACTTCTGCTGATGCAGCCCTTTTGATCCTGAGGTATTACTCCAAAAAGAGGAAGAGGTAGAGAGGGTAAACATTGGTACCTTTGCCTCCATGAGAATCTGGGATTTCTGGTCATGCTTTCTCTGTACACTGAGCCCAGGAAAGGGGTTCTGATATCCTTGTTCCCCTCCCTAGGTTTTAGAATTGGGCTCAGGTAATGTACAGTTAACCCTTGAACAACATGGTTTTGAACTGTGCAGTTCCACTTACATGCGAATTTTGTTTCCAATAAATAGGTACAGTACTGCATGATCCATGGTTGGTTAAATCCACTGATGCAGAACTACTGATTAGAAGGGCAGATTGTGAGGTTATACTCAGATTTTTGACTTAGTGCTCAGAGGTGGGTGGGGTGGGGTTTGTGTTGGTGTCCATAGTACCTGCGTTATTTAAGATTCTGTTGTACTGTCTTCTCACAGGGCTAGATATTTATCCTTAATTTCTCTTTTTACATCTATTACTTTAAATATTTTTCTTGGATTCCTCAATGAGGATAGGAACTTAGAAATAAACACAGAATGCATAAATAAATGCCCTACGCATTGGGAGATAGTTGATGGAAACAACTTTGGTTTTGTTTATATTTTATTATATTTATTGTTACAAAATAAAAATAATAACCTCAAGTAGGGAACTTCTTTCTCTAAAAATAATAGTTGTTTTCTAAGAGGTAACCTATTCTTTATAGAAACCTTAGAAAGAAAATCTATTACAGAAGTAAAATAATCCATAATTCTATAATAACCACTCTTATTTGGTATATTTCCTTATAGGTTTTTCTTCAGAGTTATATGTACATATATTTATCTTATATACTTATAAACTTACATTACTACTGTGATTATTTTCCAGAAAAAGTTTTAGTGGTAGTGGTTGATGTAATGATAATAGCTAAGATTTATGAAACATTTATATGTGACAATCACTGTAGTAGATGCTCTATATGCATTGCACATTTCAATTTCCATATCCTATAAAGTAGGAAATGATTTGTCTTTATTGTAGACATGAGAAAAGTGAGGCAGAGGAACATTGTGTAGTTTGCCTAAGGTCACAAAGTGTATATAAGGTGAAGGTAGAATTGAATTCAGTCATTCTGTTTCTGCAGCTCATGCCATTTACCAACCTGTCCATCTTTCTTTAAAAGGTCTGAGTATATTTAAGACTCTTGATACATACTACCTAAGGTTTTTTTTTTAATCAATTCATATTTCCCACATTGATAAGACTACTTATTGCCTTCTTGCCATCCGCATAGATCATCAGATGTATTTTATCTTTACAGGTGTTTGGAGTGAATGATCGTTCACTTTTTACCTTAGCCCTTCTGTTGTTACTGGAGAGATTGGATGTTTTCCTTGCGTTATCGATCATTTGTCTTTCATCTGTAAATCGTTCTCTTGTGCTGCTGCTTTTATTGACTAGTTAATTTGTTTTTGTACAAACTCATCATACATTAAATATATTAATCCTTTGTCATGTTTGTTTAAAATAAATTTATTTCTGTTGCTTGCTTTCTTATTTTTGAACAAATTACTGTGTGAATGTTTTAAGTATGTGTATATCCACATATTTTGTCTGTGTGCCTCTCCCAAAATTAGTTATTTAGCTCGTGTTTTCCCTTTATTTTATTATTTTATTACTTATAGACAACTCTTGAATTCAGATCTGGAATTTAATATATGACATGAGGGAAGGCCCTGGTTTTGTTATTTTATTGATAAGTAGTCTTTTGTTTGTTTGTTTCTGTTTTTCTAATACTTTTTAAAATTACCATGCACTATATATTCCACTCTTCTGTGGTGTGCTTTATTGTGTATTTATTTCTTTTATCTATTATCATCTAAGCTATTTTTTTCCTTGCTATTACTAGTTTATTGTAAAGAATACAACTCAGAAACAGTCGAATGGAAAAGATGTGTGGGACAGGTATGGGGGTAGAGATACAGAGCTTGCATACCCTCTCCAGGCACTCCTCTCTCCCAGCACCCCAGGGTGTTCACCAATCCAGAAGTTCCTTGAACCCTGTCGTGTAGGGGTTTTATGGAAGTTTTACTACATAGGCACAATTGGTTAAATCACTGACAATTGGTGATTGAAAATCTCCAGCCTCTCTCCCCTCCCTTAAATTGGAGGTGGGGTTGGGTATGATTGAAAATTCCAACCCTGTAATCATGCCTTGGTCTTTCTGTCAACCAGCTCCCATCCTGAAGCTGTTTGGGGAATCTGCAAAAATCATCTCAGAACTAAAGACACTTCTGTCACTCAGGAAATTCCAAAGTTAGGCACTCTATGTCAGGAACCTAGGACAAAAACCAAATTCATATTTATCACAATTTTATAGAAAGTTCTGAATTTGTAGAAAATAAATAATTGAATTGTAGCACTGAGAAGATTTGGCAATAATATTTGTTAAAACACAAGTGAGCTATATTTTTTCTGAATTGCAGCACGTCTTAATAGTAACCTAGGTGATCCCAAAATGTTGCTTGGATTTTATTTAAGAACTGACACTTGCCTTTCCCTGTTTGGTTTTATGCACCTATTAAGTGCATCTACCGATAATAAGGATCTTCTATAATAAAAATGATGCCCCCTTATTTTTGAGTCCTCTTTTATAATCTTAAAGATGTTTTGAGATATATTTCTATATTTGATCATCATAATAACTACAAGAAGTAGCTTGATCCAAGGTGTTCTATCCACTTTACACATGAAGAAAATGAGACTTGTACTAAAATACTTGCCCAAGGCCATGTGATTTGTAATTGGTAGGACTGACCTCTAACTTAGCTCTTATAAGACCTAAGTTGGTGTTGTTTTGACTGGGTTAGTTTCAAGCCCTACTATTATTTTATAGAGATAAGCATATATACCTTACCAACCTTTAAAATATTTAAAAAATGTCTTTTAGGTGCCTGCTCAGAATGACTTACGTCAAAATATTGTTTTCAATTGTAAAGTACTATTCAAATATAAGGCTTTATCTTTATTATTCCCTGGGGACTAACAGTTAGGTACTTATCTTCCCTGTTCATTATTATATGATGGTAACTAACAAAGTTGTATTATATATGAGCTTTATTTTTTTTCAAGTATATTTCAGCTGTCATGCAGGACATTTGTAACTAAAAGGAGAGACAGTCTTCATTTGTCCTACTCAAGTTGAAAGTAAATGATACTTGAGGCAGATTTGTCAAATTTGTCTTCTGCCCTCGGACTACTAATCATGAAGTTTTCTTGTAATCTTAAGGAATAGGGTAATACATTTGCATCTCAATTTATAGTTAGTATTTTGGAAGTTTCATACTCAGGCGTATTGAAAATATTTTGGCAGTCATTAAGGCTGTCAGCAAATAATCCAACTACCTCTCTCTCTCTTTCTCTGGGCACGTGGTCTTCTCTGTCCACTTTAACTTTGGAAAGAGATATGACTTGCTTTGTCAGTGAAATATGAGTGTGACTTATGGGTGTGTACTTTACCATATTCTCTTTTCCTCTGTTTGAGGGTTAGTAATATTCATGATGGTGACCATACCATCTGTCTGGGTTCCTGAGTGGCTGTGATGAGGAGAACCTCTCCTGACTCATAGTAGACACACAGTGTGAGTGAGAAGTCAGTCAACTTTTGACATTTTCGGCCACTGAAATTTTTTATTACCTAACCTGTCCTGAAGCAGGACCAGAAGAATATGTTTATTATGTATATTTGAAATCTTTTTGTTGATTCTGTCTAAAAATCTTAAATGATACCCAAATTGGATACTCTCAAGTATCTTCAAGTGAGATTTACTCATTCAATGGTGCTTCGCAAAACAGGATTTGGAAATTGGGAGGAAAAGCTCATAAGGAGAACTCAGTGCCTGGGATCAAAGCCATTGTTGGACACCCATGGGAGAGATTTGCTTCAGTTATTTGAGTAATTTCTGACACATACTTGATTTCATTTTTAGTCATAAAGGTCTGCCAGATAATTAAGTAACTCTTACTGGAGGTATGCCTTTAAAATAGGAGCAAAGGCTACTTACGGGTTGATTTAAAATTAGGAAAGGGCAAGATTCCTCCCAAGGGCCCTGTTTTCAACCATGACTAAATATTAAAGCATGAAAGGGCCACTGAGGATGGAAAAGGTCACTCAGTCATTTTGGCTGATGAAAGAATCAAATCATTATTAATATTATATTGAGTTGCTTAGTTCTGGAATCGACATCCAGCTCTGATGTGCTTGAGGAAATGAATCTTGACAAAGCAAAGCTGGCATCCACCACATCTCTCTTTTCTTCTCATTCTTCATGTACTTTTCCTCCTTTTCTGTTCTTCTCCCTCACTTCCACCCTCATTTCCTCACTTAGCCCGTCGAGGTCTTTGTTGCAAAAAATGGTTTGTAAGTTACTGATTTGGAACTTGGAAATCATTTTTCAGTGAAATAGGTGACAGAAATATTATGTCTCAAATGAGAAAACTTGACTTAACCAATTGCATCATGATGAAATTACATTAAAAATTATAGCCCTCAACCCCGTGGAAACCTTACCTGCCTTGAGGATGTGTAGATGGGAGGTGAGTGGCATGAGTCTTTGGTACTGGTGTCCTGAACAAGCAACACTTAACTTCTCTACCACCTTTTCATACTTCAGAGCAGTTCTGCACATGTTCCACACTGCTCTGTCATCCCTCACTTGGCTGTCTTTGTATTTTGAGGCCATGCAGCCTCTCAGCCCTTGCTGGAAGATGAAGCCCCTACCATGCCTGCCTGTGATGAGGGTACAATAGAAAGTCCTCCTCTTGCTTCCTCAGCCTTTGTACTGTCATCATATGTCTCATGAACCTCTTACACAGTGGGGAAGGGCTGTGAGGCTGAGGACTTAGTGAGCCTTCCACTGTGAGGTAGAAGGAGCCCAGGCCTGCTTTTTCCGGGCTGCTGTTCAGAGAGGGGAGCCTGTCACAAGCTGCCTTCTCCATTTTGCTCCATCTTCATCTTCACCCTTTGCTCTCTGCAAAGCATTGATGGTGCTGGGTTCTGACACCTGAGGTACCAGTTGGTACCTCCCCTGTGAGGGGAAGGGGCAGAGAGAGTTAACGAGTGGGCACCATTTGACAGCCTCCCTGAATGCTTAAGGCTGAGGGGTGGACAAGCTTGAAGGAGCAGACCAGCAGGACTGGCTGGAGGGAGTGTGGCCTCCACACTGCTTCTTCTCGCCCCTGGGCCCTGGCATCTAGGGCAATTCCCTTCTGCCTGCATGGTTCATGATTTTAGCTCTCTGCAAAGACTTTCTTTAGAAACATGTCAGTCTATTGTTTAACTCATGAATGATTTTAACATCCATTTTCTGGAACACATCATGTAAAAATATGGGGCTGTATGGTGTGGAGTGTTCTGAAATAAGGAATTTTCCATACTTTGTTTTGTCTTCACTTCCCTTGATTCTCTCACTTGCTTTACTTCCCCCCAGCTTCGCCTCACCACTTTCTTTTCCACTTCTCCCTTGATCCTTCCCTTAGCTTGCTTCCCACACTACTTTTCTTGTGTGCATAGACCTTCATGTTATGGAGGGAGGGACAGTGTTCAAGGACCCAATGTAGATAGTAATGTCATTATCCCATACAGGTAATTGTTCATTGAATGGTGTTAGAAGACTGTAACTTTGCCTTTTCAATCAGGAAGATCAGATTAAGCTTAATATTTGAAAGTACACCAGGCTGACACTGAGAAAACATCTTTTGCCCGAGTCCTTCAGTTGAAAGAAAACTTCTGTGATATGATCAGTATGTGATGATGACTTTTTAGATCAGTTAACTGAGTTATATTTATAATTTAAGATATCTCTGCTATGGATATAAAAGATAAAAGAAATGATAGTTTAGCAAGAGGATTTTTATAGAGTTTGGGTTATAGAGAAGTAAGTGCTGGTGAATAGGACAGCATGCATGTATGTGTGTTTTGTGGGCATGGAGAAGTTAGGAGAAGGAAGATAAAGAAGATCTTCTACAGAAAATTTCCATATGGTTGCTTTTTATAGGTGCTAGCACATTTTAGGGAAAGCATACTTCACTGGAAGAATTTAGTTTTCTTTAAAGTTTGATGCAGCAAGAGGTAAAAGTGTGGAAACGCAGTTGGAAATTAAAAGATTATTTGTGCTGCAGTCTTGCAGCTGTATCTAACTGGGATGCGGTGAACACGATTTGATTATTAACCTTTCTGTGACTAAAAATTTGCTTCTTTTCCTAAAGCTGGTGGCAACAATTTACTGACTGTCTAAACTTTAAGGACCAACTTGGGTTGGAAGCATAAATTCTGTCTCCTAAAAATCATGTCTTATTAAACTCAGAGCAGCCAGCAGAGATGAGAAGGATCTCCAGCCTGGGAACTGGGAGTTGGGAATTCTGCTGAAGCCAGTATCACTTTGAGCTCTCCTAAACCTCCCCCGCCCCAAAGCAGAGGAAGAACTATTGGATTGAATGATGGCAGAAAAACTGGCATAACTTTATTTAATTACCCACACCCCACGCTCCTTCTGTCCACATTTGACTGTCTTTTAATCAGATCCAGTCGTGACCCATGGAAGGCAGACTGGGTGGTGGACATAGCTGACATTGGAACTGTAGGGGGTTTCCAGTTTCTCAGCTTGCTAGTAACTTCACCGTCTGTGTTAGCCAAGGACCACCTGCTGTCCTCCTCAGCTCTTGCCATTTTGGAGTTCCATCTCTACAGTCCCTTATTCATCAGGTTTTTTAAATTGACTACTTCTGGTTCCTTTTTTTTCCTCCTAAACAAATCTATTTAAAAAGAAATATTATGTTACTATAATAAATGGAAGGTATCACTTGCTGTAAGAAAATAACTATAAAAATGAATATAATACTATCAAAATATTGAGATTCTAGTTACGTATTGTTCCCCACAGGAGGCTCTGAATGTGAGCTGAAGCCCACTCTCTGCTCTCAGGTTAAAAGGAGCTTAGAGAGACGAGCATTTTAAATCCAGTAAAGCACCAAGTGAAGCCTTGCTCTTAACTAATTGGGAGGATTAGAAAGGAAAAGTCTATGTACAGCCAAAACCATTCCTCTTAGCTCTTGTTTTCCTGGAATGGTTTTGATGGTAAAAAAAAGATTCATCTTGTAATAACCTATAATGAAAAAGAGTATGAAAAAGAGTATATATAAGTATAACTGAATCCCTGTGCTGTACACCAGACACTAACACAATACTGTAAATCAATTAAACTTCAATAAAAATGTAAATAAATAAATAAAACGTGCCTCCTTGGAAATAATTGAGGTTTCCTCATGCGTGTTGTTGCTTCTGGTGCTTCCTGCAGTATTTTGTCCAGTCCTCATAGGGTATTTGTCAGTGAATCGAGATTTCAATATTGATGCTTTGTTTCGCTTGCTCTTCTTCTAAGTACTGTCTTATTTTTCCTGCTTGTTCTTTCTTTTGTGTGCGCGCACATGGACATGCATGCCTCTTCAGATGACGCATGACTGTAGGCGAGATAACAGGTTGAGGTGTCTTGTTCATTCGGTGTCCTAGTGTTGGCACCGGAAGTTGGAGAGTACTTTGCTGGGTGTATTCTGCCTGGTGCGTTGGAAATGGCATGAATAGCTTTCCGGGGCTTGTTCCTGCAAGTAGCTTCAAATGAGCATTTTCAAACAAGGTGCTTGTTGTTATGTGGTGTCTTTCTCTTAAGCAACCACAATACATACAGTACTAAACTATTGCTATTTTCTTGGAACTAGAAAATTATGAACATAATGTTTCTTTTATATCTTGGAGAAAGACTTATATACAGCTGTTGTGGTGGTAGCAGTTGTCATTTGCCTTATTGGAACCAAACAACATTATCTCAAGTGTGAAGAGATGAAATTTGGTGGCTACTCTCCCCTGCCCACTCCTCCCAGAGTCCTGTCACATTCACTGTTTTTTTCCCTGACCAACCAAGAGCTAATCTGGCTATCCCAGCTGAGAAGCAAAGTCTTATTTGTCCTTGTATGTGCCTGTGACAGTGCCTGATGAGGATTAGTGTTAACAATTAGCAGTGAACACTTTGTTCAGTGCCTACCATGAGCCAGATGTTGTGCTTTAAAGGCATGATCTCACTTAGTCCTCATTAAAACTTAGTGAAATAGATAACTGTCATTATCCTCATGTTTAAAGATGCAGATACGAAAAAGTTGAGGTTAAGTAATTGCACAAAATCTCACAGCTTTTAAGTGACTGAACTGGAATTTAAGGGCAAGTGTATCTGAATCCTGAGCTCACGTTTGTAACCAGTATATATAACATAGTATAATAACCTCCTCAATAAATGACAGAGTCCTTTACTCAGAAGCTTTACAAGGGCAATAAAAAGAAAAACTAACTGAGATGACACAATCCATGTTGTGAGAGGATTGTCTTCTTGATTCACAGTTCATGCAAAGAAATAATATGCAGCAGACTGTGAATAATACACCAAACAAAATGAAATTTCATTCTCGAGTGAATTATCCATATCTCCTTTTAAGAAAAATTGGTAAAGCATTTAAATGTTCATGGCTCAGGCAAATGTCTCTATTATGGTTCTTTGTGGATTTTGTTCTGTAAATACAATGTTCTCCAACATGCACTGGCCATCTTTTTTTTTTTTTTTTTTTGCCTTATGCTTAGACATGCAAGGCTGCATTTCTGCTTGCAGAGAATTCTCTCTAGAGACAGTCTCACTGTCTGCAGTTGTCCAAAACTCAAATTTTAAACTCAGACTAATGTCTGTATTTATAGCAATTGCAGTGGGGAATGGAAACAATACTGCTTAGTTTCCCAGTGAAGCTATTGCTTCCTTTCAGGAGAAAAATTACAGTAGCATGAAAGGCAGATCTCAATATATTAAGTAAACTATACAGAGATTGTAAGTGAATACAGAGCTCACTTTAAAGACAGTTATTAAATGAAGGAAAGGAGAAAGAATAGACAGTAGTTCCAGTGGTAAAGTAAATCTTTTCGAGGCGACAGAGGTGGCTTGAGTTGGACTGAAAACAGAAGTAACTAAGGTCATTTTAAGAGGGTCACTTTGATAGACCTAGATATTGTGTTAATTTGATGATATATAATTGATATTGTTATTGATAACTAAGAGTTGAATGTTTTATTTTCCTTCTGTAGTACCTTGGCCCCCTTTTAAGTAATATTTTTTTCTTGTTTAACCAGTAGGATTGTGTGGTGGTTGAGGAAGAGATTTGGAGGATGGAGAGGTGATTATGAAGATGAACCATTCTGGTGGCTTCTGTGGGCTTCTGTGGGCTACAGTTGTCTGGAGGATGCACCCCAGAAACAAGGAATTCCTGATGACTGGTCAGGGAGTGGAGGCTGTGAACAGGGTACCTTGTTTCATTTGCTCCTGTCACATAGCTCTTTCCTTTCTCTCATACGTTGTGCAGCTTTTCCATGGAGAGAAAGGAAAGTAATTGTACTTTTCCTTGACAAACTTTTTGGTTTTATTATAGGAACAGGTATGGTACACAAGTAAATATAACATACTCTGATGTGTTTTTGAACTGGTATATGTGATAGAGACTGACCAGACAGTGCCATGAAACCTCTACTTCTAGAAGGTTTCTACGTCTTTTGCATTAGACAGCAATCTAGGTTAAAGTTCAGTACTTTTCGTTACCTGTCATGTGGCCAGGCCAGGGAAATAAAACAGTACTTAGTCAAATCAAAGGTCATATTCATTTTGCCAAAGTGAATTAAAATTTTTTTCTGTGTTTTCCCTATAGTACACCTTTCTGAGGGAGAGGGAGAGGTTGGGAATGGGAAGGTGGGGGATATATATGTTTCAGATTATATTGATCAGAACCAAATGTAGCTTGCTCTGGTATGTAAATTAGAGATTTGTGGTTGAGTGGAATTGATTTTGCTGAGACTAAATTAATCACAGTGCTTAATCACTGTAACCTTTAAACAGTGCAGTGTTGGCCACAGCTGCAGGGCATGGTGGTGTTCCTCTGAGCTTTATGCTGTCATTTCATGAAAGGCTGAATGGCCATGACTTGTGCAAACAAGAATTCCCACGTATAAGCTTCAGAGCTGGTTTTGTGCCCTCCAGAGGGTTAGCTGGAGCATCTCCCACGGGGCTGTTGTGGCCTCAACCACAGAAGGCTTTCTGCTCATATACAAGTATTTTCAGAGGTTTTTTTTCCTCCAGATATAGTCAAATTGGCCATCACAGCGGAAATGCCCACAGGAAGACAGTCTTTAGAATAAGAATTGGAAACACTCAGTTACATTGTGATCTTTTTTTTTCCTTTAAATATTTTTTTTTAAAAAAACTGGTCACATTTGGAACTATTTGGAAGGGCAAAATGGACAATTTGGAAAGAAATTCAGGTATGGGAAGGTTAATTGACTCTTCCAGAACTCATCCTGAAAGAGAGTTGAGAAAGGAATCTAGGTTTTTGTTTTTGTTTTTGTTTTTTGTTTTTTCAATGTTGATTTCAGTTCCTTGGTCTCTGTCTCATGCAGCCTCCCCAGATCAAACCATCATCAGGTCTCCCATAGAAGTGCAAATTACTTTCCCTGTTTAGTTGGCATATCTGAAAATAGTTTTGTGTGTATTTTTTTAACCCCTTTTGGGGGCTGTCCATGAAGTTTATCAGTATAATAGTCTTTTAAAAAATTTCTTTAACTACCATGCTTTGTATTTTCCTTTTTGCTTTTCTTTGTGTTGAATTGTACATTCACAGTCAAAGGAATTAAAGCATATTCAGTGTAATAAAGTGCAACTGGACAAATCATCCTTAAAATCAATGAACATCTGGATTTCACAAACATCATACCTTATAAGGACTAAAAAGTATACCAGGGACCTACTTCAACCCCTTGATTTTATAAGTCAGGAAACCGAGAGCCATAAAAGTGGAATGATTGTTCAAGGTAACTTATTATAGCCAAGCTGAGGATGAAACTTCACTGATTCAATTCCTGTCCAGGGCTTCTCTGTATGTTACTGACTCTTTTATCTGTAAAAGAGATCCTGACTTTCCAAGTTTTTCACAGTCAGATTCCTTACAAATAGCAAGTAGTGCTCAATAAATCTGACTTTATTTGTGGTACATTCTGATGTGAAATGAGTTTTGTCTGTGTTGCTTACAGTAGGAGACAGAATGTCTTAAAACTTGCCTCTAAAATAGTTTTTATGGGTGTCCATCCCTTTTCTGTTAGAAACTGTTTTGCTTAAGTCCATTTACATTTGTTTTCATTGATGGGTCAATAACATTCTTAGGAGGACTTCGGCTATCAAAGTAATGTAGTAGTTTGAACACAGGCACTGAAGCTGAAGCTCTGGGTTCAGCCTTGGCTCTGTCCCTTACTGTCTCTGTTACTTAGATGGATTTACTTAATATCTCTAACCTAAAGTGTACTACCTACCTCATAGAGTTGTTAGGAGAGTTAAATGAGTTCATAAAAATCAAGCTTTTGGAATAGTGCTGGACATATATGAGTATTCACTGGTTGTTAGCTAATATTGTGGTTGTTTTCAGATGATTTGTTGATATAAAAAAGTTCATATGTACTTTTATGTGGTTTGTAGGGAATGTAGCAATATAATGTAGATCTCTCATTCCATTGGTTCTGTTACAGCTCCTCCCCAATGAATCTCTTCTGTTGACCAGAATATCCCATTGCTTAGTGCTAATACTGGGTTTTCTTCCACCTTGTGTTCACATTTGGACTAGATCACACAGGTCTGATATGTCCAAGATGGATAGGGGAGAAAGGTAAAAGAGAATATTAGTGCAACTTGCTGTGGAGCAGTTCTTACCAGAAATACTTGTTGACTATCTTTGCCAAACACAGAGACTCATTAATGCATAGGATATGGTGTCTACTTGAGATTGCATTCTTCAACACAGGACTTTTGCCAGGTTCCTGCCACCCACTTATACCTCTTCCCAAACCAACACCAAACATTGCTTTAGAAAGGCATTTAATGGAATGTAATGTCAACAAATCAAAATTGTGTTGTTGCCTTTTGAAGAAACCCTACTTCTACTTTCGCCTGCATCCCACATAGGTCAAGGACAACTCTTAAGATCTGCTCCCTTGAGTTTCCTCAAAGTTGGCAGCTTAAACATTCTTTAGCAATTACCTGTTGTTTCCAGACTCCTCAGAAGAGAAAGTGTCAGTTCATGAGGGCAGTGTTTGTTTCATTATTATATTCACAGTATGTTGCACAAAGAGAGAGATTTTGTTGTTGTTGTCTAATGAATCTTGAGTACTCCTAGGGGTAGAATCCAAAGACTTCTTAGCCAGAATTCACGTGGTTGGTTCTCCCTTTCCTTTCTTTTTTCCTGTACCCACTGCCCCCACCCCAAGAATTTCTTCCCAGTAGAAAAAGCTTTAGGACCTTTCCCTAACTTCTCTAAAGGTCTTATTGCAACTTTCTTTTAATTATCTAGATTTAATCTCTGTCAGAATTAACCTGCTTTTTAAGTACTTGCTCTTAACTACAAGATTACATTCTGAGAAATGTAAAGCTGAGAGGAATGGGGAACAAAGGAGAAGAGGTTATTTGTCCCTGGATTGAAGAGGCCCCCTCCACTACTCCTGACTGAGCATCTTGAATTCATTACTCTCGTGACTTTATGTATTTTCTAGGCTGCAGCGTGCAGATAGAACAAATACTTACTGTATTGACGGCAGTAAAATAATGCGGAAAGGGTCAAATTATCTGGTAGGTTAGGGTAAGGGTAGGTAAGACAAATCATTTCATAAAGCTGTGATGCTCAGAACTTAAGGTCTTACCTTCTTTCCTCTGCTTCTGTCTGCCTTTCTTGGGTTGCTATCTGCTGCTAGTATTTAACTCTGTTGACTTTTTCCAAATTGGCTTGTTTATTTAAGATTACCCAAATTTGCATACAGCCTTCAGCCTTGCTTTGAATCCTAAAGGAAAGGGAATGTAGATTCAAAACACAGGTTTATCTCTGACCTTTAGCTAATTATTAAATTGAGATAAATGTGTGTAGGTGACAAATTGGCTTTAATGACATTTAATCTGTATGCTGACATTAATGTCTGGTTTAGTGTCCTAGTTTCACAGAGGCAAAGAACATGGACTTTTATCTTAATTTGACCTGTTTAAAAGGTGTTTGTGGTGAGAGTCAATTTGTGATTAACTTAATAGCATGTTTTACATGGAAAGCAATCAAATACTGACAAAGAGGCCACTAGACAACATATTTTGCAGTCTGCCATAATTGGGCAAAACAGCGGAGGAAGGGGAGAGTTGACAGTAACTAAACTGGATGAGAACCTCACAGCTGTCCAAAACCCCAGACTGATGAGCAGATCTATAGGTCGTATCTGGGAGGAGCCTTGGCTTGTTACTGTTTATTGCCACAGAGGCTGTTCTCTGAACTTTTGTGGGTGTTAGGCTAATAGATTTTAACACCCACTAGTCAAGTCACTAAATCACTTCAAAGGGGACAGTTAAGTAAGCCTGCCATTCAATTAAGGGGGTGAAAGGCCTGAGAAGTAACATTCATTGTTGATCTAGGGCTGCATGGTTTGCCTCCTAGCCTTTAACTCCGAACTAAGCATTTGTACAGGCAACATTTCTTGATGTACTTTGACTTAAGGATGTGTTTGTATAAGATCATTATCACTAATGATAAATGCACCTTAATTTCTAATCAGTTGGAGAAACAGAGAAACTTAAGTGATACCGTCAGTAACTTTCTTTGTCACTTTATATCAGAGCCAAATGACGGCTTTGCCAGTTCCTCACAGCATTACAAACTGCTCTCCTTGGTGAATGTCATTTTCTTAAATTCCTTTCTAGAGATCAGAATGGATCTGTGTCACTCTCTCTGTTTCTGGGTGCAGAGATGGTATTTTGATGGAAGGCAGAGAGGGTCCAGGGTTTGGGAGTCTGCCTTCCGGCCAACCATGTGACCATGAGCAATCTTCTCAACTTTGCTGGCCTTGATGACTTCATCTGTATAGTGGAGACAATGAACTAGTAAATACAAAGCATTTCGAAGACTTCCTGGACCATAATGAGGACTTATGAATGGTGTTTTACTTATTTTTGTCTGGAGTTTGGTTGGAGGATTAGAAGCAACATTCATTAAACTAAATTAAACTAAACTAAAGGCTCTTTAAATTCACTGAAATGGTTTCCAAGTGAAATAATAAACATACCAAAGAGAGCCTCTCAACTAGAGAATTGGTCTGAATTGAATCTGTCTGGGTATCCATTCTGCTGTAAATCCAGACCAACCTAACATAGTTTTTGTACAATTAGAAGTATATTGACCATTAAAGAAAAAAAAAAAAAAAAGAAAGTCAGAGATCTTTAGACACCCCCCCCATAATCTGTGATGTCTTTATGTAATACCTCAAGAGAAACTGTATTAACTACATTAGAAGAGAGGTTTATCAACTGTATTTAGAGAAGACTGTATCTAGATGATAAAGTATACACAATTCCTTTAAGAACTAATTTAATAGGCAGGCAGGTCTCATTGAAACAGATGAGAATACTTTTAAGAGTGCTTTTGCATTGCTGCTAGCTCCCCCCTCCTTATATTTTCCCCTTACAGTGCTGGATTCCTAGATGTTCTGTTTAATAATTAACATTTTTGTCTGATATTGAGTGAAAGACCAGGGGCTGGGTTGAAAAGGCAGTTCTGGCCTTATTAGAAAACTAAGCTACTTAAAGTGCAGTCAGTCCTAATTATGTCTTTAACATAATCTTGAGGCAGCAGTGTGCCTTGAAACGAGCAGGTACTAGGTGACAAAGTGAAGCAAATATGTAATGAATTGAGATCAATATGTATTACATGATGTTATAGTTAAACTACAATGTTTTTAAAGTCCTCTGGGTGTTGGTTAACTTCGTGAGGCAGTGCTGTGAGCATTTCCATTAATCATGGAGTAATTATACAGGGAGCCCCAAGTTCTTTAAATAGTTCCACCTAATTTATCTTTTTCTCTCCTCTCTCCTTTTCTTTCTCTTTATTACTTTGTCTTTATTTCTGTTGGTCTCTATATCTCCCTATCTCTGTATCAGTTGAGGTTCTCCAGAGAAACAGAGCCAATAGGAGGGATGTTGGTGGGGGAGAGAAAACATTTATTTTAAGGAATTGGGTCACTTGATTGTGGGGCCTGGCAAGTTTGAAATCTGTAGGGCAGGCTGCAGGCCAGAAACTTGGCAGGGGTTGATGCTATAATCTTGAGGCAGAATTTTTTCTTTCCTGGGAAACCTTAGTTCTTGCTCTTAAGGCCTTCAGCTGAGTGGATGAGGTACACCCACATTATCGAGAGTAATCTTCTTTGTTTAAAGTAAACTAATTGTAGGCATTAACCACATCTACAGAATACTTTCATAGCAACACCCAAATTCATGTTTGATTAAATAACTGGCTACAAGCAGCGTTGCCAAGTTGACACATGAAATTAACCATCAGTCTCTCATTCCTTTTCCTCACAATATTTCTCTCTCACACACAGATCACTTTATGCGACATCATTAGTGTTAATGAACTTCAGGTAACAGGATAATAATCAGAATAATAGCTAGCAATGATTGAGCACCTATTATGTGTTGGGTGTTCTGTTGTATACTTTATGATCTCATGTAACAGTTCCACAGGTTACACAGAGTTATATTTATTTTGTGAGTGAGGAAACTGAGACTCAGAGCTGCTGGCTATTCAGTGATTGAGCTCAAGATTCAAAAACCCTGTTCTGTCTGTCTTTCCTCTTCATGTCCCTTCTTCTCTGTCCTCTTGTCTCCCTAATATTTCCTTCTTTATTATTGTCATTGTTTATTTTGTGGTGTTTTACTTGGTTGAAAAGTATGTCTCAATACTTTTTTCACCAAAGCATATTTTTGATACAAGCAGCTCAGGATGCTGAGCAGCCTGGCTTTTCAGATGAGATAACTAAAAAGTGGAATCTTGTCTGCCAAGCAGACAAGATATTTTCTGAACTAAGCATGAAAAGTTGAAAGGAGGGTCACCTCCCAGTGCCCTCTGGCCTATTTTTCTCACTGATAGGTTGCTTCCTTGTCTGCTGCCAAACTCTTAATGCGCTGGCTTAGCCCACAGACGAATCAGTCACATCGGATGGGCAGTGCAGCTGCAGGTCTGGCACACAAAGCTTCGGGTGGTGCCTACTGCTTAATCTGCAGCCAGATTTTTCACTAGAAGGAAGGCAAGGCAGCTCTCCTTGGTTTCACTGGAGGAGGTCGCCTCATCTGTAGAAACTTGTCCTAATAATATCCTTTCCCTTCTTGGTGGCTTGCAGCCATTGTCTTCCATCCTCCCCTGCCTAGTTTTAGTCACTGCCAGCAACTTTTACTAGGCTGTCGGCGCTTTGAAGTGGAATTCGACAGACAGAGGTGAGAGCAGCCTGTGAGTCTCCTCTGAGGAGGTTGGCTCCTTCCAGCACACGTTGGAAGCAGTGCTGATGGATGTTAAAAAATGCACACAGTGGAAGGGCTTGCTTGTTGTTCCAAGGCCTAATTGGAGATCTAGGTTGGCACTTTCCTCCAGTTTGGCAAGAAACAGTATGAATGTTTGTAGATGATGCTTGCCTCACGCCATGTGCCAACTTGAGTTCTGGCAAGTTAGCTTCAATGAATTTTGTCTTGACAAGTTGGAAAAGTTTCCCAACTTCAGATGACTGTAGATTTTTGAGGAGCTGTATAGCTAGCAGGCAAGGGCTATCATTTTAAAAGTCATAGACAATTAATATGTTCTTTAATATATGTGAGTGAGTGCGCCTGTGTGCTTCTTTTTATTTTGTAAACAAGCAGGACAGAGGAAAGGAGGGAGAGACAAGAGACAGAGATGGACTTGGCTGGGAGATGAAGCCCCTGCAGGTGCCAGGGTGCTGGCTTGTTGAGGCTATTGACTGGTTAGTTCTGCTGCGATATAATGTATTTATCTTTGAATTATTTTAGGATCCTTGTGATAACATCTTTCTTGAAATTCTCTGCTCTTGTTTGTCTGGTTCTCCTCCTTCTACTCTAACTACTTTGGGATATCCCTTAAATGTTCGGTTTTGTGGTTTGTTTGTTTTTGTTTCTTCTTTGACTTTCTCCTTACTTCTCATGGTTCCTTGGGCTTTTCTTCACTGCTCAGTCTTCATCTAACTCCTGTGTTAGTAGTTCTCAAAGTCTGGTCCTTGGACCAGCAGCATCAACGTAAACTGGGAAATTGCCCCGATGCTTGAACCAAACCTAAGACATTATATAAAAAAGAATGTGCATTTTACATTCTGATACACACTGTCAAAAAGATTATACTGATGTCATGGTATGTAAGAGTGCTATAAATAAAGTAGGTCAAATCTGTGTTCCTAATGGATACATTTCCTTTGCCCTTAGGAAATGAAGTATCATATAATGAAATTGGATAATATTAGTTAAATGAATGAGAAAGACTCCTGACATTTGTTCTTTACTTGTCCTATAAACCTAAGTAGACCTCAGGGAATATGGGAAATTGTGTTCTTTCTCTTCTGGCTTGTTTAGCTGTAAGGAACCAAGACCCACTCTCATTGCTTTTAGATTTGTTTGTTTGTTTGTTTCTAGTAGTAAGAAGACATTTAGGGTGAGAAACCTTATTTTAGCAGGGCCTCATATGAAGTAGAGCCAAGACAGTCATACAATCATTCTCTTGTGGGTTGGTCTTGATCAGTTGTTAGGTTTCTGTCTACGCTGATTCTTATTCTCTCCCTCTCTTCCTTCCCCCTCTCACCTTCTCTCTCTTTCTGTGTTTATCTCTCTGTCTCTCTCTGTCTCCCTCCCTTCCTTCTCCCTGTGTCTCTCCTCCACCCTTTCTTAATACCCACACACAGAGAGCTATATTCTTCCATCTCATTTCTTTTTCATTCAACTTCCTCTTTCTCTACTTTGTGTCTTTTTGGCTCCCTCTCAACTTTAGTTTATGAATTAGTCATTCTAGGAACCTCTTAAACCTTATGTATTCTTCTATCATTTATCCCTTTTGCTTACTGTGTCACCCTGGCAGTTTCACATTTTAAATTTCTGAGAGTCTTGGTGGACCAGTTCCTGGCCACTAGATGGCAGATCTGGTGACCTGGCATGAAACAGGCCATAGTGTCTGTCTCTGAAGCAGAGAACCTATACCCTTTCTTAAATCACCCAATATTTTGGTATTAAGTGAAACTTCATCTCCAACACAGCATTTCTAACAGGCTGGTTCACTTCACAGTAAATCATCATATCCAAGTTTTGTTCATCTTTACTCCCTACAACACAGCTCTTCTTTGATTGTCATTCTGTGAATGCCCCCTGTCCTCCATCACCTGGGCTCACCACCACTGTGTTCGTTTGTTCCTCCTCCTTCCTCAGCCCCCATGTCTCTCTTATATGTTTCCCTCGTTTTTCTGTTTTTAATGCTATACTGCCACATTACTTCTTACCTAGATTTTTTAAATCTTTAAATTTCAATTTATCTTTTTGACTCAGAATCATCTACTTTTACTTTCATTCAGCATTCCTATCACCCTGAGAAAGATTCCTTAGGGCCCCCATTGCCTGTGGATTGAGTACAAACTTCTCTGCTTGACTTTGAAGATCTTTTAGTAATACGGCCATGACTCCCTTTTTCGGTTCTGTTACTCCCAGCACACTGTCCTGTAGCTAAATAGGGCTAATGAATGGTTCTCCTCACAGGCTCCTTTTTTTTTTTTTCCTTAGCCCTTAGCCTCTGTTGGTTCATTTTAGAATGTATTTAACTGTAACAGTAGATGATGGTGCTAGGAATGTAACTCTGGGGCTAGACTGACTGGCTATACCCAGCTATAGACCATGGACAAGTGTTATTTTACCTTTCTGTGCCTTACTTTCCTTGTCTGTAAAATGGAGGTAATAATAGTATGTACCTCATGATTGTTGTATTAAAAATTAACAGATATACCCATTGATAGATGAATGGGTAAAGAAGATGTGGTATGTGTGTGTGTATACACACAGTGGAATATTACTTGGTTATAAGAAAGAATAAATTCTTGCCATTTGTGACAACATGGATGGACCTAGGTGATGTTATGCTTAAGTGAAATAAGTTAGTCAGAGAAATATCATATACTTTCACTTATATGTGGAATCTAAAAGGGAAAACAAGTGAACAAACATCATAAAACAGAAGCAATTGTAGATACAGAACAGAGATACAGAGGACTGGCTACCTCTGTATAATACAAACTAGGTCTATGCCCTCTCCCTTTTCATATTATTTGTGAAGTTGAGCTGCCTGCCTGTTCTTTGAGCTGTTGTTTAATCTAGAAGATGCTTCAGCTGAAATACGATAGTAATTTCTGTCCTATGAATATTCTGAGAAAGTAGTATAATTCTTAAACTAGGTTTTAAGGTAAAAATGAGATGGATTTTTTTGGTTATTGTCATAATTTACACTTTAGTATATTGGTTACCTGTTGAGAATAAAAATAACGAGGTATGAATCTGAATCAGAGATGTAAACTTTTTCTGTGCAGGACCAAGTAGTAAATATAT
Organism: Camelus dromedarius; assembly: GCF_036321535.1. Lineage (NCBI taxonomy): Eukaryota > Metazoa > Chordata > Mammalia > Artiodactyla > Camelidae > Camelus > Camelus dromedarius. The sequence goes on along the minus strand of NC_087459.1, from coordinate 24,435,509 downwards.
TTGACTTTGCTGGTCATATTATCCTTGTTGAAACTACTTACCTTGGCTGTTGTAGCCACAGATGTAAATGGATGCATATGACTGTGTTCCAGTAAAACTTAATTTTTACTGAAAAGATGGACTGTAATTTGCCAACCTTTGGCCTAGATTGTTACCATGTAGGCCACTCATTGTTTTCAAATGCTTTTGGTTGCAAAAGTTCCAGATGCTATATCCAAAAGAAGAGGAGCCTGTCTTCATCTGTTTATTTTTTCATCAGGTATAAGGACATTTTTTTTCAGAAGACCTCAGCAAAGTCCCCACATATTCTATGGCCCCAAGTTGTATCATATTCTCACACTTAAACCAGTCGCTGACAGTGGAGTGGGGCCACCATGGTTAGCCCAGATGCATCACGTGGTTGGGACTGGGGCCTACCTAGCTGCATTGCTGATGAAAATGGGCCTTTTTGAAATGAGAACCACTGAATTCTGCATCGAGTGTCATGTCTTCTTATGTTGTCATAGTAAAAACTCTTAACAGGTGTGTGAGGTTTCTTTGTTATTAATACTCAGACTTGTTTTAAATTATCATTCTTATAATGTGTTATCTTATAACCTCTTATGACATATCTTATATCTTATAACATCTTATAACCTTTCATATTAATGAATGTAATGACTTTAGATGAGCAGACCTAATTTGTATTGTGAAGCTTAAGGTTTTCAATATGCCTTTTAAGGCTGCTCATTTTGGTACCAACAGATAGAAACAGAGAAAACAGCTGACTTTCCACTTGAAGGAAGTAGTTCACCATGTACCTTCTCCTTCTGCTTGAGAAGAGGAGACTGATCACTAGGAAATAAACAAAGATGAGCCCAGTCTCATCCTTGATAAGGGTGAGGGAGTGAGCCACTTCTTATTTATCAAAACTGTTGGCTAAACAGTTGGCTGCCCATCTTGTTATAAAGAGAACTCTCTAATGCATAATGTTGATATGTTTTTAGTTTCTAAATTAGACTTAAAGCCGTTTGGTCTTACTTTAGAGTGTTTTGACAGCCCTTTATTATAGCAGGACCAAGACCGGTCCGGGATTGAGCTAATTATCCTAGTCATATCTCATAGAAAGGGATCCCACCACTGCTTGTCTGAGACTGCATTGTCGTCCTGGGTTGTATGAAACCGTGATACAAATGGCCTTACTGTTTCTCTGTCTGGCTTTTCTGCGATGTAAAACTATCCTCTTGTAACTACAAAATGCCTTTCTTTTACTTGAAAGATTTCAAGGAAGAAGGAAAAAGGAGAGAGGGCTGTGAGGGAAAAGAAACCATAAACATGACATGTTTCCTGGCCCTGTTTAGCCAGAGTCTAACCTTGGATGACTGAATTCCCCTGGTTTATTGTGAGGGCATTTGAGAAGACCTTCCCCTTGGTCATATCTCAGTTTACACTCTATAAAATTGGATTAGACAATGTTAATTCAATTAATGACTGTACTGAAAGTTTGTCTTTGTGTGCAATGAAAACAGTAGGGCAGCCTCTAATAATCTATGGATTTAATGACTGCAACTTTGAAGAGTGTTAAGCTAAAGTGAAGTTCAGACTGGCTTGTTAACTGGGTTTATTGGCTGTTGACCTTCCCTTTCAGCGTAATAGTGGCAGTCAGACCAAAGAGAGCACTAACATTCTGATTAGCATTTATCTAAAGATAGGCTGCTGCCTGTTCCACAGTAAATTAGTTCAATCAGCCATAAAGAGCTTGAGAAACATTTTCTGCTTTATAAAAGAATTAGATGTTAGAACAGTTCATCTGCCATAGCACAGTGAAGATGGATTGAGCCCCTGAACATGCTCATTTGAAGAAGACGCTTTGAGGATACTGAGTAATTGAACAGATTTCCCCGTAAGATTGAACAGGGGCCCTGGCTTGCCTGCATAAGAGTGATGCCCTAATTTTTGCCTTCTCATAAGAGCACCACATCTGCTCCTATTTCTGTGTATTTGTTCGGTGAAGCTGAAAACCTATTTCTTTAGCACCTACTATGCACTGTGTATCACTTAGGAAATAAAAGAAACAGAATTCAGCGCTCACAAGGAGTCTGTCATTATATTGAGGAGAGGAAATCTAAACTAAAACTTGAAAAACATCATTCCCACTACCACCTAAATAAAGTAACTTAAGAGAAGAAACTGTATAATGACAGCTGCCACTTTTTGTATCGAGGTCATCTTAAAAAGTGAAGCGTATTTTCCCGAAGAAACAAGAATGTAGTCGGGGGTATTCTGATCAAGGTCTTGGCATCAACTGAGTTCTTCTCACAGTGGATCATAAAAGCAAAGAAGCAAAAATTATAAACCTTTCTAATCATCTAAAATCTTAAATTATGACCCAGGTCTTTTTTCTTAAAAAGGGCATAAATGTGCTGTACAATTGATTTTTATGAGGTGCCCCAATGTACTATAAAGTATACATAGAGCACATAAAATTCTAACTCTGCTGTATCATAAATTTGACCTCACTGAAATGAGTAGGCTCACTATATGGCAAACACTAATGAAACATTTAATTAACAGTCCCTCCACTTGTCTTTTAGGATTTAGAAGGGCTTCCTGGGGACTATTTTTGTGGCCAAGGTTTTCACAAAACAAAAGAATAAAACCTTTCCATGAAATCTAGTATGTTTTTCTCCTGGTAAATGTTTCATTAGAGACAGCTAGTTTAATTGGACTGATGATCCTGAATCTGGATATTGTACCCAAATTTGTGATCATCCTTAAAAGAAAAAAAAGGAGTTGATATAGCTAAATGTGTGATGACCTCACTAAGACTGCCTTTTTGCCCCTGGGTACACACACACCCTGAGTGTCCTTGCAGCTCCCTCAGAGAAAAGCCATGAGGTACTTTGTGAGGGACAGTGTCAGAATGCTGCTTGTGGACAAGCTCTAGGGGTGTGGGCTTCAGATCCTCCAAGGGACTATGTAAGGAATTCTCCTCTCTAGCCCATCCCTGTAATTGGTATGTTGGTTTACTTTTATTGACCAGTTACTCCAGGAAAAGTTGTCAGGAAGACATAGTTGAATGAGCAGATCAAGGCAGCTTGAAAAAATATATTATACTAAGTGAAAGAAGCCAGTCACAAAAGACCACATACTATATGGTCCCATTTATATGAAATGTTCAGAATAGGCATGTCTATGACAACTGAAAGTAGATCAGTGGTTGCCTAGGACTAAGGGAGATGGGAGAGGTGGGGGAGTGACTACTAATGGGTACTGGAGTTTCTTTTTGCAGTGATGACAATATTCTAAAATTAGTTTGAAGTGATGGTTGCAAAACTATCTGAATATACTAAAAGCCATTGATTGTACATTTTAAATGGGTGAATCATATCATATAAAAATTATATCTCAATAAAGCTATTATTAGAAAAATAGGTACTACAGTTCACTGAGTTATGGCCAAAAGGGAAAAGGTTTTAAGCATTGAGCAGCCCTTATAATGTGAGTATGTATATGTTTGTACAACTGTAATGTGTGTTAACCAAGTATGAGCCATATTGTGCTAGTCATGATGTGTGCACAAATTGTAGAGAAGGAGGATCTTTTAAATGAGAGAATGTCATGCATTGGAAATGTCATGCAGTGTGGTTGGAGCATGATCTTTGTGGCTCAGGGTAGCAAATTTGGTTGGAGCCTGTGAGTCCTGGAGAGATTGACAAGTATCTGATATTTCTTGTTAGAGAAAGCAGCACAGCCCAAGGTGAGACAGCTTAAGGAGAAAGAGACTATTATGGGGAGAAATATAAATCCTTTTAATTTTGGTTGGAAGTTTAGGTTTGTGCAAAATGGAGAAAAGAAAAGAAAACAAAAAGGATCCTTTAGATTATATGCTGGAGGAGGTTATTGGTGTCCCGACCGTTGTGATGGAGAACAGAGGAAAACTGCCAAAGATAAGTGTAGATTTTCCTTCACCTGTTTGGTGCTTACCTAGTGCCTTCTGAAAAGTCAGTGCATTTGAGATGTAATGTTCTCAGACAGCACTAGATGAGGAATTGGGAAATCTGGCTTGTAATTCCAACTCTGTCTATTCCTGCATTACACTTAATGGGTAACTTTTTTTGTGAACCTTTTTTCCTCCCTTATGTTGTCCTTCTTATCCTAGAGGATTGTACAAGGACCAAATGAAATAGCATTTATCCATTGCATTGTACTTAATAGGAATGTAAAAAGTATTTGTAGGACAATAGAAGGAAGAAAGGAAGGGAAAAAGTGCTTAGTTAACTATAGAGCAATATATAATGTAAGACATGGTATTTACTGCCTTATTTTTCTGACCAAGTTTGCGAAGGTTGTAAGAGCAAATAAGAATTATTGCATCAATAACTATTGATGCTCATGGACATCATTGCTGTATTTGATAATTCTATGGAGAACTTGGAGTTGCTTTTAATTTCACTGTATTGTCACAGCCTTGTACCTAGTGACAATTTTAGCAGTTAATCATTGACAAGATTGCAAATAGAAATCAAGCTCATAGATGGATGGGTTAGTCTTCTTGTTGTGACTAAACTCTCTGTTGAGATTAAGCTAGAACAAACATTGGTAGTTACATACACGTCTTGAGTATGAGTGCCATACTCCAAACAGTTCTACTTTTGATGATACTATGGCATTGAGTTTGAAGTATCATTCCAATAAAACAAATTGCTGCTGTCTGTGGCACCTAACAGTTCTTTCCCCAGTGGAAAATATGCAAACAAAACATTAGCATTCCCATTTCCTGTTTTATGCCACACACTAAAGAATTTCAAACTCCTTTGGAATGCTTTTGATGATGTGAGTTGGAGGCCTTCTATGAGGAATTCTGCTGCATGTGAAGTTGTTGTTTGGCTTTTAAATAATTTTTGTCATGCAGGCAAGTTGGGCAAGTGATTCGCCCTCTCTAAGCTTCTGCTTCCTCACCTGTAAGTGGGGAAAGTGATAGTGTTGGCCCCACAGAGCTGGGGGGATTAGGTAAAGTGTACCTGCCTCACAGAATGCCCTCCTTTTGGGTAGCTGTTGGGTCAGTGGTGCATGGAAGGGAGACAGGGAGGCTCCGAAGTATTGATGTTTTTGTTTGTGTTTGTTTTGTCTTGTTTTTGTCTAGACTTGCCATATTATAGCTTCGACAAGATTTTTAAGACCTTTGTGAATCATATTCTTTAAAGTTATACGGGCTCTTAAAGTTTAGTATAGACAGCACAAAATTAGGCTTAAGAAATTTGGGCTTTAGTATTAGCTGTGAGATCTTAAGTCACTGTGGTGTCCTTCCCTCATGAAATGAGGAGATGGGACCAGCTTATCTTTGATTCCTCCCAGTTCCAAGATTATATGATCATACAGTCTTCATGGTACAGTTTCTTGTTCTCCCGTGTTTCCTCTTACCGCATTTTTTGTCGTTAATCTCTGAGCCCCTTTCTACTCATCTTCTTCAGTCCTTCTTCTGCCCATCCTTTCATATATCCTAAAACTTGCCATAATATACCTAATATGAGGCTGTGTGTTAGGAGTTGGGTATACAGTGTTGAAAAATACAGACATAATTCCTGTACTAGTGGAATTTACAGCTTAGAGGGGGGAAGCACAGATAACACAAATAAATAATAAGTAGATAATAGGTTAAGTGCTATTACAGAACAGGAGCGAATACTGTGAGTGGGGAAGCAGGCGTACCTGGCCCAGTTTAAATGACTTTTCTCGAAGTGAAATTTCCAAGGGCTAGGGGGCCTTTCAGTGGAAAGCCTATGATAAATTTTCAGTGGTGACAAGATAGGGATCTTAATTTAACTTGGCTGGAACAAATAAAACCTGCTTTAAAGAATATTTCTAAATTTTACATTAATGTTGACACAGAAGAGTGTACTACACCTAATGTGATACAGTTTTAGGCTGGGCAGAGGCTATCCTGTGACCAAAGTTTGTACATCAGTATTGTGCTTCCAACAGAGGAGAAGCCTTGGTTTTCTGAAGTTTTCTGGCTTGTTTTTCTTTTCTCTTCCCCACTCTGATTCGTGCCATCTCTTTTCTCTGCATTTAATCACCTCTCCTTCTCTGTAGTCCTTGGTCCTTGAAATGCTGTAAGAACAATAGTAATAACCATCAGTAGACCTGCACATAGCAGATGTGCCTTTGGCCTATGGTTCTGTGACCGTAGAGGGCCAGGAATTGCAGATGAGTTAGAATAGAGAGGCTGCCACAGTATTCAAGAGAAGTGCCTCTTCCAGCAGAAATTCCAAAGCCAGTCAGCAAAACGGATGTCACTGCCACAGCAGGTGCAAGCACTGAGGCCTTGACTGAGCTGACACAAATCGGAACATTCCTACTAAATCCTATACAGATCAGCTAAGTGTACTTACCAAGTGTGTTCATTCTAGGCAGCTCCTTATGTTGACCTTTGGTTAGGATGCAGAGGGGCAAAGGATGTAAAAGGCAGACAGGTTCTTTCTCTGTAAAACCTCAATCTAATTGAGTAAATAAGCCATGTATCTTTGGAATGTCATTTTGGATACATTTCTGGTAAATATTTAACAGATTATTTTTAGAAAATAATTATATTTAAAACTAGTTTAAATGAGGAAAATTGAGAAGATCTTACTTAGAATAAAATGCCACAGAGCATTACTTTTCAAGGTATGGTTTATGATTTTTTAATCTCTGGTCCCTGATTTTACTATCTGTCTGTCTTATTTGGCAAGATCATTCTGATGATAGAAGCAGTACAGTGGTTTAGGGATTTGGGATCAGGGAAGGGAGGCTGTATCTAGGCTCTTTGACTTTGACCAGAGGTAACGAAAGCGAGGTGGAAAAGAAGCCTTATCCCCTGGTGCAAGAACCTGAGGTTGCTCTGGCAGAATGGGAGCTAGCATAAGCACTGGGCAGTCTTTTGGAGCAGATTCTGAGGTCTACTCCATAGCTTCCCCTGCCATAATCCTTGCCCTAAGTAAGCCCTCAGATACACTGAGCTCAGAGCATTCTAAAGGTGGTGGACAGAGAAGGCTCATGGGTGCCCCTTTCCTTCTTCTGTACAGACTGGTGCCAGATCAAGGGATATAAAAGAAAGTGACTGTTGAGATGGATTTAGGATGGCCTGTGTAGTGGTAGGGTAGCCCTTTTTTTTACCCCGATGGTCTCAAATCCATCTGCAGAATCACAACATCATTGTTTTGTTTTGTTCTGTTTTGTTTTGTTTTCCTCAAAACTGGCAGGAGCACCTCTCAGGCTTGCCACAGCCCCATCCTCTGAGCTGCTAGCATACTACCAATGACACCTTCCTTCTCTGGCTACAGTGCCTTTACAAATTGTCAACTGGAAACTTGCTACTTATCTTTTAGCCCGAAATGGGAATATCTGGAGACAGATATTTTGATGTAATGGCTAAATGCACTGTCATTGAATTTGACAGTTGTAGGTCTGACCTCTGCTGCACCACTTCCTGGCTGTGTCTCAGGTTTCTCATCTGTGAAATGAAGATACAGTGTTTACTTCTTGATGTTACTATGGGATTAAATAATATATTGCCTATAAAATCTTACGTACAAAGCCTGGCAGATGTTAAGCACCTAATAAATATTAGCTTTTAAAAATACATAGAATAAGACTAACTTTCAAGAACTTGACCTGTAAACGTCCTTTATTACTTCCTCACTTTTTCACCTTGGTTTAACTTGAACTAGAGCAGAGCTGAGGAGTAATAAGAGATGAAACCGAGAAGGCAGGATTGAGGCAGTTGATGGAGAGCCTTCTTCAGAAAGGATGTGTCTCAAACAATGCTCTTTGACAGCAGTGGTTCTGACAGGTGGGTGTGGAGTGGATTGTGGTGGTGCAGGAAGAGTAGAGACAGCAATGGTAAACCAGGAGGCTCTTGCAGTAATCCGGGCAGTTACCTGTGACATGGCCTCACTTTAATTCTGGAAACCAAGTGTTACTGTTCATTTCCTACTCTTGAGCCCCATCTGTCCAAGCACTTTCACTGTTTACAGTTGATGGAGTGACTAGAATATAATTTATTTTCTGATAACTTTTTTGGTTTCCAAAGAGAGAACCGTAAAACTTTGATAAACACATCCACAAGGACTGCTGCCCGCACAATTCCTAAAATGGATCTCCCGAGTGAGAGAAAACGTGGCCCATGATTTATGCCTTAAGCTTTCTTTTACCAGATACTATTACTTAATTGTGCAACTTATTCAGCCTTTTTAAAAAAATATTGATGAAATGTTGAAGAACATAATATCTCAGTTTTGTGGGAAAGTTACAGAGGTGCATATTTATAATAAAAATTCTGCCACCACTGTCTATAGATGACTTTGGTTTAGCAGTTCACATGATATAGAGCTAAAACCATAGACTTTGCTATCAAACAGACTCAATTCAAGCTCCGTCTCTTAATAGCTATGTGACCTTGAGAAGGTTACATCACTTCTCTGAGCCCTGGATCCCTTATTTCTAATGTGGAATTATGATCTCCTCATATGTATGAGATTATTATAATAACTGGTAATAATAGATGAATAAACCCCAGTGTAGTGCCTGGCACCTGGTAGGTACGCTACAAACCTTACCCAATGTCATCATTATGTAGATCATCTTTTTTTGACTTAGTTGTAATGGGACTTAATTACAGAAGCAATTCATATTCCAAAAGTAAACACATACTGAAGTAAATTTTAAAACTTTACTGCAGTGAAAATTCTTCAGATTATAGCTTCTTATCATGGCTCAGTTCTAATGGTTGATTTTTAATAGTAAAATTATTTTAAGAGACTTCCCCTAGTTTCTGCATAATTCCTACAGTTTAAAAATCTTCCAATTCATTTATTGTGCATTGAACATGTACATGATGTGAGGGAGGATTGATTATTTGAGGTATTGATTTGACTAATTCAATAAAGTAATTTGCTAATTTTTACTAAGTATATGTTAAGTGCTAAATCCAGTCTTGTTGGACTCAGAGAAACATCCAAACATCATTCCTTCTCTCAAGGAACTCACAACAGAACATATATGAATTTTTGACAAGGATGGGTAAGGTGAGAGTTTGCAGAGAAGCAAACATGGAAACAGCATCTCTCCTCTTGAACTTAGAACTTACTTGAAAAAAAGTTTTTTTGGTCAGAGGAGGGTGGTTTGTATTCTTGTGTTTTCCTATTTTTTTCCTTTAGTATCTTTATGAAGGCCTTTAAAAATCTAACCTTACCTTTAAAAATATAATTCAGGGGAAAAAATGTATTTAAAGCAAGAATTGGGGAGGGATTTTCTTTTTAAGTTTTCAGCATTTTAAATTTCTCATAGTGTTATATATTGTTACTCAAAGCATGGCCTTTTAAGAAATTCTTCATTGAAATGGGACTTTAGGAGGAAATAAGTTATGTTCAAAGCAGCTTTGAATGTTTTGTCTTTTAGAGCAGCTGGAAACTTTCTGTATTAAAAGTGATCTGTCTTTGCCCAAATAACTTAAAAACTTATGTCCACACAAAAACTGTGCACACAGTGTTTATAGCATCTTTATTTTTAATTTCCAAAACTTGGAAGCAACCAAGATGCCCTTTAGTAGTGAATGGATAAATGAACTGTGGTACACCTAGACAATGGAATATTATTTAGTGCTGAAAAGAAATGAGCCTTCACACTATGAAAACACACAGAGGAGACTTAGATGCATATTACTGAGTAAAGGAAGCCAGTCTAAAAGAAGGCATACATACTGTGTGATTCTAACTATATGACATTCTAGCAAAGGGTAACTACTGAGACAGTAAGAAGAGCAGGGACTGTCAGGGGTTGGAGGGAGAGAGGGATGAATAGGTACAGCACAGAGGATTTTTAGGGCAGTGAAACTATTCTGTACAATACCATACATGCCATTATACATTTGTGAAAACTCAGCATACAACACCTAGTGTGAACTCTAATATATAAACTGTGGACTTTGGTGGTAATGCTGTGTCAGTGTAGTTCATCTGTGGTAACAAATGTACCACTGAGGTACAGGGTTGATAGTGGGGGGGTAGTTTGTAGGAGGTGGTGCGGGCAGAGGTATGTGGGGACTCTGTACTCTCAGCTCAATTCTGCTGTGAAGTTAAAACTACTATGAAAAAGAAAATAAAGGTTATTCATTTAAAAAATAGTCTTATTGCTTTGGAGGTAAGTTAAACCATGTAAAGAAGGTGGTTGGTTAATTCATGTATTTTCACAATAGATGTACTTCCTTTACTCAAGTGTGATATATGATACTTAAAACACTTCTGTTTATAAGTAGCAGCCATGTTACAAAGGAAGCACATGTTTTACAAGGAGATTTCACTGGGCTCTTAACGGCGTCCTGGCTTGGCTGTAGAACTGGGTTCTAATTCCTTCTGCCACCAAGGAGTTTTGTGAGCTTGGGACCATCCTAGAACATCTCTGGCTAAATTCTGTAGAGAATGGTGAAGGCCAACAATGTGGCATGCTCTTTTTACATAAGTTTCTTTGTTGGGCTAGCTGGAGTTGGTGAGATGGGGTCACCCCGGGTGCCATTCTTATGATCTGAACCAATTGCTTTCATAGCTGTTAACTGTGTATGTCCGGAAGTAGATGTACGGAAGACAAGATGATCTCCACAGCTTTTTCCACTTCTCCAATTACTTTATTCATTAGAATATCTATGGTCGATTTTTAACATTGTTTATACAGCTTTTTTTTTATTAGCACTTTTGTTTTCTAAAAGAAAGCAATCCATGTATAAGTATAGAGTGATCATTGAGAAGGTAGGATAATTTCTCAAATTCCCCTCTTGCCTTAAGCATTATAAGGAATGGAATAATCTGAGTTAGCTTCCTCTAGTGATAAAACTGCAATTTTCAGGCAAGAGAAAAACAGGTTAGTAGCACCATCTACAGGCTACTGAAGAGGAAACTTTCTGCGTGGCTCTTAAATGCAAAGGATTTGTGGAAAAGGGAGTAAAAAAGCTTCGTAACTCCCCTTTTAAATGTGTTGTTTGTAAAATTGACTTACTTAAATGCTTTTGTTCTTTCTCACTACTCATACATTTATTTCTCAGTATGCCTCGAGGTAGCCTGAACCAGGAGAATATTGGTGTGATTAGTTACATGTATTCATCTGGATCCCTATTTCATTCCCATACTTAGAAAAATTTGTCTGTCTCTCTCTCCAGTAATGATGAGGGTGCTGCTATGACTATGAAATTCATATGGATTCCTGCAAGTCGAATTATAGTAGTTCACATTACGAACTATAAGGCATAAAGCCTGCCAGCCAGGAGCATTTTATTTTACCTCTTCTATATACTCAAAGGATTTATTGCATCATTTACTTCCATTCATAGAGGAAAAATAAATGCAGGCATTTTTACTTTGTTAGTATGTATATGTATTTACCTTTCAAAAAAATTTAGATAAAGTTTATGTACTACCTCTTTGGTTCAGAATGGTTTCTGAGTCTTTTCTTTCCTGAAATTCTATGATTCTATATTCAGAAATAGTTTTGGACATGGATTATTATTTTATTTTAACAGGATCTAGGAAACTTGTCTTTTGTAGTGGGAACATTTTCTTCCCCAGCTCCCCTGGTTTCTTTTTCTTAGTTTCATTTGTTTTCCCATTGGTAAACTGGTATACTCATTTTTGGCAACCTAGGAAATTTTATTGGATTCTTTGAATGACTGTGTTATAAAGTATTCACGGTATTAGCAGAGTTGCAATTTTCTGTTAGAAATAGCCTATTAAAATTAACTTAATAATGGCCTCCTTGTAAATTGTTGGTGGAATTGCTGTTTCATTATACTGTGTTTGTTATTGGCAAGTGGTTAGGAGTTTCTGGAAGGCACAGGGAACAGGCATTCAATAAAGCATTAAAAACTGCAAGAAGCCACCCTCTCCACACCCACACATGAAAAAAACCCCTAAAAGATTGAGTATAAATTACGAAGATTAGAAGACTATTACTTGAGCAACATTAATTCTTGTAGAAAAGAGGAACAGAGTAGAGGCACTGAACAGACAGCATACTAAACTGAAGAGAAATTCAAAGGATAAAAAAATGGATGATAAGATTTTTAAGGTACCTATTGAAACAGATAAGGCAGATCCTATCAAAAAACTGGCAGCAGGAGTGAAAATGATTTTTAAGCTTATGTAGCTCAGTAACTGACAGTTTAGGTTGATGGAAGACATAGAAATGTTTCTATTTAAGAAAATCTCATTATTTTCAATGTTAAAAAGAAATAATTGTGCATGAAACAATAGGGCCTTTCTCTGGAAAAAGTAAAGCACTAATTCTAGTATAAGTAGAGACTTCAAATGAGAAACTGTCTTGTAGTTCTGGCTAATATTTTCCCCTGTTTTTCTCGCACCAGATGGCACTGTTTAGTTCTGTTTCACAGTCTTGTTCTGGAAGTTTCTTTGGGAGAATCTGTTTCAGCCCAGGCTCACCAGTGACACCTCTGTATTATGCATGGAGACTTTATGAATACTTGTAAAAGGCCATTGACTCAGAAATGAAGCTGTTTATTTGAGGTCTTGTGGTTCTTTCTAGTCGCACGTTTGCTGTGAGGTGAGCCTAATAAACCAGCTGATAAAAATCTAGATGCTTCTCATGGAGTTTATCTTGTGTTTTGCTTGGAGACATGTTACAGCAGTGTGATTTTCAGCATTCTCACAGGCCAGTCTAATTATCTGACACATTTTAGAATTATTTTATATGTAAGAGTGGAGCTACAATCACAGGGACACACTTGTTCTCAGAAAATCTTGTGGAGCTTAAAATGCTTCATGATAGTCTGTTGAACTTTAGATTCATCAAATTAAATTAATTTAAGAAAATGAAGTTTAAAAAACTCTTTGTCTTTTTATTCTCAAGGCTAATTTAGAAAGAGATTATTAAAGACTTCTGATGTCATTATGTATGAGTGAGGCAGGTTCATAGCCAAACCTACTTCTTTGCTGCTGATACAAGTAAAACATCTTTCCAGAAAGGTAGAGTTAGCTTTATCTACTAAAAATGCCAACATCATTCATTGTAAGGCTTATCTCTCTGTGAAGCTTTCTTTCTTTCTTTAACTTTCTTCTCCCCTTTCCCCTTCCTTCAGAAACAGTGAACATAATTGTGGTACACCTATCATCAAGGCTGCTTGTCCATTTACCGTTGTCCTGTGTGAAGAGGAAAGTGGTAATTAATGAGTGTTGATAAGGTACCCTAATGAAGCAGCTGTCAGTAAAGGTGCAGCAACACCAGCATTAAGGGAATGAAATTCCCTTGACAGAGGCAAGGCCTGAAGTCAGGGCTTTTGGCGGAGGGGAGTTGGGGAGTGGAAGAGGGTTTGGAAAAAGAATCACCTGTGTGTTCCCTAACTCCATGCATTAACGTATTTGAGCCAGTTTGGCAAGCAGAACCTGGCTTGATTATCACTGGGCCCTTCATACACTTCAGCCTGCATTTATCAAGCTGGTTTTACTTTAATAGTTCTTTCTCTGTGACTGAGGGTATGTGAGGGGTAATTAGTTTATTTTCAGCGAGCGTGTTGTTCTGGAGTTTTGGTAAGTTCTTTCTCACTGTTACACTTGCAATTTTTGAAGCACCTTTAAGCCCTGCCATTTCCTGAACACTTCTGATTTGGTACTAACTGCTTTCCCCTTGCATTTTATTGCTTATGCTGGTGATGAGGATTGGAGCTTCTGGGGCGGCAATGGAGAGCCTTCTATAGACTGGGGCAATGGATGCACAAATGAGACATTACTTCCTGTCTTTAAAAAGAGAAAGATTAACCTGTGGTATTTTTTAGTGCTCTCTTCCCCCCACCCTCCCCTTCATTGACAAAAGCAGGGCAGCTCCTAGTAAACCCTCCCCTCCTCGTGCTGGAGAGGTGGTGGGCAGCTCTGCTGGTTTTCAGACCTAGGTCCTCTGTGGAAGCAAGCATGAGACAGGCTGCTTCTATAAATCAAGCCCTGGATTTTATTAGAGTGTTTATGTAACCTCAGTTTACGTGCTGTAATTCTTTGCCGTGTAGCCTAGAGTAATTCCCAAAGAGGATGTTTGTTCTTTTTCCTTGTAAATTTTCTCTCACAGGCTTTTGTTTTGACAGTCTCCTTCCCTCCCTCCTTCCCCCCTCTGCCTTTTTTTATTTTTATTTTTGAGGGTGGTGGTGGGGTGGGGGAGTGTATTAACAGTTGATTGCTTTTTAGTGACTAAATTGAATAATCTAGCAAAGGTTAAATTCTGTTTTTACTAGATATTATCCCTACTCTTAAATAGGGTCGGGGAGGGGGAACGTTTTGCTCAAATTAATTTTTCACATTTTCAAGATTACAGGGTGGTTGGGTTAACATGTACTTAATTGTTGAGTAAATGAAACATAAGTGATAAAAACAGCCTTTGTTTTCCATGGGACCCCCCCCTCACCTCCCCCACATACGCCTCTCCCCCACATACGCCTCTCCCCCATGATCTAATGTTAATACAGTAAAATTGACTGCTGAGAGAGAAAATCCAGACTGGGAATTTAGGATGAAATTGACTTTTAACTGAAGAAAATGTCAAAGTGAAATGACCAGATTCAACTACATTCCAAATGGGTGGTAACTACATAGAGAAATGTTGTGCTTTGTAAATAAAGACAATTTGACTTACCCATAGCATGTTCTTCAAGAAGTAGCTACAAATATTTACTTCTCAATTCTTCATTTAGAATATCCTGTTTGGACTCGACAGAACAGTTAGGTGGTAAGACCTGAGCTGATGAAAGTGTTATTGAACCCTCTCTCTGAACACATTAGAATTAGGTACTGTCTAGGGGCACATTTCAGTTAACAGTTAATGTTTGATCATCACAGTAGCTTGATGGTATTACATAGGTGTGTTCTTTTTCTTTCTGGTTTAAAGAAGATAGTCAATCATGGGGAAAAGTTTGTGAAGGAAATATGTGAAAAGAGGCATCTTTTTGTATCTACTTTAACCACAAAACTAGATACGTCCTCTAGAACTGTGCCGTTTGCTGCTGTAGCCACTAGCCCCATGTGGCTGCCGAGCATGTGAGCAGTGACTAATCTTCACTGAGACATTCTGTAACTGTAAAACACACGCGGATTTTGGAGTTGTAGTATGAAAATAAGAACATAAAGTGTATCTTTAATAATAGTGGGTTAAATAAAATATATCAGTAAAATGAATTTTACCTATTTTCTTTTTACATTTTTAAATATGACTACTAAAAAATCATAAAGTTATAGATATGAAGTGCATTTGTGGCTCACATTATTGTTGGTCATTGCTTTTTCAAAATTGTTTTGTTCGATAAGGGGAGTAACAGGCCAATATATTCACTGAAAATTTCAAAATTATACATTTAAAAGAAAGTGCTGTACATTCTGATTACATATTAACACTCAAAGTTGATGACAAAATATGAATGAAACCGGACAGATTCTTTATCTATAGCCTGAGGATTTATAAGGAATTACTGACTAGAATGTCCTAGGCTGAAATAATTCCTCTTTATCTGTCAAACCTCCCTTTCAGTCTGTTAATGGAAAGATCTCATCTAATAGGGTATACAGGTTAAGAGAGTGGACTCTAGGTTGGAATCTCAACTTGGCCGCTTATAGTCTTTGTGATCTGAAGCAAGTTATTTAGCCTCCCTGTGCCTCAGTTTCCCATCTGTAAAATGGAAATACTATAGAACCTAACTTAAGCGTTCTGTAAATTAAGTAAGACAAAATATGAAGTATACAGTGGAACTTGCATATATAAATGAGTACTGTGTAAGCATTGTAGCTATGATAGTGAAAAATATCATCTTGTCATTAAAGATGGATTATTCAAGCTTAAGTTTTGTTCTTAAGCAAATGCAAGATGTTAGCTTTAAACAGTGTGATATATTTTTTGAAATCCAGAAGCAGCAATAATTAAAAATAAGGAAGTAAATGAACAAAAGGGGGAGCTCATTTATTGGAACATATCATTAGAACACACTATAAAACAAAACATGGTTATTGTAGATTAAATCAGTTCCCTTCTTGATATAAATTCAATAGTACTGTAACTTTTTGTCATATTTTCCTGTGACAGTCTGTTGGTCAGCAATTTTGAGATTTTGGATGTTATCTTTATATTTATTGCCTTCTGATAAAGAGATGATAACATCATAATCCTGAATTAGAGAATAACTGTTCTATATTGTCCTAGAACTGTTTGAATTTTAGAGCAATGTTTATGTGTGCTTATAAAAATAAGTTTAATGTGTCATCCCAATGTACT
This sequence comes from Camelus dromedarius, assembly GCF_036321535.1. Taxonomy (NCBI): domain Eukaryota; kingdom Metazoa; phylum Chordata; class Mammalia; order Artiodactyla; family Camelidae; genus Camelus; species Camelus dromedarius. Next base: position 24,419,243 of record NC_087459.1, on the reverse strand, counting down.
GGTTTTTTACTCAAATTTTATTTTATTACTTTTTAGATTGAAATATAGTCAATTTACAATGTTGTGTTAATTTCAGGTGTACAGCATTGTGCTTCATCCTCAGGAGAGTGGCCATTACAAGGCATTGAATATAGTTCCCTGTGCTATAAAGTAGAACCTTGTTGTTTATCTATTTTATACATAGTGGTTAGGATCTACAAATGCTGAACTCCCAATTTATCCCTCCCCACCCTCTTTCCCCTTTGGTAACCTTAAGTTTGTTTTCTATATCTGTCTCTGTTTTGTAAATAAGTTCTTTTATGTCCTTTTTTTTTTTTTAAGATTTCACATTTAAGTGATATCACATGATATTTTTATTTCTCTTTCTGGCTTACTTCACTTAGTAAAGTGATTGTGTGATGATCTCCAGGTCCTTCCATGTTGCTGCAAATGGCATTATTTTCTTTTTTATGGCTGAGTAGTATTCATTATATATATATATACACACCACAACTTCTTTATCCAGTCATCTGTTAATGGACTTTGAGGTTGCTTCAATGTCTTGGCTATTATAAGTAGTGCTTCTGTGACCACTGGGGTACGTGTATCTTTTCGAATTAGTTTCCTCCAGATATATGCCGAGCAGTGGGATTGCTGGATCATAGGTTAGGTCTGTTTTCAATTTTTAAAGGAATTTCCATACTGTTTTCCATAATAGCTGCACCAAACTACATTCCCACTAACAGTGTAGGAAGGTTCACTTTTCTCCACATCCTCTCCAGCATTTATGATTTGTGGACTTTTTAATGATGCCCATTGTGATCAGTGTGAGATGATATCTCATTGTAGTTTTGATTTGCATTTCGCTGATAATTAGTGATATTGAGCATTTTTTTGACCATTTGTATGCCTTCATTGAAGAAATGTTTGCTTAGATTTTCTGCCCATTTTTTGATTGGGTTGTTTGTTTTTTGTTATTGGGTTGTATTAGCCGTTTGTATATTCTGGAATTTAAGCCCTTATCAGTCTCATGGTTTGAAACTATTTTCTTCCATTCTGTAAGTTGTCTTTTCATTTTATTTATGGTTTCCTTTGCTATGCAAAAGCTTGTAAGTTCAATTAGGTCCCATTTGTTTATTTGTGCTTTTGTTTCTATTGCCTCGGTAGACTGCCTTAGGAAACTATTGCTACAATTTGTATCAGAGAACATTTTGCTCATTCCAGTCTATTCTTTAATGGGGCTAAAGAACCTGAGAGTCAGTTGGTTTTTATTTTGCTGATTAAAACTTGTGGTCTGGTTAAGACTCTAGACAGCACTCAAGAACGTCTCCTATGTTAATAGACAGTTTGTGGGTGGTCTGGGATGCTGGTAAATTGTCATGGTGAAATTGATGTTTGTGATGGAATGTGTAGATGAGATTCACCCACAGAAGAATCTTTTCTGAGTGGAAGATGATACTTAGGAAGAAACTTATTATCAAAAATCTTATACACAGAGATATGGTAGCAATATATATATACACACACACACACACATATATAAAGCAGTTTATATTTTTAATTGTACATTTCTTGTGAAGTGATCAGGAACTTCTTTTATTTGGTTTTTTAAAGGTCATTTATTTTGTTAAACAAATTAATTGAACACCTACAGAATTTCAGGCAGAATACTAACAAAGAGTTCACAGGGAACAGATAATAAGGAATACATGTTTCAGTACAGCACAGTGCTATTGGAGAGACACTTGCTTACTTGTATATTTTCACTTATTTGTTCCCTGTTGCTTTGTTCTTATGAGGTGGCTTTATCGTAGATCTGAACCAAGTGTTAATATTTAAGAAACTCCCTTAAACAAACTGTTAGTAAAGTAGGAAGCTGAAGAAAACCTCATTAGGAGGCAGAGTTTGACTTGACATTTTAAGTGGTAGGCACTAGGGAGCCCTCAGAGGCTTTAAAACCAGGGGGTGGAGTGTTGTTTTTTGTTACTTGGTGAAGTCACTCATAGTGATTGTACTGTGGTATGGGAGATCATTTAAGAGACTGAAGTATCTGACCAAGATATGTGAGATGGTTAACTAAAGAGCAAGTGCTCAGTGAATGAGCAAGAGATTTGAAAAATTTTAAGGCAAATTCTCCAACTTTTTAAAGTGTGGAGGCGTAAGAGCAGAAAGAAGAAAGAATGAGGATGGTTCTGGCTTGACTTTCTAGAGTAGGTTCAAAGATGTGGTGAGTTTGATGTGGGACATCTAAAGTTTGAGGGAGGTGTTGGACTTCATGGAGCATGACTTCATGGTAGGTAAACCAGTTACAACTGGGAATATGGACTAGAGGCACACCTTAGGGAATCATAGTCTAAAGGTAAGAGCTGAAGCCAGGGGAGGTAGATGATGTCTTTCTTATCTCCCTGGTGATATAAAATCATGTGCGTTGCTACTGTGCTTCCAGAAGATTTCCAAAAGCCTAGTGTGCCTTTCAAGGCCGTTTACAGTTTCTCTCCTTTACAGGAGTTCCTGCTGTTCTCTCCCATGTAACATGATTCCCCATAGCCCCAGCAGTTTACAGGCCCCATCTTGTTCCGCATCTTCATTACATCACACATGTGGATCCTATGTCTACAAGGCTATGCCCTTTTTTTCCCTCCTAGCAAACTCTCTATCTTTGGTTAATACCTGGTCTCTGACCCCTTCTCCCACCACCATAGCCCACCTGGTAGCTTCATCCTTGATCCCATGTGATTTTGTACATGTTTCTTTTCATTAACACTTCTCTCTCACTGTGTAGTAATTATTGCTTGCTTTTCTCTCATTCTCTATAGACTATGAACTCCTAAAAGAAAGGGAAATACCTTTACATCCCCAGCCATGGGAGAGCACTTAGTAAATAGATGCTTAGTGAATGTTTTTGTTGAATTAATTCATTTGCATGTGAGCCATAAGTGTTACATTAGTGATTTTGGATGTGTCCAGAAATATTATACATTAAAAATGTAATGATCTTCAAAATTTCAATCTGTTAAATGTAATCAGGAATAAGATGAAACCTAAAGTGTTTATCAAAACCAATTTTCTTACTGAAAAATCAATACAGTCTTTCATTGTAAAACAAAGTAGTATTAAACTACTCCATAAGCATAATAAACCACACTTTTCAACTAGTAAAGTTAATTAATACAGATGAACTAGTGGAGAAAACTTAACATATTTCAACTCCCCCCACCCAGTGATGTCTTGGTTTCAGGATACCTTTCAAGTCATTTTAAGAGTGTGATAAAAATAACAAAAAGGGGATCAGTTTGTGCATATTGTTCCTGATGGTTTTTGTAACTTACTGTCTTGTGCATCTTTAAATACAGTAAGTAGTCATTTGTTAAATGGTAATACTAGCTAACATTCCATCATACAGCTTTTTTAACCAGTCCCCGCTGTTGGACTTTTAGGTTGCTCCAGATTTTTTCACTGAAATAATCACACTTTGACGGACAATCTAGTAGTCTCATCATTTTCATCTTTGAGGGGGATTTTTTTTTTTTTTTTTGGTGCAAGAGACTATATATCTTTATTTTCTTTAAACCCTGCATTATCAGATTGCCTCTTGGAAAAGTTATGGCAACTTACGTTATCACTGGCTGAATTCTTTTCATATTTTTAGGTTTCAAATTGCCTGAAACTTAAAAGCTATGTAAAGGTAACTCAGCTTGCTGTCTTATAAAAATGATGAACTTAGGGCTAGAGGAATGACCAAATTGAAGATTTTTTTTAATAAATGTAAATATTTTTATAGAATTTAAAAATAGGCTTTTATGAATAATTGTCAGGGTTTTTAAGTACAATAAATGAGTTTCATAGTCTAAACAAGAAGTTTTAGACTATAGGATTGGGACGTAAGACCGCCTTGGCTATAGGGTGGGTAAGTGATGTGAATGTAAACCGTCCAGTCCCAGCTCTGTCATTAGCTGGACTTCTTGGGTCCCTTGCGTGGGTACCTACCAGCTCCAACTTGGCGTTGTGTTAGGGTGAAATATTTGATCTAAGCCTGTGGATGTTAAATGTCAGGGGCTGAATTTGAGGTTTGGGATAATTTGTACATACACCTGTCTTCTCTGTGATCCTTTTTACCTGCGCTACCTACCTTGAATAAGTAATGTAAGTAATTATTCATCAAATAATAGTAAGATCCACCCCCCTACTTCCAGCAGGTTCTTCAGTTGAACAAATGTATGTCACGGCTCATTTTGAAAAGCTGGCCAGGCCTTTGAGTAACATGCTTGTCCCAAATCTTTAACTCTTGCTAGGTAATTTGCTCATTTTTCAAACTAATTTTCACAACCTTAATCAATCACTAAGGAAGCAAAAGAGAGGCAAAGTTGCCACCATTTGATATTGTTGTCCGAAGGCCAAAACTGCCCTCACAGTGATGAAACTGGTGATCTTTGATAGCACTCTTGTCTCCTCAATAAATATGTTACGAGTTTTTGGACAGGATCCCCTCCCCACCCCTTACCCCCATCCCATGTATCAGAAAGAAAAACAATAGAACATCAAGCCACAGAAAGCACATCACATTCAGAATAAATACCGTTTGCTGGCAAACTTAAAATTTCACTTGTGGAATCTAATAGCTGTAGGCAAGGGGTATTTATTGCAACCAAGATTTAAGTGTGGTTTATTATGTTTATGGAGTAGTTTAATACTACTTTTCTTTAAAATGAGTTTTTAATTTAGGAAAAAAGAATTCAGATTTGTTCCCAGAGTAAAAATGACTGAACATTATGGGAGTGGTTAGGTTTTGGGGTTTATGTGGGTAAGATTTCTGTTTATCCACTACAGTCATTGGGTGGATTTAAAGGCTTTCCCAGATGGAATTTATGATGTGAAATTTAAAACTTGTATCCTATACTAGTGTGGTATACTACAATATTTGGTTACAACAAGCAATCGATTTAGAGAGAAGTGGAATGAAGAAGATACAGGTTAAGTGGTCAGTGTCATGCAAAGCATTGGGACATACAGAGAGGGAGCGTTAACACTCAAGTGCTGTGTCAACATCCAACTTCTGTTACAGAGCTCCTAGGCAGTGCCTAATCCTGAAACACATTAACTGCTTTCAGTGGAGAGTCTAATCCATTCTTATTAGGAAGTACCTGGGATATTGACCATACAGATGAGTGGCCAGAGGGAAGCATAGAGGTAATAAGTAATATTTCCTAGGTTGCCGGTCCTGATTCTCCAGGCTCCATGCTGGATGCTTTATCTCTTTTACCCTGTTTAATCCTTCCTCCAACCCCATGAGGTGCAGATGGTATTGCATTCATTTTAGAGATGAGGTGGCTGAAGCTTAGGGATTTTTCCAGAGTCACATATGTACAGGGTTACCGCATATAGTTACAAAAATTGTTCACTGCATGAGGGTAATCGGCTCAGGTAGCAGGTAAGGGCTGTGTTTGCCCAGAGGAGGCACTTTTTTCTCATTTGTACTAGGTTCTGAATAGGCCAGCTATAGCCCTAGTCATAAAGTTGTTTAGTGGTACAGTTGTTATTTGAACTGAATTCTATGTAGCTTCAGAAGTCATGTCATTTTACTATTTTTGATGTGGCTGACCTCTTATAAAATGAAATATAATATTGTATAATACATTATTTCTCTTTTAGTCCTTTATTATTCTCCTTTTATAAACTTAGATTTATTCTGTAAAATGCCTTAGTGACATGGAATGATCTAAAATTGTGTGAAAACAAATGTTGAGACTACTTCCTTGGAAAAAGAGTAATTTCTTAACTTGGAGGAGGGAGAGTAATTTAGCTTGTTTGATAAACTTTCTTATTTTTCTTTTTTTCTATATATACATGAATAAATACAGGTATTATGTTCAATGTAAAGGTCCTGTAGAGATTAATTTTGATGTAGAAATGGAATAATTTGGAATTGTAGAAATGGAATTGTCTAGACCATAAGGATCTGAAATATCTGCAGGGGTAGGTAGGAAAATCTTCTAAATTGAAACAGGATCTATAATAGCATCAGATTATTAGAAAATACACATATAGGAATTCAAATTTTGACCCAATCTCATGGCAGTAACCTGAACAAATAGATGTATGAGTTAACTTATTCGAAGTAATGCCAGTAAAATAATTACCTACTCATAAAACAAAAGATTGAAAAACAACATGTACCTTGGCTTCTCTCCTTCCATTGATGTCTTTGGGCATCCTAGTTACTTGGGTCTGAGGCTCAACCTGTGGAGTCAAACAGGAGTAGAGGAAAAAGCCTTGAGTTCAGGACTCAAGAGTGTGGGGGGGTGTGGATAGATTCTGAGAGGCTTGGGCTGAAGTCCTCATCTAAAGGCTTTCTGCAAGCTGGGTTTTTCATCACTTTCCTATCCAAACTGTTTCCTTAAAAATTCCCCAGTGGCTTCCATACTGTGTATCTGATGGTCTTTGGCAGACGTATGAACATTCTGAGAGTCACAGCCAGGATCAGAGTCTATGATGCTTATTCCAAGTCCTACATGCTTTTTGTATGAGATGATACTCAAAAAGATAGTCAAGAAAAATGAATGTGAGATAACTAAATAGCCTGGAATAGCTAGACTGAGATTTTTACCACATGCCTTATATGAATTGCTCACTGCTCTGTGCTCAGCAATATGCTATTATTTGCTTGAAGGGATATAGACTGCTTTCTAGCAAATTATAATTCAATTTGGGACACAAAATCAATAGATATTTCATAATATAAAACAAGAGAAATTACAGGTAACGATAAATAACAGTAAGATACCTTTCTTAACTAGGCATGACCACATTTCTTTACCTTGTTTCAGTGCTCTTAGAGGTCACAGTCCAGCCCTGTGGGTTGAGATGGGAAAGTCTTTAATTTCTTAAGGAGACCTCTGTTCCAAAGGATCTAAGTCTTGGCCTGAGGCTCATACCAGACTCTTCTGTTAGCGGTAATTAAAATAATTTTCTATCTAAATTAAAAGATTTTCTCTGTAGCCATCCTCCTCCACCCCCAGGCCAGGTACCAAAGTGAATAATAATAAGCTATAAAATCTACATGCACGGGGTATATCTTTGGCATTAGCAATTTCAGTGTGTTCTTTGTGCAGCCACAACTGACCTCCATTTTGGCAGCAACCATTTTGGGTGCTTTAGAATAAGCAAAAGGGCACCAAAGTTACAAAATAGGAATCATATGTACGTTTATAATATGACTATATTTGTGTCCCCAACTTCCAGTGAAAGAAAAGGGGATAATCTTATGTGGTATGCAAGAAACTATGCCACTCCTGAAATCCAGAAGAAAAGTCTTCTTTATCCCCTAAGCTCTGTCCAGTACAAGTTTCTGCAGTGATGAAAGTGTCCTGTATCTGCCATACTCAGTTCAGTAGCCTCCAGCCACTTACGTAATTGATACGTGGTCAGTGTGAGTAAGGAACTGAATTTTGAGTTTCATTTTCTTTTAAATTTATATAGTCACATGTGGCTAGTTTTCTACCATATTGAGTAGCACAGGCACTTCAAATGTTGTCCTCCTCCCCGTTTTTTTTTTTTTTTTTTCAGTTGGCATTTAAAATATTTCTTTAAAAATTTCTGTCGTTTTTACTTCCACGTTCTCTTTCCCGTTTCATCCTCTTCCCTCTTCCTTTTCCTCCTCCTTTTCCTTCCCCCTCACTTTTCTTCTCCCGGGTCCTGTCTCACCTTTCAGTGCTGCTGTTAGGCTGGCAATAATCCCCTTAGTCTGCATAATTTATTATGATCTTTCACCTAGACTTGCCTGCCTTGTTCACCTTCCTTCCACAGGGATGTGGTCCAAGATCTGATATTTGCCAGACACATAGCATTCATCACAAGACCCTGATACTCTGGTTACTTTTTAAAAACAAACCAACAAATGAGATTTTTCTGACCAGATATCTTTGGTGAACTCATGCTGACTCCTGAGATCACTGCTGCTTTTTCTAAATACACAAAAAGTCTCCTTTGGTAATTCATTCTAGAATCTTGCACAGAGTGAATCAAAATCAGTAGTACTAAAAAAATCATAAGTCTAGACTTAACTAATTGTAGTCAGATCACTGGAAGTGTGCAGATTTCTCTGTCCTTACCTCTAACTGGGAGAAGTGAATAGCCTCTCCGAGTTTTCTTCTAGCCTGAACCTTCTTTAGTTCTAATCTAATTTGATCCTCCTCCCCTCTTCCTTTTCTTCCTCTTCCCTTCTCCTGTACTCCTCCCTCTTCTTCCTCATCCTTCTCTAATACAATTTATTTCCTTTCTTTTAATGGCAATGCCACTTGTTTCTAGCTTTAGGCACTTTTTCTGCCCTTTCCTTTCCACTTTAATTCACATAAAAGTACCACCAGGATTATGTTGACACACCCAGTTTTAAGTTAAATATTTTGCCTATTCAGAATCATGTTTTTTATTTATTATTTATTCTGGATTTTTTTTCAAGCCTCACATACCTTCGGTGATAAGGACTATCCATTTGTAAGAGTCCTATTTTGCTATACCATTATACTCTGTAATACTGTGGATGCTTGAAGTCATAGGTTACCAGTGTGCTGGAGACCTTTAGCTTTTCCAGTTCTCAGACAGGAGCTGTGGTCAGTCATCTAACTGCACTAGACATAGAAGCAATTTTTTGCCTCTAAAGGTTAAATAGGTTTTTCACACCATTGGTCATGGAGGTTTTTAAGTTGGGTATTGAAAGAGCCTTTTAGTCAGTTGTGCCAAGTTCCTTCCCATCTTAGGGTCTTCGCAAGTTTTACTCTTAGAGCCTGAAATGTTTTTTTGCATGCCACAGTGTATTTCAACTCTCATCCTTTTGTTTAAATGTCATTCTGAGGGTGTTTCCCTAGTATCTGCTTCATCACCCTCATTCTATTTACTTCCTTCATGGCACATATCCCTCAGCACTTGTTTTTGTCCTTCTCAGAGTCTCTCCCCTAGTATAATGTAAGGATTTTCTCTTCCTTCTCCTGTGCTGTATCTGCAGTGCCTAGGACCACAGCTGGAAGGTGGTAGGTGCTCAGTGAATAGTTGTTGCATGTCTGCATTTAGGTAAATATTGATGCGAGGTACAGATCTGACAGGCAGGGGACAAGGTTGCTTGACTATTATTAGAGGTAGGCAGAGGATTCCTACAGTCTGCATTAAGGCTTGAGCATATGGAGGAGGGTGCTAAAGGAAGGTTTTTAAAGGCATGACTGGGAACTCTGTGAAGTATCTAGAAGTTTTAGAATCTGTCATTAAAAGTGTCTTAACAATACCAGAGGACAGGTCCACCATGGGATGGTTATTATTTCAGGCACTCTACCTGCATTATCTCATATATTTCCTCAAAAAACTGTTTCATGAGGGATAAATATTTTCATTCCCACTTTAAAGATAGGAAACTAAAGCACAAAACCTACCCTCCAAATGATAGGCTCTGTTTTCTGTTTCTCTTCTGAAAGCTCTCCAGGGTCCCCAAACCCTTTGTTCTCCTGTGCCTTATAATGAAATGCATATGCTAGTGTAAGATGGAAAGTGTCCTTGGGAGGCAGTGCATATAAATAGCTTACACCGTGATTGGTACATGCTAAGTACTCGAAATATTACCACTACATTATTGTTGTTAGCCTTTCCCTTCTAAGTTTCTCCATCATCCAAAGGATTAACACAACTTCAGGGGTTCTGATGTTAATTAAGGGAGTGATGTGACTGTGTATATTATCATAAATAAAAGGACACTGAAAAGACATTTAATCATGGGAATAAAGCAAAGGAAACACATGTTCCATTGGAATGGCTTCTATTAGTGACAGAACCTCCTATATTTTGGAATAATTCCCAGATGAAAGATTTTACTGAAATTCAGGCATTAATGAAACTAATGTAAGCCATTCAGTACAGTGTGATTTTTTTTAACCTTGTGATTTGAGAGATATATTCTAAAACCCAGTAATGAAGCCAAGCTGGACAGTCACTTAAATATCTCATGGAAACAGCTGTGTGTAGGGGCCAATCTGGCTTTGTCCTATAAACTCTGCCATGTCTGGAGTCTTAACAAAACCAGCCACAACCTCACCTCGTTCTATCAGTAGAGTAACATTGAGGTCTCATTAAAAAAAAAAAAAATAGTAACTTGATTCTGAGGTAAATTTTCCTGGAAAGTATTAAAAGAAAAGTAGGCTTCCCTGTATTCTCGCCCCTTTCCCACCCTCAAATAGCATCATCCAAACTCCAGGAGGCATTTGCAGTCAATTTCTATGATGATTGGAAAGACGCTTTAAAAATTCCTATAGTCTTATGAAGACATTTGAAACAGAAGAGAAAGAAATATTTGTAATTTGTCCTTCAGGAAGGAGTGTGCTTCATGCTGGTTTTCTGTTTTAAAACTAACTGGAATCCAGCATTTTAATTCTTAGTTATCTTCATGTCTTATTAACTTGAATTGTTATTAACTGAATCCTCCACAAACTGGTTATCCTTAGGATGGTGATACTGATCTCACCATCTAATGAGATCAGAAAAGTAATCTAGATAGATAGATAGATAGATAGATAGATAGATAGATATCATGCTTTATATTAAAAGATTGTGTGTGTGTGTGTGTGTATATATATATATATGTCATTTTTTGGTAGACTTTGCTTTTTAGGGCGGTTTTAGGTCCATGGCAAAATTGAGCTAACAGTACAGCGTTTCCACATACCCCTTGTCTCCAGACACAGGCACAGCATCCAGGACTATCGGTAACCCTCACCAGAGTGTACATGTGTTACAGTCACTGAACCTTCATCAACACTTTATCACCACCTAGAGGCCATGGTTTACATTGAGGTCCACTCTTGGTGTTATGCATTCTATGGCTTTTGAAAAATACTTGATGACATGTATCTACTGCTGTAGTATCATACAGAGTATTTTCACTGCCCTAAAATTCCTCTCTGCTCTACCTAATCATGCCCCTCATCTTCTTTCCAATCCCTGTCAACTCCTGATCTTTTTACTGTCTCCAGAGTTTAGCCTTTTCCAGAATGTTGTATAGTTTGCCTTATACGGGATGCAGCCGTCCCACATAGGCTTCTTTCACTTAATAATATGTATTTAAGTTTCATGCATGTATTTTTATGGTCTAATAGCTCATTTCTTTTTAGCACTGAATAATATTCCATTGTCTAGATGTGCCACGGTTTTATTTATCCATTTGCCTGGACATATTGGTTGCTTCCAAGCAGTTATGAAATATAAAGCTACTAAAAACATCTGTGTCCAGGTTTCTATATGGAGATCTTAATATTTACATGTCTTATTTTTCATAATTTTGGATTTCTCAGTATAATAGGGTTATTGCAGGAGTGATTTTGAAATTGGGAGTGTGGAAGTGCTATATGGCATCTGAGTAGAACCTTAAAGGATGGATTGGTTTGGACACATAGATGGGAGCAGGTACATTGTGTTCCTCCTGTACCAGGAGCAGTATGTGTTTCCCTTTTTGCCTGGAGGGCATGGTGGTGTAGGGTCGGTGTGGATGATACTTTTGCTGCTTTTAATGTTGGGCTAAAGAAGGTGGATTTTGTTAGTGAGGCCAGGGGAGCCATGGCAGACTTTTGAGGTGAGAAGTGATGAATAGTTTTACTCGCTTATTTATGCAGCCAGTTAAGCCTTCAGTTGACCTTGCTTAGATCAAGATAATTGACTTAAAAGTAATAAAATGACACTTATTAATCAATACTTTGTCATCATAATTGTTCAGCAGTTTAGACTAACCTTCCCTCTTGTTGGTCCAAGTTAATGGGATCTTACTGAAGTGGGAAAGAGAAGCTTTCCACTGCAGTATCTTCTGTTCTGGTATTCAAGATCATTTTTCACATAAAAGTAAAATTCCACAGAACATAAAACCAAACATTTTGACATGTAGGGTCCACAGGTTGTAATCATGTTGAACTAGGGGTTATATGCCCAAAAAGTGTTTTTATACAATCTCCCTTTGCTGTGTGTGCTTCATTTCCTCCATATGAGCAAACAGCCTTAAGTTTTGCTTAGACTGAGAATTGCTACGTAGAAAGAACATTGCATAAGGGAAATTAAGTGGGCAGAAAGCTGTGCTTCTCAAAGCGGGGAGATTTTGAAAACAGAGGAGAAAACTATCGAAGCAAAAGTATGGCAGCATCAGCTTCACTAGGGAACTTGTTAGAAATGCAATTTCTCAGACTCCACCCCAGAAACTCTGTGGGTGGAGCCCAGCAATCTGTTGTAAATGAGAACCACTGCTGTAAAAGCATTGGGAATTGAGGGAGTGGGACTTGAAAGCTTTTGCTACAATAGAGAGGGTGCAAGTTGTCCTAATAGTTAACTCTTTATTGACCACTTTGTAATGTGAATTTTACAAACATACTTCATGTAATCTCTACCCTAGGAAATCTAATATTACAATATTTTACTGTATAGATGATTTTTTAAAAAGTAATTTAAGAAGTAGCATAATACCAAAGCTTCATTGCAGACCTCTCTAACTGTAACTCTGACCTTTGTAAACTTTGCCAGGGCATCAGGGTGTACACATTGTCTTCCAGAAGGCAACAGTGGGGCTCAAGCTGCACCCCCAGCCTTGCCTCCTCCCCCTTCTTTGCTCACTCTGCTGCATTTCCCATCTCCCTAACTAGGTCAAGCGTGCTCTCTTTCCTGCAACCAAGGGAGGCTGTGTGGTCTAGTGGAGAGAGAGCAGAGCATGAGTGATGGGAACCTGGTATTTCTATTTCTCTGGCTTGACTCTAGGCCTGTCCTTTGGCATCTTGATGCCTCACTTTTATCATCTATAAAATGGGTTAGATGGCTCTCTAGGTTCTTTTAAAATTTCATCTGGATCTAACAATTACAGGCAGATGATCAATTTAGGTGACCTCTTGAGGGTCCATTCTAATTCAGTGTTGAGAGGAGTTTGATATTGGAAATATTAGAATCTTGCTTATGTGTAAAATGGAGACAAATAATTTCTGTTAGTAGTGTGGTGTCAAAATGAAATTTTAGATGTTAAGAACCTTGTGGAGACACCTGCACCCCAATGTTCATAGCAACACTATTTACAATAGCCAAGACACGGAAACAACTTAAATGTCCATCAACATATGACTGGATAAGGAAGATGTGGTATGTTTATACAATAGAATACTATTCAGCCATAAAAACTGACAACATAACACCATTTGCAGCAACATGGATGCTCCTAGAGAATGTCATTCTAAATGAAGTAAGCCAGAAAGAGAAAGAAAAATATCACATGAGATCACTCATATGTGGAATCTAAAATAAAAAACAAACAAACAAAACAGAAATAGACCATAGACATAGAATACAAACTTGTGGTTGCCATGGGGGCGGGGGGTGGGAAGGGATAGACTGGGATTTCAAAATGTAGAATAGATAAACAAGATTATACTGTATAGCACAGGGAAATATACACAAGATCTTATGGTAGCTCACAGAGAAAAAAATGTGACAATGAATATATATATGTTCATGTATAACTGAAAAATTGTGCTCTATGCTGGAATTTGACACAACATTGTGAAATTATTATAAATCAATAAAAAATGTTAAAAAAAAAAACAACCTTGTGGAGTGCTTGACATATATGGCAGGTATTTAATAATGATCGTTCCTTAACTTCAAGAGCAAAACAACCTTCCTGTTTCTGGCATTTTCTTTCATGAATTTAAACAGGCTAGTATTTTAATTTTCTTAAGAGAAGAGTAAGAGATGTTAGATTTGTATTAAAATATTAAGTCAATTAAGCTTCCTATTAAGATTTTAAGAGAGATCAAGATGGATCGATGTGACCCAATAAATAAAACAAATAGGTCATTATATATGCAAAAAAAATGTTATCCCATGATTACAGGTAGTTTTTGTGGTAATAGTAGTTTGAAAAGATATTACTATAACATAAATAATGAAAGATACGTAGGTAATATTCTGCTAAGTACTATGTAGACATGGAATACTTAATTTTAATCTCATGGTTTGGCTAAAATTAGGTATTTATTTTATGAACCTGGGGCCAGCTTGTGGGTAGAATTCAAGAATTATTTACTTCCTAATTTCTCTCACAATCTTTCCTTGTATAGGGTGAAAATGCTTTTACTTTTCATTTGAAATATTCTTACTTTTTTTTGTCTGAAATTATTCTGCAAATTCAGTTATTTTATGTACTTTCTGTAGAAAGAAGACATATTTATCCCAACAGACAGTGATTTTTATAAATTCCAATTTCATTTCCTAAGGTGGTTTGATCATTCTACAGTGACATCCCCATTTTAACATTCCTAGATTATAGCCTATCTCTCTCATATTAAACAAGTTCCTAAGTTCTTAGAAATCTATAAAATAGCTGGCTGTTAATAATATATAATAAAGTTTAGACTTGCACATTAATGTTGTGTTGGTGACGAGTTGCTCTCTTGTTTGGGGAAGAGAGAGGCCAGCTGAATAGACTGAGAGGAAGTGCACTTGAGTAGGCTTTGGAGAGGAAATGGGTTATATAATGGGAGGCAGAAGACTGGACCTAGAACCTTCCTGCCAATACTTCTTCCTAGACCAACCTTTTCAGTCTTTCTCATTAGATCACTTGTGGGTATAATATCTTCTTTTTCTGAGAGTAGGAGACTCTTAGTTTCTGTCTGTTAAGGAGATCTGTGATTCCCTGCTTCTAGTGTGAAGCGGAGATAAGTTTGCCTGAGTTGTAAACTGCTAAGTGAGCACTTCGAACCTTGTTAGTGTATGAGAGTCCACGTAGTTAAAGGCTTCTCCTCAGAGTGTAAGGCAGCCTGCCCACTGCCCCCTTTCCCACTGCAGTTTGGTGGGCACTGGCAGGCACCCCACGTTTAGCATTTGCAGATCTGCCTTGTCTTCAGCAGCTATGATGGCCCAACATTTGAATTTGCAAGATAAACAAGCCAGGGAGTGGTTATTCTCATTGTTCCTGATTTTTTTCCCCTCTTCAAAATGGTTCACCCTAGTGGTCTTTTAAATAGCAAGTTTTCCTCCTGGATGTAAATGGGATTTGATATCTAAAAATTTCATTTATACACTGAACAGGATGTTATGTTGGAACAGCAGAGTGATCAATAGCAAAATTCTGGAGTCTGAACGCTGAGTGAGGTTAGGATCCCAGCTTTCTATCTTTCTGGCTGTGTGATCACAGTCATGTTATGTAGGGTTTCTCAGCCTCAGTTTCCTCGCTGGTAAACCAGGAATCGTAGTGTCTCTTGAATAACGCTTTGCAGAATGTGTAGGATGACACAGACAGTACTCTGTAAAGACAAAAGACACATTGTGTTAGGAAAATCTCAGCTATTTAATAGCATACCAGTGGCAGTGTTCCTTAAAAGGTCATTTTGTCAGAGTTTTTGTTTATCTTTCCTCTCTTCCCTTCTTTGGGTGTGTTTATAAACTTGTAAAGAACAGCCCAGAAAAGAGCTCACGTTCCTGCTTGGTCACATTTCTTCTGCTCTGTGGCTTGGCATGATTGATTGTCAGGAGGGCCTGAAGAAAATCAAACCATGAATTACCCTGCATTGGGTAACGACAATGGTTCAGATGGCAGCCTCCTAATTTTTGCTTTGACTTTTCTCTTCTCCAGGCAACAGAAAATAGAGGGAGAGGCAAGAGTATGCCTTTTAATTACTGAGTTCTAAATTCTTGGAATGGGCATCATCTGTTTTCTCAGGATCAGACTAGAAGGCGTCGTTTTACTACAGGAGAGCCAAGAGCCAAGACTTGCCCTGAATGGATGTGGGCTCGGCAAAGCATCTTTAGCTTAAGGAATGAAAGCTTTGGATCGTATTCAGCGTCTGTGCTTCACCAGGCTGCTCTTTATCCTTTTAGTGAGTCCCATTTGTCTGTCCTCTGTCAAGGGCTCGTGTACACCATGCTGATTTAGTGCTAACTGGGGAGATTAGAAATGCCTTGCCTGGCGCTGTCAGCTAAACCTGAATCAGTGTCTGGGTACTCTGACCCGTCTACTCAGAGAGGTTTACCCTTTGCTCTGCTGCTCACTCTAATAGGCAGAAAAGCTCAGCTCACCCCAGCTTTTATGCAGGGGTCAGCTCCAGAAATAGCTCCTTTAACACAGCAGTAGAAGCAGCACAAATCCAGCAAGCAGATAGTGTACAATGGCTGCTTTTAGGCCTTGGAACAAAAGAAAGTGGTTTATCTTTTCTACACACCACCACCAGTGCTATTCTCTGTCATCCACTAGAGAGTCTGTCATTCCTGGGGACCAAGGCCTAGGTTTTTCTTTTTTCAGGTGCCTTCCACATGGGGACTGCTTGGTGCACTGGTCATTGTTTTTACTCAGAATTATAATTTGGGGTAATTTGGTCATATAGACATAAAAGTAAATGTGATATGTCCTGGACCCTGGATAGAAGACATACCTCCAAAATGAATGGTGAAATTTTTTCAAGGGTCATAGCATGGAGGATACCCCCTTTTGAAATTTTGTCCCGGAGCTTAGAATTCTAACATTTGACTCTATTAGACCTCCAAAACTATGTGAACTTTAGTTGGTAGTATCATGAGGTGCCTCATCCTTTGTTCCTGTCTCTCCAGATAATAGATATAGTTTGTCAGTGAGTTACATGTCTTTTTCCTCCAAGATTTGTCTTAGGGATTATTTTATTAATATTTATAACCCAAAGTAATAGTAGGTACTTATTAATTGCTGAATGAATGAACAAATGATTGAACAAACAAGTGAAAGAGTGAACAGAGATGTTGTTTGTCAGGGCATTTCTTTATGTTCATGTATAAAGAGCACCTTAACACAGCCTCTGGACAAATCACTTTTGGAAACTTATTCTGTCCCACCACCGTCATCCTCCATTCCTGTCAACCCCAAAAGATGCATTTTTGTGATGCATTACATTTCATTTTTAATTTTCCTGCCCACCCCTACTTCACTGTGATAAAAAGAAAATTAAATGGCCAAACCAGTGCATTAAATTCATATGAAAGGAAGGTCTAATTTATCTTTTGTCTACCAAAACCCAAGGAAAAAATGTTGTCTTGGCTGAAAACTTTGTTGGTCAGATCTGTTTCCAAATTATATTTTGACTAAGAAGGAATGAAATCTTATAAACTCAGTTGAGTGTTACAGTGTTATTGCTGAGAAACCTTTGCATTCTACAGGAATAGTTGGTGCTATAATAATAAGAAATAAATCAGTGTAGATAGTTTTGCCATAATTTCCAAGTATTTTTGTAAAATCATGATTCAGAATTACATGTAAGATGTCTAGCAAGTTTTTACTTCAGAAGCACATACCTGTGTGGCAATTGAAGTTACTTTTGACCAATTTCTTAGTAGTGATCATAAATTACAAAATTTTTACTTACGAAGTTAGTTCAAAAAGATAATTTTAAAGCATATTCGGTTTTATTTTGGAGATAAATAGTCTTTTCTTCCTATCTGGTTAAAAAGAAAGATCTTGATTTTCATTTTTCTCAAGGGAAGACAAATATCTGAGGTTATCTTTGATGGAGGAGATAAATGAAAACAGGGTGTCTCTTGTCTGTGTAACAATCACCTTTATGATCTATTTGTGAAATTTTATTTTAAAAACTTACTTTGAAAATCTTACTCAGGAAATAATTTTAAGAATCTTAAAGTCTCTTATTTTTTCTTAAAATTTTTTAAACTCACTTTTTTATTTCCCTGAGAGATGTTTACAAATCTGTAAAGCACTCTAGAGCATGACAGTGTCCAAGTTACTGCAAAGTCAGTCAGGAGGCTTCTTGCCTTATGTGATGGTGTCAGATTTGATACACATCTTCCTGTTTAAACACTTAATGATAGTCATTTCTCATTTCTTTGAGAAAAACTTCTTACTGGGGAGAAATTAATGAAAAATACAGTTAGATTAACTTATGATGTATTTCCAACTGCTTCCTTTTAACCAAAAAAGAATCATCATCAAAGCAATAATTCTTTACAAGCCTTGTGACATGTTATTAACTTCCCTCAGTGAAATTAGTTCAGTTTACTGCCAGTCAATAAAGTCTGGTTTGGAATGAGGTTGGGAATTAAATATCGAAGAATGCAGTATAGATAATATTTAAAGAAATGCAATTGAAAGTAATGAAGAGATACCATTTTTCCATTTATGAAATTAATAAGATTTGTAGAAATGAGACTAGTCACTGCTGGGAAAAATACAGTGGGACAGTCACTTTTACAAAATCCTTTTTATGTTTCACGATTCTTCAAAATGTTAACACCTTTTGATCTGTTAATTCTTTGTTTAGGACATTATTCCGAGGTAGCAGGTGAGATGTGAAGAAAAACTTCATGCAATCTAAATACCCCATGTTATGTCAATCGGTGCATAACTTATGTTATTTTTACATTTTGGAATATTATGTCAAAATTAAATGATACTTTCAAAGAATATTTACTACAAGGGAAAATATTTACAATGTATTAATTTTACTTAAAAAGCTATATGCACACACAAACACAGTATTATTTGGAATTATGTGTAGAAAAAGAGTAAAAAAAAAAAGAAAAGAAAAAGAGAGTAAGAACAGGAATAAATCAAAAACTAGAAGAAAACACACCTAGATGTATGTACTGTTTATCTTTAGACTGATAGAACATAAGTAGATTTTTTTTCTCCAAAATGTATGTATTACTTTTTATAATCACATATGATTTTGTTTCCAAGGATGTTGCATTAGCTAATTTGTATTCCTTCTAATGTATTACAGCCCATAGTGGCAGCAACTTCCCTGGACACTGTTCTGTATCTTCAGAGTGCATGAACAGTATTTGTTTAATTTTGAGTGTGGATTAACAAAAGAAAGGCAGTCATATCAACCAAGTGATTAATATAATCACTTCAGCTTCCTGTCAGTTCTTTGGCTGACATGCTCTTTACCAAAGCAGAAGTTCTCAACTAACCAGAGAAATGCTCAAACATGTCAGAATGAAATCCAGCTGATTGCTTGTTTTGCCTTGGGCATCTGCACTTTTTGTAGAAGTGTGCTTTCTCAGTCTGAGACCTTTCAATAAGTAGTGGTAATCCGGAAGGATTGATGTAGTCATCCTGGACTAGCGATTTCTTTTTACTTACTAAGACATTTCAGTGTCACTTGCATCTTAATGCTTCCATGTATTTTTCTAAAGCACTAGGGAGATAAAGTAAAGTCACTTTGCCTTTTTAAGTACGTGGTCAGCTGATCTCTAGGGCTACCAAGGGATTGGGGAGCGATTGACAAGAATCCTAATTTCTCTGGAGGTTGGGGAGGCAGAAGTTCGCCTCAGGAAAGGGATTTTGGGAGTCATACGCAGAGTAAAATTCTTTGACTGCACTTAGGTAGAGCTGGGCCTCTGCCTTGTATGATGTATGTGAGCCAGAAAACCCTTACTTTAGAATTACTATCTGTTAGAGTTACTGAGTTCCAGGGTGTCCCAAGAAAGGTTTAAGACGTTCTCATAGATGTATTTACATATTCATTTATTGAT
Source organism: Camelus dromedarius (assembly GCF_036321535.1). NCBI lineage: Eukaryota > Metazoa > Chordata > Mammalia > Artiodactyla > Camelidae > Camelus > Camelus dromedarius. The sequence continues at coordinate 24,399,752 of NC_087459.1, read as the reverse complement.
CATTTGGTCTTTCTCTTAGGACCACAGCTCTAACATTAATATCTAGCTATGTAGTGTTAGGATCAATTAGGTCAGATTCTTCCTTTGTTATTAATCCTAATTGTCTAGGCTTAAATTGTTACCAATAAATGTCTGTCCCAATAATCCTGCCCTGCATTAGGCTTCTTCATGCCAGGCTATTTTTTGAAATCTAACAAGTGACATTGCTTATTATAGATTAGTTACTTCCTATGTAATAAATTCATTATTCTAATCAGTGGGGTACAATAATCTTGAATCAGATCACAACTGTTTTTTCCCTTTGAGAATCTTCTGTTAACATCTATCAAAGGCATCTTTTTAAAAAAAAAAAAAAGCTTAGAAGCCTTATTACTTATTTTGCCTTTTCCCCAAATTATAATATATGAGTGTCAGGGTATAAAATATTAAATATGCTGGTTCAATACCACCTTTTCAAGCATCACTGGGGACCATCCTGTTACATTAGGAAAGCATTTGGCATGGCTTTTGGAATGTAGATAATTTTTGTAATTGTTACACGGAGAAAAAATGCAGAATAAATGATAGTTTTAACAGAATTGGAAATTAAATGAGAGCAGGTCACTATGACCAATAAAATAAATTATAAACCTCTCCATTTTCTGTTTCTTTACTCCATGCAGAGTACATACCCAACCTCTTATTTCTAAAGGGGCGTCTGATTGTGGAAGCTTTGGTTTTGGGTGGCAGTTTTGTAGGATTTTGTGTCCTCTGATGTTCTGTGCCTCCCTGTAGCCATGTTTGTCTAAAGGTAAGAGGATGAGCATGAAGACATGTAGGATATCTGTACAGTCAGCCTGGTGACACTCCTGGGATATTGGATAAATGCCAAGGATATATGTATTTATTTAAATTGAACTGAAAGTATTTAAGTGGGACAGAAATTCGCTAGGTACATTATAAAATGTCTTAATATTTGAGAATGTAAAGTTTAAAAAAAATTTTTAAATAATATGGATTTTTTAAAGTACAGTAGTCCTTTGTGACAGAAAAAACTCTTAAGACCTTTTTGGGTCTCTTCTGGACATAATAGTCTATGATAAATTCACTGTTTTGGTTAAATTGTCAATTGACTTGAGCTTTCTATCATGTGCTCTGAAACCACTGCCTGAGGAATCTAATTCCATTTGGGAATCCTAAGTGGAAGCACTCCTTGGGTCTTCATACAGCTGAGTGCATCACTTCTGGGCTCTCCTGTTTGTCTGTGATGCTTCTCTGTAGGGCTGGAGGGAGGGAGCCTTTTGTGCAGTCTTGCTAATGGGGAGGAAGGAGATGCTGGTACTTGATCTGTGGTCCTAGAAGACAGCATGTCCTCATATCTTCCCCTAAATCCACCTGTGTCGATTTCTGGGGAACAGTGACGGTTATCGATTGCATACAGTGCTGAGTGTTCCCTATGAGATGAGGAACTCTTACCTCTTTCCCCTTTCCCCTCCCTCCACCAGAGATGTTACAGAGAAAGTACCTATCATCAACACAGTAGTGGGGGAAAAATGAGTTCTCATTTCAGCAGGTGACTTGGTGGTGGTTGGCTGTCAGCATGCTTTTTTTCATATTGGCTTGTTGCTACAGGGTCTGATGCTGGCAGATTACAACTCTGTAGCTAGTCATTTTCGATTTATTTGAACCTATTTCTCCAGTCTACTGAGCTTTCACTGGCTAGCATCAATTCAGACACATTGCAATTCCTCAGAATCTCTATCCCCATCAGATGGTTCGATCTACGAGAAATTTAGCTAGAGGCATTTAGACAAAAAAGAAATATTGTGGCTGGGGAAGCATTTAAGTTAGAGGAGGCAGCCAGGGCTGTTTTATTACTTAGGCCTGTGTCACCTGTGATGACCCATGAGAGTGGAGAATATTGATCACTTGTCACTCAAGGCATTCAGCAGATTGCATTGACAAAGCTTGGCAGGTCTCTAATAGCAGGGTTACTGGCCTTGGCTGAGACCCAAGGGAAAACTCTGAAGGCCCTATTACTTGGTGGCCTTTAACTCTTATAGAATTGGGAGAGAACACTGACAAAAACGAGGACATGATTTTACAGTTACAAATGGGTTTTCCTGCTTGCTTTCTTCTCCCCCTTTTTAATTTCACTTTTCTTCTCTTCCTATCTTACCTTTTCTCCCTTGTTCCTGCCAGCCCCTCCTTTCTTGTTATAGATGATCATGGTAGTATTGTTTTTCTAGAATAAAAATCAGTGTGGACTAGAGAATGCTGAGCAGGCCTAGCATGAGACCTGAGATGTCCTCTCCTTATAGGATAGCTTGTGCCTGATCACATTGTTTCAGGTGGTGGAATGTGCCTGTGTATATTTGTGAACTTGATGTTTAGGACGTTTACAACTGTTGTCTTAAGAACTGCCACTTCATGACAAAAGTGCCTTTCCCCTTCCCCATTCCCTGGTAGGCAGGCTTTGTTCAAGCCTCCATTGTCCGGTAGGGTGGTATTCTTCCTCTTTCAATTTCACGTACCATCTTTAGTGGCAAAGAGGGTTCTCCTCTTTGCTGAGGTTCTTCTCTAAATAATCTGCATTTGATGTCTGGAATTAACTACATGGCTCTTGTTTTCTAGGTTCTCAAGAAGGACAGGCAGGCCTTGAATACTGAAGGTTTCATTGGCTTTATATTTATATTCCAGCTTTTTGCCATGGATGAGTTATGTGTTATTGGGAGGGCTACTTAATCTCTCTGAGCCTCAATTTCTTCATCTGTCAATGGATAATATTACTTATCAAAAAGAAATGGATTATTGTATGTGAATTATATCTCAATAAGAAGATAAATGAACTTGTATACAGTTACTAACATAGAAGCTTCTTTCTTTCCTGCCTTCTCCCTTACAAAACTGTAAGCCCAAGAAGGCAGAATGAGAACTAACACGTAGACCAATATTTGGAGAATAGGTGGCATTACTGGAGACAGAAGTGTGGAAGTATTGTAAGAGGCTGTGGGCCTATTAATATTCTATAGCATTTTAAGCCACTTTGAATTAAAATACTTATCTGTGAAAGGTTTTATAATTCATATGACCTGAAATAATTTACACCTAATTAGATTTTGTCAACTGAATAATTCCGTCTCATGTTGCTTCCACAGCATAATTTAAGCAACTGCATTTTATTCTCAAAATAGCTGTAAATGTCAAATTAATTTTGTTGACATGATCAACATGTAGAAGAGCTACTTGGCAGAATTGTTTGTCAACTGAATATATTATGGGTTCCCACAAAATATGTAGAATGATTATGGTTTAGCTGACTTTTGCAGTTTCTTGCTTTCCTGGAAAGAAGTCATTGGCAGTGGTTACAAAAACTGTTGTGGCATTTCTGACCATCTGGTTAGAAAGTTTTTGGTATCTGGAAGTTTTGTCTTCTCTTTTCATTATACATACAGTGTTGTTCCCTTTAGGAGTTATCTTTTTATCTGGGTGAGACTAGATCCCATGTAATTGCCTAGTATTTATTATATTCCTCACTAATGTCATGGGACTTTCAGTTGACTCGGGCCATATATAAATTATTGCTCAATCATACCCTGCCTCTTTTTTTTTTTTTTTTTTTTTGTGGACCATTTCTCTCACTTAGAGAATCTCTCTGTCCTCCTCTTTGAAAACCCTGCCCAAGATGAGTATCCTTTTAATGTCTTTCTAGCTCACTCTAGTAATATCATTTACTCCAAAATCTCTTCTTTACTCCATCATCCCCCATCTGGTCCAGTCTTCTAGCCGCTAATATGAAAGTTTTGTCATCTGCCAGCTTAACTTACTCCAGTGCTACCCAGCCCTTATCTCATTACAGCACATATAACAAATAATACTATTTGTATAGCACATCAAGGTCAATAGGCGAGATTTCTTGCTGCTGGAGGCAGCTGGCCCAGCAGCCATAACCAACTCTTCATTGGACAGCATGAACCCTGTCCTGGAAATTCTAACTTAAACAATCTCCGAGTTAGAACTAATTGTGGCAAGTATAGAAATTAACTCATTTGTTGATGTCTAGAATCAATCTGTATTGATCTCAGCATCCCATATACTGTAAAAGACATCTCTGAGCTGTCCTCCAAATCATTCCCACTTGTATCTGGTCATCAGGAAGTTTAGATTTCTTTTTTGAATACCTTAGGATATTGACACCTTAACTTTGCCAGCCTCTCTCCCAAGCTGAATAGACCTATATTTTACCTTCAGCTTTTGCTTAGGAAATGACATCATCCAGAATAATTCCCCTCTTCCTGGAAATCAAAGGATTGCTTTCCCATTGGCAATAAGTATGGACACAGATCAGATACAACAATTGCCTGTATTTATGTCCTCCACAATGGTATTGGATTCTTAAAAGAATGAATCGGTATCCTCTTAAGTTCAGCTCATTAGAGATTTAGACTTTGCATTTTAGACTCCTTGGGAGGAATGTCCCACGGCAGCATTGGCTTTTCTGTCCCTAATTATGTCTCCTTTCAGCTTTTTCTAATATCTCTGCTGACCTCCTATTGATGCCCCAGTGCACCTTGTAGCTAAGGGTTCTCAGTGTTGGGTGTACTCTATGAATATGTAAACTATACATATTACGTGAAAAAATGAACTAAAGGTATAAATATGCTAATATTTGCCATAGAATTCATTACCAAAAGACAGTATCTATTCATTATCCCTAATATACAAGTAAAGAAAGTACCTGAATGCTTCTTATTTTCATAAGGGAGACGAAAGTGAATCAATGGAAAGAAACCATCTATCAATAAGCTTGAAATTGACCCAGGGAAAAATTCTAGAAGGTATTACTAATGAATGCTTTTTGAGAACTTAGTAAAAGAGGTAGTCATCACTGGGAACCACTGCAGGTTCACTGAAAATATTATGCCAAACCATTGTGTTTCCTTTAGAACAGAGATTGGCAAACTTTTCTCTATGAAGAGCCAGGAAGTAATTATTTTAGGGCTTTTGGGCCATATAATCTCGTTGGAACTACTCAGCTCTGCCACTGTAACACAAAAGCAGCCACAGACAATATGTAAATGAATGGATATGGCTGTATTTTAATAAAACAAGAACAGGCAGTGGGCTGATTTGGCTTGTGGGCCATAGTTTGCTGACCCCTGCTTCAGAATGTCTTAGATGATGTGTACTTGGATGTCTGCAAGTAATTTTACAGAGTCTTTTAGAAAGTCCTTGTGGAGAACATGGAGAAGTCTGAAATTAATAATAGTGTAGTTGGGCAAAATTATAACCGGTTGAACAATAATGTGAATGTGAAGGTTGTCTGTGTTTGCCTGCCACAAGATTGTGCATTTGATTCAGTTTTGTCAACATTTGTGACTTGACTGAGGTCAGGGTTGGCTTGTGGATCAAATATGTGGATAACCTGATACAGAGAGAGATCTGTTGTACTGGTTGACAGGTGGTTTCTCTCTGTATCAGGTTATCCACATATTTGACTGTTTGCAACAGTCTAATGGCAGCCTGTTTGAACAAAGCTAGGAGAATATTCAAATTAGAGTGCATGCAGAGAAGGTTATCCATGTAGTTGAAGGGACTCAGACTCATGTCCTAATAGAAATGGCTGCAAGAACTAAAGGTATTTAGCCTGAAGGGATATACAATAACTGTCCTCAATTATTTAAAGGGCTGTCATGTAGAAGAGAGATTGGATTTGTTCAAGAGGGTCCCAGTGGACAAAAGTAAGAGCAGTGGGTAGAAGATACAGGCAGATCCAATATATAAGGAAGAACTTTCTAACAATTTGAACTGTCCAGAAGAGGGATGGGCTTTATTTGGAGGGCTTAGGTCACTGGAAATGATATAGATACCTGTTGCTGACTTTGTAGGGATGTTGTGAGAGAATGTTAACTTTGACTTATAGTTGGATGAGCTGTTTTTTTTATGGGCACTTCCAATCCTGAGTTCATAAAACAAATCCAGGGAGAGTGTGCTGTGACCCATGGCCCAGCAGGTGGCAGAGCCCAAACCCAGATGTTTTGAGCCCCCTGCTGAATTTATATAGTTCAAATGCTGAATGTGCATATTCCACATACGTATCTTTACCTGTCCTCTTCATGTGACTGGTCAGAGTCCCCATCACGTTTACCTTTGTCATCTCATAAAACCTAACACATGCTTTGTACCTAGCAGGAACAAAACAGGTACTGGTTAAACTGGTGATACAGATTGAACAGCTCTGTGACTTTGTTTCTCTCTTACACACACACACACACACACACACACACACACACACACACCTCACACACCACACACACACACACACACACACACACACGTGTCACCACTTCACCAGGAATGGAAGTGATCAAACTGGACTGTCTGACCTCCTCTGGATGGCTTTGCATTGCCCCCTTTCTGCTTTACTGCTTCCTGTGCAGGCCTCCCTGCTAAATTATACTCCAGACCCTTGGATGTCTGGGATACATTTTCCATTCTTCTGAATATGGTATTCCTAAAGTAGTCATCTGCTACCATTATACTTCTGTAAGATTTATTGCTGAAATTGACAGTGGATCTTCCAAGGTCTCACTCTTTGATGTTTTGTACTTGGGCAAGTGGTCAGGGATTATGGCCCATTTATAACTGCATTTCCCATGCCTGTACTCAGGGTCAGGCATATGTTGGATAATCAGGGAATGTTCAGCTATTTGCTTTGGTAGAACTCTGGTTAGTGTTTACAGTTGTTGTAGCTTAATGAAGTAAAGTTTGTTTTTCAGGGCAGTGTTTTCTTTATACTTTGTGACTGACATGCTCTACCCTACCACATATCTTCATTTTCAGTACCATTTTCTGACTGTGTGGATACTAACTTCTAAAAGGGTGGGGAAAGGGCAAAGATATAGTGGTTAAATCTCTCCCAGTAATCAACTTATCCCATCTCCCCCAGGAAAGAAAGGAGGGAGGAAGGGAAGGAGAGAAGAGCCAGGGAGGAAGAGAAGATGGAGGGGAAGATAAAAGGAAGTGAGAGAGAAGGGAGGAGGGAAAGAGCAAAGCATCCTATTTCATACTGAAAAGACTTTGTCACTGCTCTACAACTAGTTTGCCCCCTTTGTGTAAACTCAGGTCTGTTCCCATGTTTTCATTGCATTTTGTGAGTAGGAGCTAAAAGAGCCTTGGGACATATCTATATTAGAAAATAAAATAACTTACACCAAGGCTATTTCTTCGTTGTTGTTTTTTCACTCAACTGGTTGACTCATTTGGTAGAAAACATGAAATAGTAGTGCCAGGGTTAGCTTTCCTGGAGAAACATCCATGTTTGCCCATGCTTCTGCAGATTCATAACCATCAAGGAGTACAGCCTGGTTATGAATGAACTCGTGGAGTTCATAGCATTATGCACCCATTATCCACCAATGGGAAGAACCCAAATACTATTTACTCAGTGATGGGGTGGCAGGAAGCTTGCTTCTGTAACAAAAGGATCATATTTGGTGTGCTGGAACCAGCTTGTTAACCACTCTTAAGAACAAATTGTTAAAGTTTCAGGAATTTTCTGAGCTGGTTGTCAAATAGCCTTTAAAAAAATGAACTTATATAAGCTTAGTTTCTGCTTTTAGTATAATTTGCTCAATTATATGTTCAAAGTGCATCACTTCATAATTATTTTGCTACATTTTACTTGAGGTTGTTGTGTGGTAGAAGTATTATGTAATGGTGTGCTACTGAACATTTCTTCCCAACCCTGCACTTAGTGACATCACTTCTGTAGCTCAAAGTAAGCCGTGATTGGCGTATTTACACCACAGGAAGTGGCAAACAGTTCAAACCCAGATTTGATTTCTTATTCTGTTGACTGTCTAGACTTTTAAAAAAGGAAAGAGTAAATGTTAATACTGATTAAATTTAAAAGTGTGTTATATCTGTATCCATTACATTGTGGATGGCACAAAAAATTGAGGAACTATTCTTCCTGTATTTTAAAACTATTATCCAAATTCAACTAATAAGTTACTTATTGACAAGTGAAATTCTGACATATGTCTTAGTTCTACTTTCATTTTACTAGTTTGAAAATATCAATCAAGTTTCACATCAGAATTATACTTATTCTTCAGATGCAATCATAGATTGTCTACAGATAAAAGAATTCCACACATTACAACAGAAGACACATTAGAACATCTTAGATTCTGTGAAAATCAGTTGGCTATTTAGCTGGAATTTACAGTAAAGAGTATTGTATACTTTGTTATTATTTGTAAATTGATACATATCCTTTATATTAGTGAAATTTATAATAAATATATGTACATGTATTTGTGCATACATCTTTTCCCAGATTGCTGGTTGTTAAGCATTACCAACACACAACTGTTTAAAATCCAAATGGGGAGTGCGTGGCTAGCTCAGCTGGTAGAACATGAGACTCTTACAATCCAAATGGAAATCAAGGTCAGTGATGATCTTGTGTAAGTGGTGAGATTTTTGCTTTTACTATAGCAGGAAGATCAAATGCAGTGTAGAAAATCTTCCCGATTACAGGATATGAAGTTGGGATTTCGAATACTAGCTGCTGTAGAACACTTGAAGGACAAAGTGTTTATTGAGTCTTGAAGCATGTGTACCATATTCAAAATAACATCACAGGGTGTTGAAGAGAGGTGTTAAATATCATTAGTACCTCGGCAAGGCTTTGGAATCCAATGAATTGAAAGATAGTTGAGTGAGGAGGAGCTTTGGACACAAAGCAGGCAGTTTAGTTATCCAAAGTATTTATGTCAAGCAGCAAATGGCTGAGGATTTATCTGTTTGCAGTTTTCTCTCAGAGCTTTAATCCATGAGGAAGAGAGAGTCAGGGCAGGATGGAGGCTAGCCTTTATTTTGCATTACTCTGAGAAGTACTGCAAAAATAGAAGAAACTTAGTATTCTGAAAACATTATTATAAATGAAAAATCTTGAAATATGGAGGAAGGATTTTTACAAAAAATAGGTTTAAAAATTCAAAGCAAAATGGTCTTCTGTCTCTTTCTACTTAACCAGCTGAGACAGCTCAAGTAAAAATATATTTTTGTGAGAGATCTTTTATTTAAAGAGAAGAGTTATTTCATCTGTTAAGACTCAATGTTCAGGAATGTTTTGTTAATCCACTTTAAGTAGAAACAAAATGTGTTTGCTTAAAATTGTAAGTAGAATTGCAAGGTGATCTAATAACTTTGAAAGTCACTTTTGATAGATGAAAATCAGAGTTTTTTTTTTTTCTTTTACTGGAATGGTGAATGTGAAGAAATGAAATGCCAGTTGATGCCAGTTGATACCAGTTAGTGTTAAGAAAGAAAAGAAAGTTCAGTGAGTTTTTCTTTGATGTAAGTGTGTGTATGTTTTAAAATCTTGATTTGTCTGGTGTGTTGTGTCTTTGCTTTATGTCTGTGAAAAGGGGGAGGTATTATTAACATTATGGTTCCCTACCTCCAAGATCCATTCCAAAAATAATTGTATTAATCCTAAGAATGTAACTGTGGAAATAAAATGGCTTTTCTATCCTGTGTTGACTACGTGCCTACAATGTTGATTTGCTAATACCTGGAACTTCCAAATTAAATTTTATGGTATATGGATGATTTATTGTAATCTCTTCTACAAGGAAATTTGTCTTTAAAACTTTAAAAAATCAGCTCTAAGTTGGAGAGCGAGGAGCATTTCTAATTCAAAGCAGGAGTCACGCTAAGATCACATGTCTCCATAGAGTAAAGAGGGGAGGTTTTACTTGTTGCATATGTTTTAAAAATATTTATAGATACAGCTGGACTTTTTAGTACTTTACTTCTGGTTTTAATGATGGAATTCCCAAAGGACTAAAATTGTTCCAAACAGTCTTAACTGTGTCTGAAGTTCAAGAACAGTATATAGTGGATCTAAAAACTTTAATCCTCCTTGGAAACTTTGAATGGGAAAGCTGGCCTTTTATTCCTGTGTTTCTTGAATTTCCTGTTAACAGAATACCTCTTCGCCTCCTATTCAGTCCTTAACCAACTGCAGACTAACTTTGGTCTTTTCTACTAAATGCTGCTCTACAATTTTAATATAAGGTCATCAGTAAATTACTAAGTCATAAAATCTAGTTATTTTCTTTATTTCCCGTCCATCCAGTCAGCAGTCATTTTACTCTGTGCCTGTTAAGTAACTTGATGCTAGGGATACATTTGTAAATGAGGCAGAAATATTCCTTCACATTGTGGAGCTCTCAGTCTTTCAACGCCATTGACCTTCCTCCCTCAAACTTCATGAAATCGCTACTCTGGTTTGTGAAATCATTCACTAATGTTTTGTTTTGCTTTGTTTTGTTTTTTGTTTTTTAAATGCTGATTCCTGCTCCCATCTGCACTCCCATGATTCTGCCCCTGGCCCTTTCTTTGCTTGATAATTTATTTCCTCGATACTTTCTAGGTGATTTCATATGGCCAAGACTTTCAAGCTATCTGATTATATACATATTACGTATACATGCTCAAATTAACTACATATACAATGATATAGTATAATTGTAGTCATATTTTGCTGTAGTTTTTAATAGCTTTATTGACATATAGTTCATATATAATAAGCTGTTCATATTTAAACTATAGAGCTTGATAAATTTTGACATATGCATATACCCATGAGACTGCTACCACTATAAAAGATAATGAATATAGCCATCACCCCCAGAAATTTTCTCATGTCCCTTTGTAATTTCTACCTCTGTCACCTTCCCACCTCCATACCCCCTTGCCCACAGGAAGTCACTGAATTGTTTTCTGTCACTATAGAATAATATGCATTTTCTAGAATTTTATATAAGTGAAATCATACAGTATATACTGTTTTTTTTCTTGGTATGGCTGCTTGCACTTAACATAAGTACTTTGCACTTTATCTGCATCGTGGTGTACATTAATAGTTCATTCCTTTTTGTTGCTTGTATTATTCCATTCTGAACAACAATTTGTTTATACATTCACCTATCAATGACCGTTTGGGTTATTTTTATTGTTTGTTATTATGGATATTTGTGTACAAGTACGACGTGCATTCTTTTCTGTTGGGAGTGGAATGGCTGGATAATGTGGTAGGTGTATGTTAAGTGTTTTAAGAAAGTGCCAAACAGTAGTCAAAGTGGTTCTGCCCTTGTGCATGCCCACCAGCAGTATGAGAGTTCCATTGCCTCCATGTCCTCTCTGATACTTGGGATGGGCAGTCTTTTTCATTTTGCCATTCTAATATGTTGCATAGTGGTATCTCACTGTTGTTTTGAATTGTATTTCTCCGTTGACTAATGACGTTAAACATATTTTCATGTGTTTGTCATCTAAGTATTTCCTTTGGTGAACTATCTATTTAAATGCCTTTTCTGTTTTTTAAAAATTGGGCTGTTTATTTTTTGTATTGTTGAATTTTGAGAATTCTTTATTCTGATTACAAGACCTTTATCAGATTTGCAAATATTTTCTCCCAGTTTGTGGCTTATGTTTTTATTCTGTTAGTAGTATCTTACAAGACTTTAAAATTTTCCTGGATTCTAATTTTTCAGTTTTTTAATGGATTATTCTTGTCATATCTAAGAAATCATTTGTATTCCAAGGCTGCAAGGTTTTTCTGATGTTTTCTTCTGGAAGTGTTACAGTTTTAGGTTTTACATTTAGGTTTCTCATCTATTTTGAATTAATTTTTATATATGATTCAAGGTATATATACTGAATCATTTTCTATTTTGTATCTATCTATCTGATTGTTCAGTACCATTCCTTGAAAAGACTGTTCTTTCTCTACTGAATTGCCTTTGCATGTTGTCAAAAATCAGTTGTCTATATATTGGACCTCTATGTGTGGGTTCAGTTTTGGAATCTCAGTAATGTTCCATCGATCAGTCTGTCTGTCTTGGGGTTGTTAAACTAAGAACCATGGAACAAATACAGCTCAGCCTGTTTTGTACAGAGTTAAGTAGAAGTTAAGAAAAAAAGAAGAAAATGTGACAGAGACATATGTGATACGCAAAGCCTAAAACCATTTACTATCTGGCCCCTTTCTCAGAAGAAAATTTCCTAAGTGTGATCTAGCTTAATGTCAGTTCCACACATGTTGAGTATCTTAAAATCAGGTAATGCTAATCTTCCAACTTTACTTTTTTTCAAAATTGTTTTGGCTATTCTTGGTCCTTTGCATTTCCGTATGAATTTTACAATCACTTTGTCAGTTTCTTCAGAAAAGAACATAGGGGATTTTGATTTTGGTTGTATTGAATGTGTAGATCAATTTGGGAAAAATTGACCTCTTAGCAATATTGAGTCCTTTGAGTTATAAATATAGCATATTTCTTTATTTAGTTTTTCTTTAATTTCTCTTAGAAATGTTTTGTAGTTTTCAGCGTACAGATCTTTCACAGTCTGCCAGATTTATCCCTATGTATTCTTGACTCTGTTGTAAATAGTATTGTTTTATTAATTTCAATTTCCAATGGTTCCTTACTGGTATATACAAATATAATTGATTGTTATATATTTACCATGTGTCTTGTAACCTTGATAAGCTCACTTATTAGTGCTAGTGGCTGTTTTGTGGATTCATTTACATTATGTATAAAGACCACAATGTTATTTCTGAATAAAGATAGTTTTACTTCTTACTTTTCAAACTGGATGACTGTCTTTTTTTGTTTTTTTTGTCTTACTGTACTATCTACAACTTTCAGTGCAGTAAAAAATAAATAAAAGTGGTGAGAATAGACATCCTTATCATTTTACTGATCTTAGGTGGAAAATATTCAGTTTTCCACTATTAATTTGTATGCTAATTATAGGTTTCTTGTAGGTGTCCTTTATCAAGTTGAGGAAGCTCCTTTCTGTTTCTTGTTTGCTGAGAGGGTTCTATCAGAAATAGCTACTAGATTTTTATCAACTGCTATTTATGAAGCTATTGAAATGATCATATGATTTCTTTTTCTTTTTTAGTTTGTTAATATGGTAAGTTTCACTGACTGATTTTCAAATGTTAAACCAACCTTTTACTCCTGGGATAAATACCACTCTCCATCATGATGTATCATCCATTCTTTTGTACAGATCCTGTATTTTCATCTGTTATCACTTGCCTTTTGCCTGAAGGACATCCTTTAACATTTCTGATAGTACAGATCTCTAGTAATTAGTTCTTTTGGCTTTTGCAGTTTTGAGAAAGTTTTCACTTTACTTTTGTTTTTGAGAGATATGTTAATTGTGTATAGAATTCTAGAGCCTCTGCCTTTCTAATCACATGTTTTCCTTTTTGGCTTGCTTACTTCCTGATATTCCTAGAAGTCAGATGAGGAATAAATGATCCTCAAGCCTGAGATGGTGGCTGGCCCCTCTGGCTACTGTGGTGATTATCTGAGCACCTACTTTTCAGTACTGAGTGAGATCAGCATTAAATTTCGTAAAGTGCTGTTCCTTCCCAACGTTTTATTTATATGAGGACTGTCATCTGCTTAGATTATAAAATTTAATGCAGAGATCTATAGATGTATACTTTGTCCCAGTCCAATAATTTGCCCTGATGATGTACATGGAGATTAGAAGAGCCTTAAACATTCATCTGCTGGTTTTCAAGTAGAGGGAGTTATTCTCTTAATCCAATTTACATTTTGCTGTAGCTATAACAGAGAAAAGTTCCACAGGCAACAGTCAGATCCCCCAAATTATATGAGTGTGCTACTTACAGGTCGATGACTAAGGAGATGACTGTATAAAAAGCATACTTTCAGCAGTACATTTTTATTCTCTTCCTTTTTAATAAGCCAGGTCTGACAGATGAAAAGGAATCTCTGCTGTAGCTCAGATTTACTGTGTTAGGCATATTTCAGACATAAACTTAATTATCACAAGAATTTTCAAATGACTCCAACTTTTTCTGCACTTGGTACCAAAGGATACCAAGTTCTATTTTTGAGCTGATAAGATCCTCCTTCTGAAAGCATTTGTTTATTATATTACAGCCTCACATGAGCTGAGCTCCATCCTGACCCCGTGTTAAGTGTCTGTGGTAGATTTCATTACATCCATATACTGGAAGTCCTGCCAATATACTGGCAGCAAAATCCTAGTGGAAAATAAATGGCAATAAAAAAGAGAAATGATAGCCTCTGTGAGTGGTGAGGAGCACAGCTTTATTGAGACTGGACAACCCCAGAGTAGTGACTTGGCATGCAGACATGAGCTTAAGAGAGTGTGAGTGAAAGCTGATATTGGAATAACGACTCTGTGGCACAGACATGGGAATAATTTAATTAATTGCACTGAAATTTCTTTGATGAATAGTTATGTGGTGATAAGCATGAGGTCGAACAGCAGAATGAGTTTCAGCTTTTTAATGGGCCAGCACAGCTGCAGTTTTGGATGCCTTCCCACTTTATTTTTCCCTGCAGCTCTCCACCGCTTTCCTCATCCACTTTTCTCCAGCTAAGCGTCCCACTAGTGGGGCTCCCTCTCCATGTCTGCTGAGCTGAGGGGCAAGTACATTTGGCCATGGGAAGCAGGCTGGTGACTGGTTTGAAATAAAAACGAGATCAAACGAAAATTGTGGGATGGTTTCCTTATGATGGCTCCACCTCCCCTCCTCCGCAAATCTCTAGGATGCTTTGCTGCTAAGTTGTATAAAGATTTTAATAAAAATTTCTTGTCCCTGGAGAAAGAGGCATGTCTTTGTTGTCAGAGAGCTAGAGGGAAATGAGCAGTGCAGCCCAGCTGGAGCACTAGCATTAATCCCATGATTCGTAGCCCGTATTTTCAGACAGATCAATTACTTATGGCTGTAACCAATCTTTCACCATTTTCTTGCTGTGCAGGGCTCCATTTCCAGACTTGGCAGCTGACATAACCTTCCAACTTGATAGAACTTCAGCTGCAAATCTCTTCAGGTCTGCTGCCTCCATTCACTGAGGTTATACAAATGAGTTGTTAAATACAAATCAAAAGTCAAAAATTGTGGGTGGTAACCTCTGCTTGGCTCAGTAACACCCGTGGATCTAAGCAACATTTTCAGTTGGATTTTTTTTTTAACAAGATGAATGATTCAGTTGTCTTCCTTCCTTTCCTTCACTTTTATGGACAGGCTTTGCATGAGAGAAAAGCCTTCTCTAGAGGGAAGAAATTATCCACAGTGGATGCATTTCTTATCAATTTATAAGTTGAAAGATTAACTCAGAATAGAGGGAAAGGAGATTACGAGGAGATGCGAAGGGCATGTACAGGTGAGCTGTGTCTAATGCATTTTACACGGAGTGAGTCACCCCTTTTCAGCTGCTCCACTCCCTAGGCTGAAGGCCAGGGAATTCTGTATCAAAAATAAGTGACCTTGCTAACACTTAGGTGGCAGAGAACATGTAAGCTGTTTATAGAGTGTGTCATTGTGTGAATATAGAACTTGTTAAGTATCTAAACTCAACAGCCTTTTGAGGACTTTACCCAGAATTTACCTAGTGTCTTTAAGACATAACTACTCCATGTGTTGAAGCCTTCTCAGCTATGTCAAGCCTTCCTGGAAGAGGTGATCGGGGGCAAGATGAAGGAAATTACAGAATTATGTGATTTAACTCACTTAAGACTCACAGATGTGTAGCTGTTGGATGTATGTATTGTTCTCCTCTGTGCTCTCTTGCTTTCACTGTCTTCCCATCATTTCCATTTCTGACACACAGCCCTTTGAGGCTATTTCTACTTTCCCCATAGTAACCAACTGTGAAAAACTTACAGGAAGGAAAAAGGAAAACGTGGACATCCAGAGAAGATAAATGGTTTAACATTCAACCTAGGGGGACTTATGTTTTTATGTACATATTTGTGTGTGTGCCATGAGTGCTTGCTTTGTATATTACTGCATGTTTTGGAAGCTTTGTCCTACTTGGGACCCATTAGTGGTGTCCTTTTGGAACATGTATTCATGAACTCTGTTAACAATTAAGGAGGTGAATCCCTGCTGGTACAGGCTGACAGCCACAGATTCCCCTTGGGCTTATATTACTTTGGATTGATTCTAAAGAAGCAAAGGAAACATGCAGAACATACTTGTTTGATTTGAAAGTTAAAAACCTGTCTATGCCTGTTTTCCTCTCCATTTTTCCTCTAGCCCTTCTTAGGCATCCCATAGTGAATAGTAAAACATAAGTCATATGGTACCGTAAGACGCTGCCACAACTTTTGCCCTACTCTGGACTTCGTTTTTTTGGTGGATCTGCATTTTATTATGATTTATTAAGTAGTATGGAAAAGACTCACTGGTAGCCATGCATGACAGTCCCCCATCCTCAGAGCCTGCCAACAATTGAAAGTTTGAGAGAAAGAAATAAAAGGTGGGGGAGATTTATAGTTAGTGAGTTCAAGTTGCATTTTTCCTTGTTGGAATGTTGCCCATCTTATTAGGTGTTCTTTAGTGAAACAAAATGCAGTGGTAGCTTGGAGAAATTATGGATACTTTACAGCAGCCAGGGGAGAAAAAAAAAGAGAGAAAGAAAAAAAAAAAAGCTTAGGAGTCTGTAAGCCTTCTCCCTTGGTTGCAGTTAGGAAGCCAGTTGACAGTATAATAGGCTTTTGGAAGTTGGTGCAATGGTTTGTGTGTTCTGTTTGATGTTGCAAATACCAAGCCCTCAGGGAGATCTGCAAAGAGGATGTTCTGTTCTTAGAGAAAGGAAAAGATTAACCTGAAACGTGAACTGAAAAACTCCTGAATTCTAAAGGACTTAGGTGCAACCAAGAAATGATCTCATTTACTTCTGTGGAAGCAACATTTGGCAAGCTGCCTGCCACTGCTACAGACAAGCAGAGGGCTGGACAAAGATTTTTTAATGATTTTGATTAATGAACGTTGATCACTAGTAAACTTGAGAGGATTAGATCTTAGATTAAGGATGTGTGTGGGTGTGTTTTATGTGGTTAAGCCTTTCTTTGTAGACGTGTGTACTCATACACACATAAAAGTCTTATAAACCCTATGTACTTCTTGGAGCCTACCTAATAATGCTTTTTTCATATTTAGATACAATGTTCCATAATGCTCATTATGAAAGGATTTAACACTTCTTATTTTGGAGGTATTTTTAGGCGTGGTAATAAATGGGCTTTAAGCTAGTTCATATGCATTCATAGAACCAACATTTGTTGAATACCTACTATATGCCAGATGCTATGCTAGGCACTGAGGATATGATGGTGAGAAAAAAGACATACAGTTTCTGCTCTACATAGTTTATCAACTGGTAGGGAGACAGACAAAAATAAATAATCATGTAACTATATACTCAGAATTTTTATATTGGCTTGGTATTCAATAAAAATTTATTAAGCATCTTCATGTGCTATAAACTCTATGATAGGCCATTAAAAGAAAAAGTACCTCACCTAATTCCTGTTGAAGTCAATGGTTTGCAGTTTATAAGGGATAAACTGCCTGTGTTTGGTTATGGAATTGAGCAAAGCCACTCGATCCATAGTAATTCTAGATAGTACTTTAGCACACAGGTCTAAGGGCAGCAAGGTAGAATTCTCGCAGAATGTGTAGTTACACACACACACACACACACACACACACACACACACACACACACACACACACGTATATAAACCTGATATATTTACTGAAGATATTCTTATATTGCCCCCTTCACTGGTATCTTCACAACTTTGGGTTTGAGACCTGGTTTGCTTCCCACTAGCTGTGTGAACTGGGACAACTAGTCAACCTCTCTGAATAAAGTTTCACATGTGCAAACTGTAAATAGTTGTATGGTTCATGAGATTGTGACATTTGAATGAAATCATATATGTGGAAATACTTTGTAAAGGACGAGACTTGTGTGATTTTGTATTATTTTCATTGTTACTCATATTTTTTAGAGGGGGGTTACATTTATTGAAACCAACGATGTTCCATTCTCTTAAATCAGAAGAAAATTGGAAGATAGTTCTGAGTTCATGTAGAAACTGGAAATCATTGTATCTTTCCTCTAGCAGAGTGTTCTAGAAGAATTAGAATATAAAATGGAAATTAAGGTAGAAATGGAGTTTTCCTAAAGGTAGAATAATCAGCATCAACATGAATGCACCATCCTTAGAATGTGACCATGTGGCAGCCTTAACACTAAGCTTTGCTATCTTGAATTTGTTTCCCCTGGAAAAGGATAATACTGAAAAGAACCATTGTGAATGCTTTCTCAGTGACTGGGTTCTGACACCTTGGCCAAGAGATTCATCCTCTGCAGCATTGAATAAAGTGTTCTAATTAAAATAAGAATCAGGAATATGAAGCCACACAAGAATAGTCATTATTTAAACGAGGAAACTTCATGTGAGATTACATTGGGTGATATTAATCTGTGAGGTTGTATTTTCTGGGGGGAAATCAATAGGAATGTAACAAGAACTCAGTGTGCTGCCTGCAGAGCATGTTGTATCTGCATGAGCTATGATGTGATCTCTTGGCCTTTTGAGTTATTTTGTTTAAAGGCCTTACATAGATCATTCTGTCCTTGGTGGTGGTTGACTTTTTCCTAAGATTCTATCCTTAGATAGACTAAATTGAAAAAGCACATGCCTTTTGATCTTTACTTGGAGTGTCTGTATGTGTATGCATGCATACGTGTAAAATATAAAGGTCATCACAAAGACTGGTCCACTTGGCACTTTCACTAACCCTGCACTGTCAGAGATTGAATTTGAGAGCATATTTCATTCTTCTTACTTTGTCATTGATTTATAATACTGAGTATATCTGTGTAATTAATAAGTGGTATGTCTTATAATTAGTTAGAATATTTACTCCTTTCTGTATTCTACACATTGCATGCCCCACTCCTGGTGAACAGTTAGTGAATGAGATTTGCCTTTGCTCTTCTTCCTTCTTGCCACGCTTTCTTCAAGTTAGTTCAGGTCTGAGTGGCTTGACGGTAACCGGGTGCGAAATTTAATGTTAATCCAAGGTTAGACTCTGATATACACATTTGAGGCTTAGCTTCTCTCACCACGCATGCACAGTAATCATCAAGCTGCACTACTCCCTTTTAGAGAAAATGCAGCAGTCTAGAAAGTGCCACACTCCAGTGGGCAGAACTATTGGTGAGTCTGTACAGGACAGATCAGATTGCCGCTTCCTTTGAGGATTTGCTAATGGAAACTCTGGCTAAGGCAGCATCTTAAATAATATGTACAATCAGAATGCTGTCTCCAAAACACGTTACAGCATTTATTACCAGGGCATGAGCTAAGGTAAGCTCCCATTTAAAAAAAAAAAAAAAACAAAAAAAAAACCTTTGTAATGATTAACAGGGGCCCAATATAATTTAAGGTATTCTTTGGAGTTTATAAATATGGCCTCATAAAAAGCCTGAATATAAGGGAACTGTGACTTTAAGTCATTAGAAGCCCAGTGGTTTGATAAAATAACAGGAAACAGACAATTTATTATGAGCAGTCTCAGTAGCGCTGGATTATCTATAAAACTTTTACGGTCTTCCCCAAGTGGCAAGAAGCCATAAAACTTGCCTGAATGAGGGACTTGTTAATTTACTTGTTAAAGCAAATTAAAAATTTATAAG
This sequence comes from Camelus dromedarius, assembly GCF_036321535.1. Lineage (NCBI taxonomy): Eukaryota > Metazoa > Chordata > Mammalia > Artiodactyla > Camelidae > Camelus > Camelus dromedarius. The sequence continues at coordinate 24,380,175 of NC_087459.1, read as the reverse complement.
TGCTTTTAGGTAAATGAGATCTTCTCTCATTGCTGCCCTTGCGGGGCCCTGGAGTCCTAGGAGGGGAGAGTGGCTATGCTCAGACACCACTGCAGAACAATAAAAGCTATTAAATTGTTCCAGTTTATTACAACAGAGCCGTGCAGCTGTTGCCATGGCTAGCTGTGGGGTACCAGTAGTTGACAGCCTGGAGTTTCACTAGGTTTTCTTTCTCACTCAAGAAAGAAAAAAAAAGGAAAGGGATGATTTTTTACCTTTGCAATTCTGTAATAGTTGGTGTTACAGACCATGTCTTTTATTTTTCCTTGGCCTCATGAACCCAGAGGTTTTAAGCTACTTTTTCCTATTCTCAGTGTTACTCTTTAATGCCATAGGTTGCTGATACTTGTAAATTCCTCCTCATCATCATACCTTTTAGTTATTTAGTCCATGGACAAAGGCCCAGGCCTTAGGGTGTTTCTGTAACCTTATTAACATTTCATTAAAAACATCTCTCTCTCTTTTTCCTTTCTTTTATCTAGTCTGGAAATTACAAGAAGAAGGTAAGAAAGGGAATCTGGTACAGGTTCTTGTATATTCGACTAAAAGAGCTGTGTGGAATCAGTATTTTTTGTGAAATCCAAAGTTTAAAGATAAAGACAGATTTTCTTCTACTCTCCTTTGGTTGAAAAATCAACTTAGGTTAAAATTCTTGGATCTAAACATCTTCCTTCACTTTTTTCTGTTTTCCTCTGTCGAATTTCCTTCAGAGGTAAATGGAGTAACAGGTTTCTGAGTATTGACTTTGAATGGTGTGGGTCCTTTTTCAGCTTAAGGTCCTATAACTCATGAGTTCTTGCTCTTGCCTCTCTTGAACTTGTTTCACAACAAGCAGTCATCTCCCTTCCCTGGTGATAGGAAGGATTTCAGGAAATAGAAAATGGCTTATTCTTTCACACAGATCAGAAAATTTGATTTAGGCAGACCTTTTCCATTTGTATGGCAGAAAAATACGTTATATCTCAGTTACAGGCTCTATTTAATATTAGAGGAAAAGGATAGATACTTCACAAGTCTACTTAAATTTCAAAGATCTCTTTAGAAAAGTCAGGTTCCGCAAACATTTTCTTCTGGTAATATTTCCAGTCACTTTAGTGGAAATTACCTTTTCTTAGCTTTGAGAACAGAAATGATAAAAAGGCATAATTGGTACGAGTGTTTATTCTTCTGCAATATTCACCCTTCAGTTTATATATATTCGTATCTCTGATTTGGGTTCCATCTGAAACTGTCTTTGAAAAGCATATTGAAGGTAAAGTGCCACAAAAAATTGAGGGTTAGAGGGAAAACAATAAAAAATGGCCAATAAGTATACTTTTTTGAGTAGTATTTCAAACAAGAAGTTTCCTTAAGGTTAAAATTCTTCCACACAGATCAGGTTTGATTTAGGCATACCTTTTGCATTTGGAATCTCTCATCTTCATTCAGAGTCTCAGCAAAAATGCTTGGTTATAGCCATCTTTGCACAAATTATCTTTCTGTTTTAGGGTATTTTCTAGATTTGGTCTGACATCCTTATGGATGGAACTTTCAAGAGTGGAGCTTAAATAGATCTCCTCTCATTGTATTATCCCTTAGACTTGATCAAACTGAATTGCAAGTATAGAAAAAAATGATAAATCTTAAAAATTCAAATGAAGAAAGCAAATGACTTTGGGCCAGAGTTCAGTTGCTGAGAAATCACCGTGGTTTATGAATTCCAGAAACGACTTTGTTACAATAGGCAGTAATGTGGTAGGTACCTAAGGTTAGCTATAATGAAGTACTGATGTACTTTTCATGGTAGAATAGCAATGCTTCAAAAATATTTGTTTCAAACAGTTCACATTAGGAATTTAGTGTGTATGCTCACTCGTTAGTAATATTGATATATGTTGTATAATGATTGCTTAATTGCTAATTTTCCTATGCTAATTGATGTTTTTCTATAAAACTAAATTCTTTAGCTCTTTACATTTATTGAATGCCATCTGGCTTATGAATTTTCATAAGAACTGCCAAAATAAAAGGTACAGATCCCTCCCCCCATCTTTCTCCTAAAAAGGTAGTGAATATGTATCCATTACGACTTTTTAATGTGTCTTTAGGGATTTTTTTTTCTGTAGGAATAAAGTATCATTTCACTAAAAATATTTCCTCTCTCTCCCAACTTGAATTTCCTTCCCATGTCACCACAAGTCATTGCTATGACAGTATACCCTCTTATTCTTTAAAAAAAATTTCCGTATTATAGCTCTAGCTAAGTAGTGGGCAACTAGTACACTTAAAATATGTTTGTTTATCTTGATTGCTAGGCAAAACCCCACATTTATGTTGTGTTTTTAAAAATAGCTTTATGTATTCATTTACCTATAACATTTTGGTTTAAAGTCACCATTAAGCTCTCGTATAGAAACAAAGAAGTATGAAGTAGGTGCTGCGTGCAATCTTCTTACTTTGAAGTGTTTAATATTTTTGGTGATTTCCTTTTACAACTAGCTGTGAACTCCCCAGCATCTCTGTGTGGATAACTGGTATTACCATTTCTTTGTGTAGATAACACATGTATATGTACATTGTCTTAGTCCGTTTTGGCTGCTGTGACAAAATATCTTAGACTTGGGCAGCTTACAAACAACTTCTGTTTATTTCTCACAGTCCTGGGGGCTGGGAAGTCCAAGATCAAGGAACAGACAGACTCCATGTTTGCTGAGGACCTGCTTCCTGGTTCATAGACAACCTTCTTTTCCCCTTTCCTTACATGGTGGAAGGTGTGAGGGAGCTCTCAGGGATCCCACTCGTGAGAGTGCTACCTTATGGCTTTATCACTTTCCAAAGGCTCCACCATCTAATACTATAACATTGGGGATTGGATTTCAACATATGAATTTGAAAGGGAAACAAACATCCAGTCTGTAGCATATATGTATATATATATATTTTGTATAGGCAGAAGCACTAGAATTTAGCAGAGCTTTTTGGGTAAGTAGTCTAGTCTCCATGCTTTTCTACTTTTTCCCTGGTAGTAATCTTATACTAAATATCTGGAGCTAAGAGTAACAGTTAAGCTATAAATCAGACAGGGCACCTATAGATTTTGAATAAGAAGTTAAAAAAAAGGACACTATGAACTCATCTACAAAACGGAAACAGATTCACAGACATAGTAAACAATCTTAATGGTTACCAGGGAGAGAGGGTGGGAAGGGATATAGTTGGGAGTTTGAGATTTCTGAATGTTAGCCCCTATGTATAAAAATAGGTTTTAAAAAGTTTCTTCTATAGCACAGGGAACTAACTTTAATATCTTGCAATAACCTTTAATGAAAAAAATGAAAATGGATATATGTATATGCATAACTGGGACATTGTGTATACACCAGAAATTGACACATTGTAATTGACTATACTTCAATTGAAAAAAAAAAAGAAGTAAAAATAAATTCTTGATTAGAGGGTTTTTTGTGGGGGAGGCTTATTGTTAAATTAATCTAAATTTCTTACTTCAGATCACTAAAGTAAACGAAATTGCATTCTCAATTGCTTGTCTGGGTCTTATGTGACCAAAACAATCCTACCTCATATTAAAGAATGTTTCAATTACTAGTCATTCTGTGAGGAAATTTGATATAATTTTATAGAATTTAGTTCCTAGATTAATACATTTAATATGTTAAGATTCAGCTACATTAGATTATATATTAATCATAATTGAGAGACATGGTTGTAAAAATAACTAAGATATGTGATAATATTTACTTAATTTTTTCCATTACAAAGATAACAATAATTATTTATTATTAATTTGCTAATTGCTCACCCTAAAATATTTGGTCACCAAATCACAAAACAGTAGTGTTGTTATTTGCCTAGAGGAAAAGACACATTGCAATTGATTATAACATGTCTGCGTTGCCCGCAAATGATAATGATACTCTGGAGGATAAAATGATATTGTGGAAATGCACAGATTCTAGGATAAAAGGCCTGGCTGTGAACCCTAGGTCCACCTCTCCTGTGTAACCTTGGGTTAACATATGCCTTCACTTACTTAATCTTAAAATAGTAATAATTATGTCTGCTTCACAGTTGTGAGAACTGGTAAGTTAGTGCAGCAAATTGTAGACATTGCCTCAAGGGCAGTAAATGCAGCATTCAGCCGGGGCCCAGGGATCATGTTATAACTCTGCTCACCACCACCTCTCTAAGTGTCTTTGGTTGGGTCACTCATCTTTGAACTTTGGTTTCTCTGTCTGTAATGGGGCCACATTACAGTTTGCTTTCCACAGAAGATTTACGTGAGAATTAAATTAGATAATTATGTACAATTTTAGAGAAAATTATATAACAGCAAACAAACGTGTACAGTATTATTATCATCATAAAAAGGAAAGCAGCTTAATGGTGACTGGTCATCCTGTTTTAACCTGCCAAATCTGAGAATGTGATACGTTTAGTTGTCTTTCAGGGTTCTTGTGATTGTTGCCTTTACGTGTTGCTACAGTGGTAGAAGCTGCAGTCTGGGGTATTTTTTGGCAATTAGAGTCAAAAGTCAACTGCATTATTAAGCAAATACACCATTTTTAGTTTAAACTAAACTAAAGAGTTTCTGTTGTATATTAAGGAGCTAATGTGGTATGGATTTTGGGGGGAAAACACCTAATTAGGAAACTGGATCTGTTCTTAAATTGCAAATGTGTGCACATCAAAGTCATCGTAAGAATAAATTTAAGTCTGATAGTGTACATGGTTTCAGTACACATTGGCGAATATCCTGCTGATTGCTGATTGAAAACAGTTGTTAATTCTCTACTTCACTAAATTCAGAGTGGAAAAACTTTCTTTAATAAAGAACAGATTGAGGAGATCCAAGACCTTACTGTGTGGGAATTAATGGCAGATGCATATACTGGTAGTTAAAATGTTTCATTAGATGTTAATGTCTTGCTGTGTTTTTAATTGTTCAGGAATTAGCCTCCAGAATATTAAAACCATCTGTTTGTTATCATGATGAAACAGAGCGCTTAAATAGTTATTAATTTGTGTTTCTTGTCTTTTTTTTTTTTTTTTTGGAAGGATAATCTGTAAAACTTTGATCTGTTCAGAGTTTAGGGAATTTGGAATGTGGAAGTGAAAAATAATTTTAAAACACACCACTGTCCCAAATAGCTGTAGTTTGGTTGTTTCCCCTACCTGCCGTGCATATTTTATGTGTATTCTTTTTCACATTCTTTTTTTTTTAATAAAGGTAGGATGAGTTATCTTTTTTTCATGATGTGATGAGAATGATCATAGAGCTGGTTTAATAGTTGATTTAAATTGTCAGACCACTCTTATAACATGCTGGTTACTTTACTTTATACTCTATATCAGGAGGGAAGTTAGACATTTGAAGGGATGAAGGGAAGCTAAAAATTCTAAGGACATGTTCTTACTGTGCTCAGCCAGCTTTGAATAACAGCTGAAGGCTACAGTCCTTATACAGTCAGGCTGGATTGGTTCTAGTTCTGCCTCCCCTGTTTTCTACCTTTTGTGACTTTACTAGGATTACTTAGGCCTTTTCTGGTTTGGTTTCTGCATCTGTAAACTAGGAAATAAAATTTAATATATAGAGTTTTTGTGATTCATAGAAATAGTATGAAGATTGCATATTATGTTATAGTAGGTATATTAATTGCTTTATTTCTTCGTTACATGGAGCCAATAAGATATTCTAGGTGCCAGTGAGTATATATCTGAGCACTATAGCTGCAAGAGGCAGGAGCAAACCCTTCACCTACTAGCCTTTGCCCCTGGATTGATAGCCAAACATTGGTATGTTTTAAGTTCTTACCCTCAAAATGAAAATCTCAGCTAGTGTCATCTTATCTCTAGCTACTTGCCAGATGTGTGGATCTACAATGGAGAAAACTGATCTCTCTTTGTATGGGATTCCAGCTTATGTTTCCAAAGGGCCTGGTGTTTCTCCTCTCACCTCGGAGTTTGGTTAGGAAATAAACGGTCAAATTCTTTCTTCATTAATTTACGCAAATCAGTTAAAATCATGCCAAGAATTAGGAACTATGTATTTGAATCTTTCTGCATCTTGGAGAAATGCCGTGTGTTTAGACCAAGAATTTCTGATAGTTGGAAATTTATGATTCTCTGTGTAAACTTTCTTTAGCTTGCCTGCTCCCCCCCCCCCAATTCAAAATTGGATTATCCTGTTCCCTGTGTCTCTTTTGTCCAGGTTAAAAATGCAAGAGGCTTCATGAATTGAAGTCTTCTGGAACCAAGTAAAAATCACTATCCAGTAGTGAAGTTTGTTGTAAACCTTGAGTCTCTAATTCAGGCTCCTCAGAGGCCAGGCAGATGATGAAAATGAATGATGCAGGACAGTGTAGGGTGTGGGGACCTCATTCACACAGGGCTACAATCTCCCTGTATAACTTCAGAGTTAATGCAGCCAGTGCTCCTGCTTCCAGGGCTGGTACCGGTACTGAGGGTTATCCCAACTATTACTTTTCATTATGACAAAACCAAACTTATACCATTTTTAGGTACCTAGAAAGTACCTTCTCATTTAAAAATCTCTCAAAAGAATATATTTACTTCTATAACCAAATGGGTTTATTTTATAGATGTTGTTATTAATAATAAATCAGTGTTTGGTAGTACACATGTTTAAATACTTCTGCCTTTGGAATAGGTTAGAAGGTTTTTGCTGGATTGGTTTTAAAATAATAACAAAAGGACTTTTTGTTTTTAAAAAGCACTTGCTAGGTAAAATAAATGGGATTTTTAAATGCGTCATATGATCCAAATTTATGTGGCAATCTCATCAATAAGCATGTATAATACTAAGAGAGCTGTTAACTTCTCTTGGTAGTGGTTTTTGACCTTTTGCTGAACAAGTACTTTTAAAATTCTCAAATGCCAGGATGAAGATTTATTAAACTAACTGCAATTATGTGGTACTTTTTATTTTATAATACTATACCTGAGTATCTGAAATATCTTAAATTACATATGATCACTGCTTCAAGAACAAAATCAGCAATAGCATGTTTTGAAGAATAAGACATCTAAAGGCTTATGATTGCAGAGGCTACAAGTTAGCTAGTGCACATGCCACTTTTCATGTTACCATTCAGCTTTTGAGCTCTCCTCATTGGCAAATGCTAGAACACTAGCTTTTTCTGACCCAGTCACATTCTTCATTAATAGCTCCAAAGTTCTGGCATTGATGAGAGTTTAATTTTTGATTGGATTTGAAATGAACTGGTATCAAAACAGTGGCAAGTTGGAAAGAGGTTTGCTGTCAAAAATCATGTCTTAAAATTTTGGATAGCTTACAAGCAAAGTATTTTATATCATAACTAATGCTAAAGGTACACAGTCTTGCAATTTAAATAGCCAGTTTTATTTTATGCCTTTTCTGGAAATAAGTTTTTTTTTAAATTATTATGGCAAATTAAAAATGTTATGACATATATGATATCACATGTGGAATCTTAAAAAAAAAAACAGATGATACAAGTTTTATTTAGTAACCAAAAATAGACTCATGAACGTAGAAAACAAACTATGGTTACCAAAGGGCCAGGGCGGAGGAGGGATAAATTGGGAGTTTAGGATTAACAGGTAACACATTACTATATATGAGATATATATAGTATATCACAGGTAAGTATATTCAATTTCTTGTAATAACATACAATGGAAAAGAATCTGAAAAAATATATAATGTATGTATATGTATAACTGAATCACTTTTCTGTACACTTGAAACTAACATTGTAAATCAACTACACTTCAATAAAAAATAAAATTTTTAAAAATGTATATGAAAATAGAGATAATAATGAACCCACATGTACTCATCATCCAATTTCAACAATTAAGACATGGCTAATCTTGTTTCATGTATATCCCCATTCCCTCCTTCCACTCCACACACCTGTACTGTCCCCATCACCTGGATCTTTTAGAAAAACAAATCTCAGAAGTTAAATTATTTCAGCCATAAATATTTCTCTGTGTATCTCTAAAAGTTGATGCTTTTTTGTTATACCTATACCAAAATATAAACAATAATTCCTTAATATCATTAATACCTAGTCATTGTACATATTTCTAAGTTTGTCTTATAATTTTTTTATACTTTGTCAAATTACTTTTAAAGTAAGATCTATGCCTGGCAATTGGCTGAGATGTCTTATCTTGTTATGTCATTCCTACTCTTCTTCTATATTTACCTTGCAATTTACTCATTAAGGGAATCAGATGATTTCTGGATTTTTCTTATTGTATCCCCTGATGTGTGGTTTAACCTGTACCCTAATCCCTTATATTTCCTGTAAGTTTATAGTGTAATCTGTGGTGAATCAGATTCAGGTTATATATTCTTCAGTGGTAGTTGTATACTCTTACATCAGGAGGCATGTATTACCTGTTTTTCTCTCTTTTTATGATGTTAACAGCCATTGATGCTTGATTCTTTGCTTAATTTTTTTTCCCCTTTTAGAAAGTTCTCCAAAGTTAATTAGTAAGGTATTCATTTGTTGGTTGGTTTCCTTTTAATACAGTTGTGTACATGTGTATTTAAACATGTGAATGTATTTCAGTTCATTATGTTATTATGCTATTAACACTCAACTTGTCCCATCTTTGGTTAGTGGGACCCCCTGAAATTTGGCTCTTAAGTTTCTTTGACATGGTCTTTCTAGGATGACAAGATATGACTGGCTCATCTTACATATTTCCTTCCTCAGACTTCAGTTGGCTTTTTTTTTTTTCATAGTAGAATGGGAGAAACAAAAGTCAAAAAAATTTTATGTTTGAGGGTAATGTTTGTTTTTTAAGAACATCAGGCTGTTTAAAAAGTTGTTTGAAAACATGTTTTCTTACAGAAAAACATAAAAAGGAACCTTTGTGTATTTATTTTTGCATATTCACCCTTGCCAATCAAGTAATATTGTCTCAGAATGTTTTTAATAATCAAAATTTCATAATCAGAGCAGTCCCTTCATCAAGTTATTTTTGCATTGCACATGTTTATTGGATGTAGATTTCTGAGCCTATATGAAAACAGATTTCCAGTCCACAGTCATACCCAAGGAATGCCAAACACCTTGTGTTCATTCAAGCTTTTCTCTTTAATCCCATTCTTATGCATTCTTTTTTCCACTATAGTCTAGATTTTCTTTTTGGTAGGAAATGAAGAGTCAGGTACATTATTATGCCTTTTGTCAACATAATTCAACCTGGAAATAGTACCCAAGTTGTAGACAGAGATATTAATTATATATTAGCACTGCTTCTTACACTTCTGTTCCCTTCCCTTCACATTATTAAGTTATAAAGAGATAGTATCATAAGAGCCTCTTACCCAATTCATAGAGTTATGATTCTCTGGATAAGCTGTAGGACATTATTAAGTTCTGCTGTCTGTGTTGAGTTTGTCTGTTAGAAAGATATCATAGTTGGTCAGATTGCTCTTCATTGTCTAGTTCTTGTTTATGTTTGAGACTATGTAGTTAGATTGATCTCGGCTTATTTTCTGCTGTTTATTTAACTAACTCTTCAGGTTTTCTACTGCTGTGAAGTCCACTGAACCCCTTTAAATGCTGAATATATATGTGACTGGCAAGTGGAAATGCTTTATCAGTAGTTTCCATTTTTAAAGCTAATGACACAATCTTCAAGTTATTATATGTGCAATACCTTAAATATTTATTTGGAAACATCAGTGACAGACAAGTGATACTGCAAAATCCAGGCATGTTCAAGAACCTTGTCTTATTTTGCATTACTACAACTTTCCTAATTCCATTCCAGAGTGATTTTATGATACATGCATTAGGAATCAATTTAAAAAAAGAACAATTTCTCCTTTTCTTATTTTTGTAAACCCACTGTGTAGGTCAGATTCCAAGATGACCCTCAAGATAATTGCCCCCTATTTACTCCCATGATTAGATTTTTATATGGACAGTTGACTTTAAGAAAGGGAGTTGTGTTCTGTTGCTTCCTTAGCCTGATTTAGTAAGTCCTCCACTAGGAACCTGACTTTTACTTCCTGCAGTTAAAGATTAAACTGATAAGACCTCTTACTTTTTCAAATTAACTACTTTATTGAACTATGTTACATAGCATAAAATTTATTCATTATCAGTGTACAGTTTAGGTTTTTAGTGTATTTATAGAGTTGTACAACCATCATCATACTCCAGTTTTATCACTTTGCCATCACCTCCAAAATTTCCCTTGTGCCCTCTTGTAAATTGGCGGGATTTTCTATTCTTGCCCAAAATTCTATTAGAACTTGGTGGACTAGATTTTAATTTATTATTAAGTTCAATTTTTTGTAATTCTTGAGATTTTTTCAGCACTTTTAAAGGTGAGAAGATTATTCTGTAGTTCCCTTTTTGTTCTGTTATCAGATTTGGGCACAGATTAGCTTTACGTATTTTTTTTCATATTCTGGATCAAATTTAGCTAAATTTTTTTTAATTGAAATTATTTCATTATGATTTTTGTCAGTGTCACCATAGAATGTTTACTACAATTTAGAAATGTGCTTATTATCACATTTTTATAATGATAATCATTGTTATATTATTATCACATTATACATTATCACATTATTATTATATAATGATATCACATTATTTCTGTGTTTGGTTTTTTATCTCTTTTTATTCTTAGATTTGTAAAAAGTATCTTTGTGGATTCCACTCCCAATTTTACTCTAATTTATTAATTGTACAATATTTTAATTTCTAATTCATTAGATAGTTTTCATTTTTAGAATCTCCTTCCTCTGATTTTCCCTATAGTTGCTTTTTTGTCTTATCCTTTTTTGTTTTGATTTTTATGATTAAATGATTTATTTCTATTCAAAAAATATGCTAGTTAATCTCTAGCACAGATTTGTACAGATCTTATAAATATTTTTACTTACATATTTATAATTTTCATTTTCTTAATTTTTAAATGGTGTGTTTGTGATTTTTCTTTTTGATTCAATTATAATTGTGGAGAGAATTTTTTAAATCTTTAGGTGATAATAGATACTCAGTTTAAAATGTCATTAATTTTTATCATTGAGAAGGCTATTAATGTAATTTCTAAATTTTGAAATTCTGATACCCTTTGTGGCCTAGTACATCTTCAGTCTGTGGTAATGTCCCATGGATTCTCTAGAAGATGTGGTCTCTGTAAGTTACCAAATTTAATATATATTGCCTAAGTAAAACTGAGTTCTTTAGCCTCTGTGTCCTTTTCTATTGTTTCCCTTTTTTGCTCTCTGATAAATATAATGCTAAAGTTTCCCAGCTCCTGTTGATTTCCTTTATTAGTTAAAATGTTTTTTACTTTATACATTGGGATATCAAGGGTTATGCTTTAGTATAAAGAGCAGAAGTATAAAAGGTAAAAATTGTACCTCTTACACCATGACTGTCTTTGACATATGACTTTGTCTAGCTGTTTATAGTATTTTGTCTTTTTTTCTCTTAAAATGTGGAAGTGTTTTATAACTAACAAGTAATTACTTGTTTGTTTATTCATTTATTTATTTTGCCCAATAGAAACTAGACGTCTTTGCCTGTTTTAAAAAATAGCTTCAGGTATACTGTTGATGTTATAATTAATGTACTTAGTCACATGCATGCTTTTTGCTGTTTCCCTTATTTTCTCTCTATTTCTTTACTGATTATGATTTGAATTCTTTTACATTTGACAGTGATTTCGAAAACAAGTATTTTTAGTATCTAAATTTTGTTAGTAGTTAACTTGAAGATTACTAAATCCTTAAAATTCTTTAATTATTGAAGATGATGACAAGATAATTCTGAGTTCTAGGATCCCAGAGAAATTGCGCAAATTCCTTGCCCTGCCCTAGTTTCCAGAATTTAATTCTTATCTTTCTGGCACAACTTGTTATTGTACATTTACAAGTACAATATATTTATTTATTTATTTCTTAAGAAAATGTATTTTCTAACCAGCTTTGGAATTTTTGTTTGTAGTAGTTATTTCCTGTTAGCTCATTTTGATGTGTCAGCCTTTTCATTAAGTTGCTTAGTTTGCTTCTGTATTTCTCCTTTGAAGTACCTTTTAAAGCCTAAGAAATAGAATAGTACAAATACCACTTAATCTATTGAAACTTTCTCCACTTGGGGACAGTTTTATATGGAAAAAACAAAACAACAGTTTTATAAGATTAAATACTTGCTGTTTTGATGTTAGTGAAGGTATATTATAAAAAATGGGTCTGTGCTTACTGATACATTTTTAGAAAGTTATATAGGGTTCATTTAGATCTCTACAGGAGAACTCAGCAGTTTGAGATAGGATTTATGCCGCTTTGAGAAACCTAAACTGTGGTAGGAGATTACTTTCAGATGCTCTTCCGCATTACACTGCATAATTCACATCATTCCTTTAGAGTTCTAGGCATAGATACTGTCTCCACATACTTTATCCTTCTGTGAATATTGTTTGAAGAGTTAATGACACCTGCTGAGCTAGATGTCTAGCATCTTGTTTCAACTCTTCATACTCAAGCTGAAAAGAGTGGCATAGCCTGGCTCACAGATCTTGTTAAGTGTGCACAGAATCGTTCCACCTTCCCTCAGTCCAGGGTGATGGGACTTTGTTATATGTTCGTTAGCAGTGATAAAATTGTGGATAATTATTTTCCTAATTTGCCATTAATAACAGTTAACTCTGTAATGACAACACAGTTTCAGAGTTTGGAAAATATATTGTTGACAGTGAAATCTAATAAAAGCAAACTAAATTCTTAAATTTTATAAAAGATGTTCATCTTACTCAGAGTATTATTGCCACTCATGCCAGATGCTGGCATCCTTTCATTTTTTTTTTTTTCTAGTTCTGACTCCTAAACTATTTAATATCCTAATGGGAAGAAACTTCTGGAACTAGAGAGTGAATTATAGTAATTTTTAAATAAACAAGGCCCTGAAAAACCTAAAGGCTGGTAGTAAGAAATCTCATTGCATCCTGTATAGCAAAAACTTTCTTATAACAGAGCTGCTGTGGATGCTAGGATAAATCAGTGCAAACAGATTGATTTTCCTTAGGTCTTTAAATGTTTAAGACAGCACCTGGCCTTTATAATGTCTCTTGGTCTTAGGTAATAGCTGGGAATTTCAGGTGAAGGATTACAACTTCTGAGTTAGTTATGCTACCCCAAATGATCCATTGGATGTGGTTGAAAATGCCAGTTTTAAATGTATTCATGGGATTAGGAAGGAATACTTCTTTGCCTGAAATCTTGTGGTTTAGCTTTAGTACTTACTGTAGTCAGTCTATTTCTTTGAAATATTGAGCTGTCTGACAGCTTAAAATCCTAAGTTTCCTTTAAACTTGAGCCTGGCTTTGGAGGAGAAAGGGGTAGTGTAGGGGTGGATTTTATGTAAGACTCTCTGAAGAGAATTCACTGAAGTGCTTTTGCTGGCAGGACACATTGAAGGCTAGTAAGCTGCTCCCCTCAGTTTTTCTTGGGTTTTGCCCTGAGCCTAGATCAACATTTAGTGAGATAATTTACGTAATGGCCACTGGAGCCTCTTGTTGGGCCTTGTTGAAGTCATCATTTTCCTTCCATGAAGAAACATGGAAAAGACCCAAATGCAAAGTCCAGATTTTGTTAAGCCAGTTGAACATTAGGAAAGGTTTTGACACTTTTATACCCTTAATTCCCAGCTGGGTATTTTTTTTCTCATCTAAGTTGGAGGACTTAGTTTTTATAAACATCTCTTGATTAAATATTACCTAATAAGATTTCTTTCTTTGTGAAGGCAGTTAGGTATCACAAATATACTGAAAATATATTCTATGGAGAACACTAGTATACTGCAGAGTCATTATTTCCAAGTTAAATGTAAACACCTAAACAGGCACTAAGAATTAAAATGAGGAGAGCAGTAGGCAGTGGAGTCATGGGGTAGGCCCTAGATCTCTTGGCAAATTCTCAGCCCGCTTCCTTTACTTGTTTCTTTATCCATACATTGGAGTTAGCTTTACCTGCCTTTACTTAACTCAGAGATCCAGTGAAATAAGAGTTCTGACACTGCGTATGAATTAAAGAGCCCACTCCACATACAGATTTTATCATCAGTATAAATACATTTAATATAGGCCTTATAAAACTTGAAAATGTATCAAAATTATCAAAGGCATTTAATAAAGAATGAGGTGCTAGCTAAACTTTGAAGACATGTCAAAAAAATAAATATACAAAGGAAGAGCTCTTCAAAGACCACAGTGGACAAGATGCTGTTTGAACTTTAAAAAAAATATCTTGACATGAAAAGCACAGAGAAAGTGATGGTGAGCATTCCAGATTGAGGAAATACAATGTGGAAAAGTGCAGGCAGGAATGGACGTGTCATGTTCAGGAAAGTGAGAGGAAGTGATATTCATTTTAGAATAAATTCCCCTTTATTACAAGTATAAAAATGAAAACTTGAAGAGAATGACAATATTCTGAACTTTTATTCCATAGTAATAAGAAAAGGCTCATATAGCTTGCATCCGAATTAATTTAGAATTAGTAGATTTAGCAGTAATTTAGGAGGAAACTAAGTACTTAAGGGCTCAGGAGGATACAAAGTAAAATTAGCATCATTTTTCTTGGTTCCATTGGAGAAAACTTCCTGAAGAAGGAGATTTTAAAAGAAAATGATAAAAGTGGATTTGTAGAAAAGTTGAAATACAAAAGAACGCTCCCTATATAGTGGGGATTTGGGGACAGCTGATTGGATGATATAACCAAAAGTCAAGTCTGAACTGCAGTGTTTTAAGAGGCAGGTTAAAGGTACAAGGAATGCTGATTCGGATTCATTCTCCCTTCGTCTTGGTTCATCTTCCCCCAGGGCCCCAGAGCCACATGAGAACCTGCAGGCAAAAGTTTTGCTACCTGTCTGCTCTGAAGTTCCCTCCTTCCCAGAAATATGGGGCTTGTGTTTCTTGCATGCTCTGATCCATACACTTCTCTCTACTGTTTCTTCCTATTTCCTCCCCAAAGGAACTCTCTGCTTCAGATAAGACCCCTGATCATGTTCCTAACGTGTTGCTTTCCCTACCTTTTCTGTCTTTTCTCCCATCAAGAGTGTCTTTCCCTCTCCTTTCAGCCATGTAGCTCAATCTGCTATTAAAATCGAAGGCTTCAGAAACCATCTTTTCTCCTAACGTCACTGGCTACTTTTTTGTTTGCGTTTAGCATGTATGTATTTCCGTTGTTTTGTTATATTTGTTTATATTGCACTTTTCTCTTGCTAAATTGAGGACATTATAAAGGAGCTGTGTCTTGTAATCTGCATCAAATTGCTTGGGTTCTCTGCAACTGTGGTTCCATATGAATTTGACTCATAGTCTTATGGAGACTAATGGTTTACAGTTCTGTGTTTGTTCAATTTGAATGAAAAATCAGATCTGGGTAAATGTGTAGAGCATCCTGAACATGAACATCAGAGCTGGGTAAATGTGTAGAAACTGCTAAAATGTAAGCTTCATAAGATCAGAGACTTTTTAATTTGGTTAAGCCCCATATCTCTGGCTTTTAACTGTCAGCTCTTACATATTTGTTGAATGGATGCTGGCTTAATTTACTTATGCTGTAGGTCTTAATTTGGTATTTTTAAATATCTGACAGGAGACCTCCAGAATATTGTCTAAAAAACAGGATCATTGTCTCCCTAATGGTTAAAGGATAATATACAGAATCTCATCATTTTCTCTTAGGAGGAGAAAATCTTGTTTTTTGTTCTGTTTTGTTGGTTTTTGTTTTTGTTTTTTTCCTAGAAGGGGACAAAAGAAATAAGGTGAGAAATCATAATTTGTGTAACCTGGCTTTAGCTTAGTCAGTATTTTTGGTCTTTCTATTACTATTGACCCCCCCCCCCCAAATCACAGTAGAGGAAAAATCTGAGAAAAGATTACCTTCCAAGATTCATGAACATTTGTTAGACTTCTCAGATGTTTACTTAAGGCTTGCTCAGGTCTTTTGTCTACATTGACATTTTATATAAATATTTTGCTTATCCTGCCTTCCATGTTTCTTTCTGTGGCAGCTTCCCTGGCACTGTTCAGAAGCCGAGGAAAAATGCTAAAGATCAGGACCTTAAATTGTTCACTTTTGACAAAACTCAAAGAATAGGGGTGAAGGAGCAGTTGTATGAGGAGACCACTGACACCTTTCTTTTTTTCTCTTTTCTTCTGCCTTCAGCTCAAGCCAGGGCAGAACAGCTGCAGGGACAGTGACAGTGAAAGCGCAAGTGGAGAATCCAAGGGCTTCCACAGGAGCAGCTCTCGGGAAAGGCTCAGCGATGTAAGTTTAAAAAAATTAAACGAAACCACCAGACCACACATCCCTTGGGTCCAGTCGCAGTTCCCCAACACTCCCATCTCTTCACATCACTTTGTAAACATCCAGGCATTGCCCTTCATCCTCTCTCGGCATACACATATTTGAGTCTTGCTTTAGCATGTCATTCTGTTTTCTAGTTTGACCTAAAGTGTGTTTTAACAAATTACGAGGTTGTTGGGAGTATTTGTCAGCTTAGAAACAATAGTTTACAAAGGGAAGCAGTAATACTTTTATTATCCCTGTTACAAATGAAAGAAGTAGTCTGGCAGTGCTACAACTGGGAGATGATGTATCTATGAGATTTTTGTAGTTTCTTCACCTATGAGATTGATAGGTGTCATTTTACTCCTGTTGGAAGAGATAACTAACCAGCCTCTTACTTGGCAAAAGGAGGAATTAAATTTCCTGACTGATTTCTGGAGGGAAAAAGACCCTCTTGGGAACACACCATAGCTCTTGAGGGGGTCTGTCAGCCTTCTAGACAGGCTCTCACCACTCTCCAGCCTCCTGTGCACCAGCAGGGCAGAGAACCACTTTTGAGAACCACCTGGCCCTCTTTGGGCCCTCTTGGATTCTTCCCTAATGTGTCATGTAACAGAATTCTTGACCCATCTTTGTACCTGAGGGCAAACATTTAAAAATTTTCCTTTAAAATAGATCAAGTAGGGAGAAATTTTTATTAGTGATACCAAGAAAGGAACATTAATAGATTGGGACAGTACTCCTTTTTTCCCCCAATTTATTTGATTTATTTGCAAAAGAATTCATTAGAGAAAGAAAATAATTCCACTGTTGCTAAAAAAAAAATACTTTGGATAACCACTTAAGAGCATTCCCAGAAATAACACCATTTTCCCTTTTGTGATTGGCATACTCAATATGAGATATTTTATTTTTCTTTGTTTTCTTTCTTTCTTTCTTTTTCTTTTTTTCCAGAAACTATAGATTACACTTCAGTCACCATGGATGGTGACTTCAAGAGTCTAAGCATTTTTCTTTTTAAATCGAGTTATAATTAATATGCAGTATTACGTTAGTTTCAAGTATACAACATAGTGATTCGATGTTTTTAGACATTGTGATCACCACAATAAGTCTAGTTTTTATCTGTCTCCATGCAAGTTTATTTCAGTATTACTGACTGTACTCCCTCTGTGTACATTATATCCCCATGATGTATTTATTTTATGACTGGAAGTTTGTGCCTCTTAATTCCCTTTCCCAATTTTGTCTGTCTCTCCCTCTCCCCAACCACCTCCCTCCTCTTTGGCAACCACTGGTTTGTTCTCTGTATCTATGAGTCTGTTTCTGTTTTGTTTTGATTGTTCATTTGTTTCATTTTGTAGATTCCATATATAAGTGAAATCGTATGTTAACTCATTTTTCTGTCTGACTTACTTCACTTAGCATAATACCCTCCAGTCTGTCCATGTTGCTGCAAATAACAAGATTTCATTCTTTTTTATGCTGAGTGATCTTCGTGTATGTGTGTGTGTGTGTGTGTGTGTGTTTCAGTGTTTCACCTCTTCTTGATTCATTCATTTACTGATCAACATTTAGGTTGCTTCCAATATCTTAGCTATTGTAAACAGTGCTGCATTAACTATAGGAGTACATTTATCTTTTGAATTAGTGTTTTTGTTTTCTTTGCATAAATACCCAGAAGTAGATTTGCTGGATCATATGGTAGTTCTATTTGTAGTTTTTTAAGGAATCTCCATACTGTTTGCCGTAGTGGCTACACCAGTTTACATTTCCACCACTAGTACACAGTGGTTTCCTTTTCTCCACATTCTTACCAACATTTGTTGCTTCTTGTCTTTTTGATAATAGCCATTCTGGCAGGTGTGAGGTCATATCTTATTGTGGTTTTGATTTGCGTTTCCCTAATGATTAGTGACGCTGGGCACCTTCCATGTACCTGTTGGCCATCTGTATGTCTTTTTTGGAAAAATGTCTGTTTAGGTCCTCTGCCCATTTTTTTATAAGGTTGTTTATTTTTTAATACTGAGTTATATGAGTTCTTTATATAGTTTGAAAATCTACCCATTATCAGATATGTCACTTCCTAGTATCTTCTCCCGTTCAGTAGGCTACCTTTTTGTTTTGTTGAAAGTTTCCTTCACTATGCATAAAAGCTTTTTAGTTTGATGTAGTCTCATTTGTTTATTTTTGCCATTGTTGCCCTTGCCTAAGGAAGTATAGCCAGCACCCCCCCCCCCGAAAGTGCTGAGACTAATGTCAAAGAGATTACTGCCTATTTTTTCTTCTAGGAGTTTTATGGTTTCAGGTCTTACATTTAAGTTTTTAATCCATTTTGAGTTCATTTTTGTATGTAGTCTGAGAAAGTGGTGCAGTTTCATTCTTTTGCATGTAACTGTCCAGCTTTACTAACACCATTTATTGAAGAGACTGTCTTTTCCCCATTGTATATTCTTGCCTCCTTTGTTACAGATTAATTGACCAGATGAGCATGGGTTTATTTCTAGGCTCTCTCTTCTTTTCCTTTGATCTATGTGTCTGTTTTTGTGCCAGTTCTGTGCTGTTTTGATTACTGTAGCTTTGACGTATAGTTTCAAGTCTGGGAGCATGATACCTCCAGCTTTGTTCTTCATCTCAAGACTGCCTTGGCTTAAGAATGAGACAATGATTCAGTGTCTCCAAGTTTCAAGAAGTAGCAGAGTTAGGATGTATCATAAGGAGCAAAAACCTTTGCCTTTTTTCTTCATCTTTTTTTATTCTCTAAAGCAGTTTTCTTCATTATACTGTACAAGATGATTCAGTGTATTACAGGAAAAAAATATTGCTACTTAACTTTTGTGTAAAAAATGGAAATTAAACTTTACTAATATTCAGTTTAATAAGCAGTAGTGTGTGTGTACATATACATATATATATATAAAACTTATAAGCACGGGTGTCTTAGGGGATTATACTGAAAACTTTTTTTAACTAAGAGGTGTCAATAAACATAAAAGGTTGGAGACCACTGCAGTACATTAAGTCATTCTCTGTAATAATCTCCCCTCCATTTATCCATCCATCAGCCAAGGAGGACAACCATCTTTCTATACCTCTCAAGAAAGTTTGCCAGATTTAGGGTAAGATTGGATTTATAGATTATTAAATTCTTACAAGAATTAAATAGAACAAAGTATAATATTTCTATAGTACTCTTAATATTTTAGTTATAAATATCACCTCTTCTTCTAGCATCTTATAATATCAATTATATAAATAAAGAATACTTAGTCTTTTACTGTATGAATGCCTTTTTTTTAACATTTTTTATTGATTTATAATCATTTTACAATGTTGTGTCAAATTTCAGTGTAGAGCACAATTTTTCAGTTATACATGAATATATATATATTCATTGTCACATTTTTTTTCTCTGTGAGCTACTATAAGATCTTGTATATATTTCCCTGTGCTATACAGTATAATCTTGTTTATCTATTCTACAATTTTGAAATCCCAGTCTATCCCTTCCCATCCCCCCGCCCCCTTGGCAACCACAAGTTTGTATTCTATGTCTTTGAATCTTTGAGTCTATTTCTGTTTTGTATTTATGCTTTTTTTTTTTTTTTTTTTTTTAGATTCCACATATGAGCGATCTCATATGGTATTTTTCCTTCTTTTTCTGGCTTACTTCACTTAGAGTGACATTCTCCAAGAGCATCCATGTTGCTGCAAATGGCATTATGTTGTCAGTTTTTATGGCTGAGTAGTGTTCCATTGTATAAATATACCACATCTTCTTTATCCAGTCATCTGTTGATGGACATTTAGGCTGTTTCCATGTTTTGGCTATTGTAAATAGTGCTGCTGTGAACATTGGGGTGCAGATGTCATCCTGAAGTAGGGTTCCTTCTGGATATATGCCCAGGAGTGGGATTCCTGGGTCATACGGTAAGTCTTTTCCTAGTCTTTTGAGGAATCTCCATACTGTTTTGCACAGTGGCTGCACCAAACTGCATTCTCACCAGCAGTGCAGGAGGTTCCCCTTTCTCCACAGCCTCTACAGCATTTCTCATTTGTGGATTTTTGAATGATGGCCATTCTGACTGGTGTAAGGTGATACCTCATTGTAGTTTTGATTTGCATTTCTCTGATAATTAGTGATATTGAGCATTTTTTCATGTGCCTATTGATCATTTGTAGTCTTCCTTGGAGAATTGTTTGTTTAGGTCTTTTGCCCATTTTTGGATTGTGTTGTTTGGTTGTTTCTTATTAAATCATATATGAGCTGCTTATATATTCTGAAGATCAAGCCTTTGTCGGCTGCATTTGCAAAATTTTCTCCCATTCCATAGGTTGTCTTTTTGTTTTACTTATGGTTTCCTTTGCTGTGCAGAAGCTTGTAAGTTTCATTAGGTCCCACTTGTTTATTCTTTCTTTTATTTCTATTGCTTGAGTAGACTGTTCTAGGAGAACATTTTTGAGATATATGTCAGATAATGTTTTGCCTATATTTTCTTCAAGGAGGTTTATTGTATCTTGTCTTATGTTTAAGTCTTTATATAAGAATATTTCTTTATATGCTTATATGTTTCATTAACTTTGTTATGAAACTATAAATTGTAATAATAAAACTATAACAATATTTCTTACCTAAGTTGTTAACAATACTTAACACTTAAGTAGCTGTTTTGAGATTTTGTTTTGCTTTTAATGCAAGATCTTACTGACCCTGGAAGTTATTCCAGGATTAGTTAATCATAATTCCATCACAGGGTGGAGAAATGAAAGTCACATTAAGTCAGGTGACAAGAGCACAGTACTGTACAGTCATTGAGATCTTTTTCCTAGTTTCCCCAAGCTCACTTTCCTTTAGATTAAAAGAAATTGGCAAAAGATATTCTGTGTTCATGGATAGGGAGACTGTGTATTGTTAAGATACCAATACCATCCAAAGAAATCTAAGATTCAATACAATTCTTATGAAAATTCCAGTATCCTTTTTTGCAAAAATGGAAAAACAGATACTCAGATTAATACAGAATGGATGAGGCCCTTAGGAGTCAACAGAATATTGAAACAGAAGAATAGAGTTGGGAGACTCACACTTCCCAATTTCAAAACTTACTGCAAAGCTACAGTGATCAAAGCTTTATGGTAGTTTTATCAAGATAGGCATATAGACCAATGGAATAGAATTGAGAGTTCAGAAATAAACCTATGCCCCCAACTAGTTTTTCACATGACTTTTACATCCATTCAATTAGGAAAGTGTTTTCTCTTCAACAGATGGTGCTGGTTCGTGAGATTTCCCAACGCAAAAGAATGAAGTCAGAAAGAGCTAAAACCATAAAATTCTTAGAAGAAAACATATGAGTAATCTTCATGACCTTGAATTTGGCAGTGGATTTTTAGATATGACACCAAAAGCATGAGCAACAAAAGAGAAAATACATAAATTGGACTTAATCAAAATTAAAAGTTTTTATGCATCAAGGAGCATTATCAAGAAAGTGAAAAGAAAACCTACCGAATGGGAGAAAAATGTTTGCAAATTATATAAGTGATTTATAAGTGTTTAATATCCAGAATATGTAAAGAACTCCTAAACTCAACAACAAAAAGACAACAGAATTAAAAAATGGGCAGAGGACTTGAATAGACATTTATGCAAATAAGATATACAAATGGCTAATAAGCACATGAAAGATGCTCATCATTATAGTCATTAGGGAAATGCAATTCAAAACCATAATGAAATAGCACTTTTCATCTACTAGGATAGTTATAATCAAAAACAAATAAGGAAAATGACAAGTGTTGGAAGGATATAGAGAAATTGAAACCCTCATACATGCTGGTGGGAATGTAAATTTTTGGTACAGTCGCCATGGAAAACTGCTTGGCAGTTCCTCAAAAAGCTAAACAGAGAATTACCAAGTGCCCCACCAATTCCATGTTTAGGTACGTACCCCCAAAAAATTGAAAACAGATACTCAAAGAGATACTTAATATTACCAGTATTCAGTAGCATTATTTACAATAACCAAAAGGTGAAAACAACCCAAGTGTCCATCAACAGATGAATGAATAAATAAAAAGTGGCATATATGGATACTGGATATTAACCATAAAAAGGATCAGATCTTAAAAACATTATGCTAAGAAGCTAGACATAATAAAATAAATATTATCTGATTCCACTTATGTAAGGTGTCTAAAACATACAAATTCCTAGAGACAGAAAGTAAAGCAGGAGTTACGGGTGAGGGGGGCGGAGGAGTATGAGAGATGGGAGTTACTGTTTAATGGTAACAGAGTCTCCGTTTGGGGTGATGAAATACGTTTTAAAACAGATAGTTGTGACGGCTGCACAGCATTGTGAATGTAAATGCCACTGAATTGTACACTTAAAAATGGTTAAAATGTCAAACTTCATGTTACATATATTTCTACCATAATAAAAAAAGTAAAAAAAAAAAATTAGAGCTGTAACAATCCTGCCAATCTTATGTCAAGCCAGTCTATGAAATACTTTCAATTCGTGTTGCTTATTAGTTATTAAAATTCATCCTTTTTGCAACACTATTAAACGATGAAAGAAGGAGAAATAACACACACAAAAAAAGGAAAGAAAGGAAAAAGAAGTAGTTGGCTTTTAGTGAGAAGTTCCAAAACCTCCAGTCACTTATTTTCTTCACAGCAACAGTAGTGAGGTTTCAGGTGTACAGCAACATGGATGGACCCAGAGATTATCTATTATATTAAGTGAAGTAAGTCAGACAGAGACAGATATCATATGTCGCTTATATGTGGAATCTTAAAAAAAAAAGTTACAAATTTCTTTACAAACCAGAAATAGGCTAACTGACATAGAAAGCTGTTTTAGTGTCCTTAATCTACTAATTGTGTAGCAGTATCATTTGAATCTGTTTTTCCTTATTATGGATTGTATTTTTCTGTCTTCTTTGCATGCCTGACACTTTTTTTTTTGGATGCCAAACATTGTGAAATTTTTTCTTGTTAAGTGCTGGATATTTTTGGTTTCCATAAATATTCCTGAGCTGTATTCTGGGATGCTACTATGCCACTTTGGAAATAATATTTTGATTTTTTCTGAGCCTTTCTTTTCTGCTTTTCTGAATGGAACATCCAGAACAGCCTTTTGACTGAAGCTCATTTTTCCCCACTACTGAGCACTCTAATTCCTGATGTGTCCGAGGATTTTTCACACTGGCTGCCCTCTGTGAGGGCTGCTGATCATTCTACCTGCTCCTATCCAGTGGTCACTTCACTCTCCTTGGGTACTTTTCTCCCACAGATGTGCTGATATGGACTCAGGTGAAGAAGAGAAGCCTTCTACAGGTTTCCTGGTTCTCTCACTGTAAACCTTTATTTTCTTCCATCCTCTGCTTTCCAAATTTCGGCTGACTTGGCTTTCCCTGACTATCAACTCTATCTTCTCAACTCGCAGATACTTCTGGGCTTCCCCAGGGTCACCCCCAGCTACTCCACTACGGCATGAAAACTCTTTCCTGGCTGTAAGCTGGGGCAACTATAAAAATCTCATTTGCTTTCTTTCTCTTTAAAACCACTGTTCTCCACTGCCTATTGTCCAATTTCTATAAACCCTCTTTTCATATGGTTTATCTAGTTCTTTAGTTGCTTAAGGTACAAGAGTAAATTTGGTCCCTGGTAGTCCATAATGCCCTCTCTGGTTTTTCACCTGAGAGATAATTCCCTTAAGCCCTCCACTCACTTTAGTGATATTTTTAGAAACTTCGACAGTTGAGACTTACTCTGAAGTGCAGCTAATCAAGATAAGTATATTATTCCAGGGTTTTGTTTTTTTTAATTTGGACAGGCAAAAAGGGTAAAAAATAAAGAATTCCAGTGTGGCTGGAGAATTTGACTCATGGGTAAAGCTTAAAAACCAAATGTGCTTGGCTTTTCTAAATTATGTATCCCCAAACTAAATTGCCACGAGGGAGTAATAGTCTGCAGGGGCTGTCAGACTGTCCACATCAAGAAGACATAGTAACTTGTTTAGATTAATCACTGAGGAAAAAGTTAAAGGGAATAATTGAATGTATAAATATTCATGATGAGTTATTCAAGGGGGAAAATACTTCTTTTGACTTATACAGAATTTTGTAACTGAGGAAGTTGTCAAAACAGGGACTAAACTTAGTTAAAAACTTAGTAAATAAAACAAAACCTCTAATTTTGAAATGATCGTGGGCATTTGTTACAAACTGACCGAATTTTAATAGCCATTTTGCTGTTTATTATCTGTGTGACCTTGAGCAAGAAACTTGATCTTTCCAAGCCTTGGTTTTCTTAATCTGTGAAATGGGAATCATTTCACATACCTTGTTAGGTTTCTTTTAAAGATTACCTGGTAGTATGTGTTTGAATCACATAACAGTTCTTGGCACATCCACTGTGCTCAAAAACATTTTTTCCCTTTCTTTTCGCATCAGATTTACACCTTACCTTAGTAGTCTTCTCTGCCCTTTCTAATTTGAGTTCCCTTGTCACGATCAGCTTGACAAGACCTGCTTATTTTGATCATGACAAACACCATTCTTCCCCCCAAATAAAATCCCCATTATTTTGTGTTTTCCTATTTTTCTCAAACCTGAACTATCTCATTTCCCTGTCTCAGTATTGGATCTCAGAGCTAGCGTCTTCAAAACCAAGCTCTGTGCCTCTTTCTTTGTCTTACTTATCCTGTTTACTTAGTCACTCTCCTTTATTTACTGACTGTTTCTGAAGAAGTGTTTAGCCATGATTATCCTCTCCTTGACTGATGCTGCAGACACCCTCATCACTTCTTACACAGATGATCCCTGTGGCCTCTCGATGATGTAATCTGGCCCATCTCCATTTCCTTTGCACTGTACTTTACACCACAAAGTGGCTTTTCTGAGTCAGTACTCACTAGAAATGTTCTTCTTTAAGATCTTTTGAATGAAGTCCACACTCTTGGAGGTGATAAGTGGAGCCCTCCACTAGGAAGTGTGAAGCTACCTCCCTTTCTCCTTCTGCTTCCCTGTGCTTGTACCTTATACTTGTTCCTTCTAGACCACTCTTTTTGTTTTCTTAAATAATGTAAACTTTCAGATTTTTCTATTTTTGTTTCTTCTTTTATGTCCTTGTCTTTTTTTAAAATATATTTTTATTGAAGTGCAGTCAGTCTACAATGTTGTGTCAGTATCTGGTATACAGCACAATACTTCAGTCACATAGGAATGAACATACATACACTTGTTCTCAGATTCTTCACCATAGGTTTCTACAAGACACTGAACACAGTTCCCTGTGCTATACAGTACAAACTTGTTGTTTACCCATTTTATGTATATTAGTTACTATCTGCAAATCTTGAACTCCCAGTTTATCTCTTCCCACCCACTTCCCAGGTTTTGTTTTATTTACTAAGTTTTTAACTAAGTTTAGTCCATGAGTTTTGACAACTTCCTCAGTTACAAAATTCTATATAAGTCAAGTTTGTTTTCTATGTCTATGAGTTTGTTTCTGTTTTGTAAATAAATTTGTCTCTTTTTTTGAGATTCCACATATAAGTGATATCTTGTGGTATTTTTCTTTCTCTTTCTGGCTTACTTCACTTAGAATGACATTCTCCATGTTCATCCATGTTGCTGCAAATGGCATTATTTTATTATTTTTTAAGACTGTGTAGTATTCCATTGTATAAATAGACCACAACTTCTCTATCCAGTCATCTATTGATGGACATTTAGGTTGTCTCCTTGTCTTGGCTATTGTAAATAGTGCTACTATGAACACTGAGGTGCATGTGTCTTTTTGAATTAAGGTTCCCTCTGGATATATGCCCAGGAGTGGGATTGCTGGATCTTTGTCCTTGTCTTTTTTTCCCTCTTTTCCTTCTGCCAGCCCCAATGTCACTTCCTCTAGTAAACTCTTCCTACCACCCTGTGGAAATAAACTCTTACAATGCTTTTACTCAGGTGAGTATGTGCATATGACTCTTAATTTCTCTCTGAAACAATTTTGCGTTAGGATTTTGATTATGAAAAGGCAGAAAAATATTTAATATTTTTTGAGTGTTCAATATGTTTAAGGAGTTGAAATGTTTAGGAAATTAGTGAAAAGAGATTGAATTCTACTAAATATTGTGCTACACAGTTCTCTAATCTTAGTGTTCTATAGCTGTTTAGTCCATTTAAGGTGATCACAGTTGTGGCATTTCTTCTGCTGCTTCTTGAGATTTCCCTTCTTCTGCCCTACATCCCAGGTTTTGGGGGTTTTATTGGCTTATCTGTTGCACCATGCTATCATTCATCCATCCACAAAAGCATCCATTATAGCCTCCTTTCTCCCCACCCAGCCCCCAAATCTTTGAGGTTTTACTCCAGCCAGGTTTACTAATAAGGAGTAAACAGACACAGCCCACACCATCAATGGCTTCCCTGTATTTAAGAAGAAAGTCTAATCCAGACCTGTGACAGACTCTTGATACTATGTTTACCCTTTTTTCTCTTTTTCCATTTTTTTCAGATTTTCGTTTTCCCCACCAGCTTGTTTACGCCTTTTTCCTTTCTTGTATCATATTTTTACTTGTTTTCTTGGATATTTCAGTGTTTCGATTGCCAAAAAATATTTATCACATACCTTTTAAGTGTCAGGTATAGTTCTGGGCACTTGCGGTTGAGTGGCAAACAAGATGAAGCCTCTGCCCTCGTGAAGCTTCTACCCTTTGGGGGGAGGCAAACAGCATACCTGTGGGAAATGGTAACACGGTTTTTGATGTAATACATTTTACTAAGTAAGCAAAACAGCAATGAGGGGTGGCAGGGTGTGTGTTGCCACTTTAACAGGGGTGATTGGATGAGGCCTTTCTGTGTAGGTGACATTTGAACTGAAGCCTGAATAATGAAAAGGAGGGCAGAGCATCTGGGCAACAGGAGTGCCAGCGTCATGGCCTTGAGTCAGGAGCCAGCCTGACATATTTGCGGGGAAGAAAAGAGGCTAGTGTGGTCAGAGTAGAGTGAATGAGCAGGGGGCTGATCACATAATATCTTCTAGTCCATGGTAAGGAGGCTAGGTGCTATATTAGTTTCCTGGGCTGCTGTAATGAATGACCACATACTGGGTAGCGTAAAACTACAGAAATCTATTATCTCCTAGTTTTCAAGGCTAGAAGTCCAACATTAAGGTGTCAGTGGAGTTATGATTTCTCTGAACTCTCCAGAGAAGAGTCCTTCCTTTCCTTCCCTAGCTTCCGGTAGCTTCTCACAATCCTTAGTGTTCCTTGGCTTATAACAACATCACTTTGATATTTGCCTCTGTCTTCACATGGGCTTCTACTCTGTTTGTAGCTTGGTACATAGACCCTGTAGCTTGGTATGTCTTCTCCTCTTCTTGTAAGGAGAGCAGTCATTGGATTTAGGGCCCACCTTAACCCAGCAGGGCATAAACTTAGTTACATCTGCAAAGTCCCTGTTTCCAAACAAGGTCATTATATCAGTCAGTGCTCTTGAGAAAGAGAGCCAATAGGATGTATAGACATATACAATTATGGAGGCTGACAAGTCTCAAAATGTGCACTGAACAAGCTGGAGACCCAGGAAAACTGATGTTTAGTGGATCCAGAAGCCTGAGAAACAGAAAGACTGGAAGGCTTGACAGTAAGGAAAAGTCTGTTTCACTTTGAGTTGAGTCTTAAAGCAGGAAAAAATTGTCCTAGTTTGAAGGCTGAAGAGGAATTCCTTCTTATTCTGAGCATGGTCATCCTTTTGTTTTATTAAACTGGTTGAATGAGGCCCACCCAGATTAGGGAGGGCAGTATGCTTTACTCAGCTTGTTGGTTTAAATGTTAAACTCAACCCAAATCACCCTCACAGTAACACGCAGAATAATGTTTGAGCAAATATCTGAGTAACCAGCGGCCTTGTCAAGTTGATGCATACAGTTATTCCTTACAATCACATTCTGAGGTTCCAAGCAGGCATGAATTATAGGGGGGACATTATTCAACCCACTATACAGGTTATTATTTTAAAAGCCTCTGGAAGATGTTTGCTTTGTATGTGTAGAACTGCAGATAAAAATAAGAGCAAGAATGAAATAATGGAAAGAAGCCAAAGGCTATTGAGTAGAGATGAGAGCTGGTAATAGTTTGAAGTGGGTTATAACAGAGGGTTGAAAATTCAAGTTGAAAGTGACCATTTCCATACTTAATGCTTTTTTCAATTTGTGCCCCCATTTTTACTTGAATTCCAGTAGTAGCTCATTTCCCCACTTAAATATATTTTGCATCTTTGTAAGTTATTAGTAATCTTATCTCCAAGGGGCTTCTTTTAGGATTAAGGTTTTAGGTTCTTTTAATTGTCATTGTTTTCCAAAATTCTACAGAGAATAAATGAGCTTGTCTTGTGACCTTTGTAAGGAACATACTTGGCCAAGTGGGTCCTAGCATGATCCTTCTGCTTTTTACTCCCAAGAGAGAAAAGCATAACATGGAGGTGGGTAGGCAGGGATGTCAGACACAATTAATGATTTGGAAGAATTTTAAAATATTGTATTTAAATTAGCCTTAAGATCAGAGCATATATCTTCCTCTAGGGGTGGAGCGCACATCCATCCCATACTTACGGAGCCATAATAGTAGCCATGACCTCTATGTGTAGATCTCTAATGAATGGAGCATGTCTATTTTAGATGGATAATCAATTTTGAAGTCCCTCATTGTAGGTAAGCTGTTAAAACAGAAATGTTAACTTCATGAGTTTAATGAGTAGCTTCAATGATAGCTTAGTGACAGAGATGAAAAGAAAGTCAGGTGGGGGGCAGTGAGAAAGAGTAGAATGAGCATTTAATGAATATCCACTTGCAGACTTGAATGTCAGCAGCAACATTCTCCCTCCTGGAAAATGTCTTTCAGCTGTGCATCCCATTACTATTCCTGCAGCACGTGTAGCTTGGAGATTGAGGCAGAGTGTTTTTGTAAGAAAGCTCTCCTTTGCCACATAATGAGATCGAGGTTGGTAATTTGCAGAGATTGCTGGAGCAGTGGTCAAATCTGCAAAAAAAAAAAAAAAAAAAACCCCAAAAAACCCCAGCAGAATGAAAATACCATGTTAAACAGGAGATAGCTTATAATGAGCCTAGAAATCACACATGAGATAGCCAGCTGGCTGGAATTTCCTCATATTCTTGTCTTCTCATGCAACTGCTAAACACTTACTCTGTTTTTCTGTCTCTCTATACCTCTCATTTTTCCCTAGCACATTGAAAATATGAATGAATTGGCAATCTACCACTTGAAGAAATAAGAATGAAGCCTTTTTCGTCTTTCAACAGACGTATTTGCCTAAATATGGGTGTATGTCATTATTTCTAATGCTTTTGAATCCAAGGATACTTTTACTTACTGTATTTTTTAAAAAATCTTTAAATTTTTCAAGCCTCATTTTGACTCATAGTCTTTTTTAGAGTTTGTGGCCACTTTTGCTATATAGTTCAAACAGAGCATCCAAGTAAGAAAAATGGAAGACCTTTCTTTTCATTGTAAATTGGAGAAACACAAAGTTAAAATCAGCTTGATTCCATCAAATGTATCATTGGTCAGGACATCACTATCTATCTGCTTTTCTAAGCCTTTATCTCTTGGTGTCTGTCTCTTCTATAACACAAGAAAGCAGTAACAATCCCTAAATGCACATCTGTAAACATATAGCTAACATATTTCTAACAGTAAAAAAGCTGTTTTTAAGCATTTATCCATTTTTTTGTAGCATAAGGTGTCGTTGCCTATGGTTTCAGGTGTTTATGGAATTTCTGATTTGCAAAAATGTTAAAGCTATCAAATATTTGCACCTGTATTTAGATACAGACTTAGATTAGGCATAAATGACTGAGATTCTTCTAGGCCTTTTGATTGGCAAGGCCTCAGGGATGTGTGTCCTGAACTATCAGTGAAACCCTGACTCCTGCCCTGTTGCTGGTCTCAGAACTTCTGTTCTACTTCTGTCTGTCTGCTGGTGGAGGTCCTGCTGGTAACCAGGGTTAGCGTCCCAGTGAATACAGGGCCACAGCCAGGTTCCTAGGCTTTATAGAACTGGACAAGGAGAAATCTCTTTATTTCAGAGATGTTCCTGTTCAGATTCTCCAGTGATGATTGAAGGGAGCTGGCAACTGGCCAAGAAAAATATGGTGGAGAAGGGAGTAGCGGGGAGGCAGTATCAATGCCAGGGACATTTGATAAAGTAGATCGGAAGGGTTTTTCTATGAGGTTTTTTGACAAGTCCAGAAATTATAACTTAATGCCACATAATTTCTTCTATTAAAAAAAAATGGTGAGTACAGTGGGTTGACAAGTGTGGGTAGCCTCTGACTCTAAGGTTCTGTGTGCTTTCTGGCAAATGCTGAAACTCCAGCGGGCCTTTAATGTACATGAAGGTCTAGTGTCTGTGTTCCTTCATGTGTCTGTCTGTGTTTGTGCGTGCATGTGTGTGTCTTGGGGAGTGTGTTATAAGGCAGGATGCTTAAATGCTTTGTTGCATTATGTTAATTCCTCGGCAGTGCAATCAAATTCATGTCGTAATTAAAGCTGTCAGTTGGAAGGCAAGCCAATCGCCACGAAAACACAGCATAACAAATGAAGTGAAATGATTCTGCGTGTAGCTATACAATGCTTCGCCAGGCATGAAATTAAATAAGTAATTTGATGTTGACATCAGAAATTGAAATGATACCCACTGTTCCCTCATTCAGTCAGACCTGCATAAACAATAGCCAGAACAAATATGCACAACAAAGCCCTCTTCTCCACCCAGCTCCCTGAGTAATGTACAATATATATGCAAAATGAGTATAACAGAGCTTCCCGAGACCTGAAGGATGTGATTTTCTTTGGTATATAGTAAGATGATATGTATGTGGAGGTGGGGAGGTGGGTTTGAAGGGGCCCTTCTGCTTCTGGGGTAAAAAATACATTTGCAGAAAGGGGGAAATGTACTGAAATAAACAAATCTCACGCTCTCCCTGAGTAATTCATCCTAAAATGAGTTTACCTCCCGGGGGATGACTCTAGGCTGGTGGAGACCTAATGTGGCTTTTGCCTTCCTCTGCATCACAGAGGGCTGTGGGTGCCGAAAACAGGTGATGCCGTCACATGGCTAATCACTGCTCTGAGAAGCTGTCTCCATGACTACTGTGGATCTCCCTCTGTACTATTTATGGAATAAGGAATGCAGCAGGATTTTTTTAAACCAAGTCCAGTGTGCAGGATCACACATCTAGTGTTCTTTATTCCCTTGAGCTTGTCTGGAACACTGAGGGGAAGAAAGTTTTGCTTTGTGAACTGCATTTAGGAATGCCCTGGAGCATACTGTCCTTGTTTGATGCAGATGCTGTTTGTACTTACAGCACTGTATTTCCTTCTCAAAACCGGTGTAAAATCAAGAATCACATCTACTCCATTTTGGGAGATGTTAAATTCACCTGAGCTTCTCCCCTACCCCATACAGTCCATTCATTTATTCATTCATTCATTTATACATTAATTCAACAAACACTGAATGCATCCTCTGTGCAAGGCATTGAACTGAGCTCTAGGGACGTGGTGATGAGTCAACCAGATGGTCCCTGCTACCTGTGGTTTGCAGAGCTGGGACAGGACCTGTAGGTAGAACAGTAGGAAGTGGTCTGAGTAACTCGCATTGTCATAGAAGTCTGGGCCCTCCAGGGAAGGTGTAACAGCCCATGCTAGGAAGGGAGAGGCCTTGCTAGTGCAAGGGTGCTTAGCTGAGACCTGAGGACTGCCTAAGCGTTAGCGTTCTTTTTGTTTCAAGCCTCTCATTTATAAAGAGGACACTAAAGATTAAAGAATTTGGGAAAAAGAAACATACAAACACAGACAAATTTAAAACACAAACCAAGTTCTTTTGGGGGGTCTCTTTCTCCAAATAAGTGATGCCCTTTGTAACTTTCAGTTTTACGCTTTTTTAGTTCCCTGTGTGTAAGAACTGTGGAAGCCTAAATTGATCATTTTTGTGACTAAAACCTTTAGAAAAATGGTGCTTTTCATTGCTTTCCTTTACCCACACATTCTTTGCATTTTAGTCTACTAATTATGTTTACAAAATGTCTCATTTTTGAAAAGCGCTCTGTGTGTACTAACTGAAGCCTTTAGGGAATAAACTGGCAAGTAGGTCATACACTGGAAAAGTCATCCAAACCCACTGGGCTTTTTATTTTCAAGTCAGTCTGGTCTTTTTCCTCTTGCCTGCCCCTTTGCGGCCACAAAACTGAGTAGCTTGAGACCAGGGCATTGAATGTCAGCAAGTCAGGGAGGCAAGCTGATGCGTGTCTGTTTAGTCTCAGTGCAGGGCGAAATGCCATCATTAATTCATTACCCAGCTGCCTGTCAAATAAATTGGCAATTACGTCCACCGCAGAAGCTTGGAATTCAGTAAATAGCACGTTAGCATCTCTGAGTTGCTGAGAGATGTAAAGGGGAAAATTAAGCAACACGGTGTTTGTATCAGTAGCAGATGACAAGGGGCCGC
Source organism: Camelus dromedarius (assembly GCF_036321535.1). Lineage (NCBI taxonomy): Eukaryota > Metazoa > Chordata > Mammalia > Artiodactyla > Camelidae > Camelus > Camelus dromedarius. The sequence continues at coordinate 24,347,259 of NC_087459.1, read as the reverse complement.
GTACACTGGCGATGTGGTGTAGTGATGAAAAGCCTGCGAAGGGCTGGTAATGAGCTGTGTGGATTGGAACGTGTTAAAAACCACTGCTGATTTTCCACTTTGTCTTTATGCTTTCTTGCAGAGTTCAGCTCCTTCCAGCTTGGGAACAGGCTACTTCGTAAGTTTATCTCAACTTTCACATATGTGCCTCACATTGGCATTGATTTACTTTTATAATGTATGCTCATTAGGATGTGGAAAAAAATCCAAGCTATCCCCTCTCAGTCCTAAAGAGCAGACTGATGTCCTTTCTTGTAGTAAGAGTGATCTTGTTTTTAAAATACATGACCTACTAGGCTCTAGGGATTGCGAGTCAGTCTGACATGTGTCTGGCTCCCAGCACCCAGGACACTTGCTTCGTACCTGGCAGTGTAAGGGGATACAGGGAAACTGGATTGGCTCATGCCACCTTTCCTCCAAAGTTATTTTTTTTTAGTGAGAAGTATTGTGTGGAGGATGGAATTCAGTTTATGCATTGAGGTATATACTTACTTAAAGACTGCTTGAAGAACTTCCCCATATATACAATGAGTTGCCATTTTAAAAATTTTGATATGAGATCATGTTTTAATGGATATTTTCCCTCACAATCTGAGTAGGTGGCATTTAGATTTTCTTTCAGCAATCATTAAACTCATTTTAGCGAATATAGATGTATTATTTTATTTCAAGACATTATTCTCTGTCCTTTGGGAAGAATGCAGGTGGACAGTGACATACCTCAGGGCTTATTACAGTATTTCTCATTTGCAAGGAAATTGTCGCTTCATTTCTTTTATTTACAGCTAAGTTACTCTTCTTGATTTACTAACACTTTTCAAGATATTAATACAAAAGAATTACAGATAGACATTATTTACACAATTGGGTAACGTGCCAGTGTAGACGTTTGTTGCGATATTTAAAGGAATTTAAAGGAATCTGATTTGTGTTCTGAATGACGAATAGTGATACTCCAAAGCCTGCTCAGCATTTTCTGAGAAAATAATGAAATTATGAACATGAAGTGGAAAATAATTACTGATTGAATTTTGTTGCCTTTAAATTTCTTTCCTCTAAAATGCTAGTTACTCTGGTTTTCTTCTGCCCACACATTTCTCTCCATACTTTTACGTTACATACACAAAAACTAGCCTCATTTCATTGACTAATAAGTCTCTTCTAAGCTTGGAAGAAGTGGCATTTTCTAAATGTTAATTTTGTTGTTGTTGCTGTTGTTATCATCTATGCTATGAAGAGAGAAAGGATAAAGATTTTTTTGGTACCTGCTTAATACAGTCAGCACACTTATCCTTGCTCCTTACTGTGGTTGAATATTCATGCTTACAGAAACAAGCAGGATGCTGAAACAGGCTCCTGCCTCAGCAGTCGAAATAACAGAAGTAGTCCCATCTGCCATCTCTTCACACCAGGCTGGATGTGGGCTGAGATGCTGGAAGTAAAATCTGGAGACTGTCAATGTTTATTCTCTATCCAAAGCTAAATTCTCCCTCTTTGCTTTCTTCAGCAGAAGGCGGCCAATGCCACTGACTTATTAGCCTTTGGTCACTTCTAGACTGAACATCCTAACTTTTTTTTTTTTGTCAGTATGAGCACTCTGAAAGAAAAAAGTCACCTCTAGAATTTTGTTATGCTTTTTGTCACTTCTTTTTCTAATTCCAGGAATGTTTACTTAAATTCTCTAATGACAGATTCTTAAGACTGGAGAGTCTTTGCAGTTATGAATCTCAAATAATTTTTACACTTACACAATGTTGGATGAGTATAAAAGTTTTTTCTTATTTTGGAAAAATTGTTCTTAGTATTACTTTGCTTATATGTAAAAAACTCTGTAGAGTTTTAGCTTACATGGAGAAGATACATACCAGATGTATGTTCAGCTCTTTTAACTATGACAAAAATGCTCTACTTAGAATGTGTTTCCAATAATGAGATTATTATGTCATCAGAGTGCAAAATCCACTGACATTATTGCCAAGTCCTCATCAAAAAGTGCCTTCTGTTTCAATTTTCATTTCAACAATATCACATATAATAATTGCAGGTACTAACCTCAACGTTGCTGAGTTTCACACTTCTAAAGTGGAAACAGTATATTCACAACTTTTAGTAGTTTCATGCCAACATATTCTTTACACTGTGCCTTATGATCTGTGATGTCATAATAACCTTTATTTAAGGCTGTAATGGAGGCGCAACGTCAGGTAAGTGGAATGGCGGTATTTTGACTTTATCCTTAATTCTCTTCAGCATCTCTTTGAAGGGTGGATGGAGGCAAATCACCTGCAGAGTCAATGAGCTATTAATGCAATTGAACCATAATGTGAATTCGGGTGTAAGAAAGCGGAAGCCACTTACCTGTTGAGTTTAACAACCTGGAACTGTTTTCTTAAGTACTCTCCCTTGCCCCAACATTATTCCAACTTCAGAACCTTCTTTAGTTTAGACTGTACGCTCCTATAGAGCTTTAAACGAACTAAGGAAACATGCTGATTATTGTGTGTGCTAGTAAAATAGACGCCCAAATAACTATATGTACATGCATGTGTACTTGTGTACACACACACCTTATCCACAGCCAGTATATTTTACTCTCTTCCAGTTCTTTTCATTTATCGGTAGTGATGAGTTAAAGGGTTTAAAGAAGAAGCCTTTTGTTTTTGATTTAGCTGTATTTGTTTATATCTCCTTGGTTCTGTGTTCCAAAGTTGTCTGCTTAGGTCTGTCACTTTTCCAATCCATTTATAAGCTGAAGATTTGAGAAATGAGAACAGCAGCTAAAATCACTATTTACATAAGCATATTGCAAAGAATTCTTAAAGCAGACAAAATAGAGAAGGTTTGGAACAAACTTTTAACATTTTTGGGAGCTTATGAATAATGTGGGTGTTATACACACAGAGAGAGAGACACACTTATATATTCATTACATACTCATGCCCAGCTCATATTCTAAATATAAATGGAAGTATAGACTAGTTGGAATCTATTTGCTTTTTTATTTTTTTGGCAAGAGTACCAAAACTTGTTGGAGTGTGTAGGATTTTCTTTTTTTAAAAAAAAAAAGTTAATGCAGTGAACATATTTTCTTTCCAAATTAAATGTTTTGGGCTATATTTTCTTCTTTTACATGTATTTGAAGTTTTATTATGCATAGTAGATAATTAAGAACATAGAGGCAGAATAATCTGAAGATGATTTATGTGACCTTGGTTAGATTACTTGATGTCTCCCAGTCTGTTTCCTCATCTGTACCTACCTAATAGAGTTGGGAATATTAAATAATACAAGATATTTAATGCACACAGAATAGGTCTCAATAATAGGAAAAAATATATGTTTGCTTCTGTTATTCCCACTGTAGTGTGTGATGGAATAAACTTGGTCTCATTAAGTGGTTGTGCAATATTATGGCGATAGAGGATGACTGGTAGAAATTCATTCAAACAAAGTAGTATCTTGTAAGAACTTCATATGTCCTGAAAATTCAGCTGTTTGCCTGTCACAGAATGTCTTTGCAATGTGTTTATACCTGTAATTTACCTAAGTGACCCCTGACAGTTACCCAGTGAATCACTTAAGTAGATTTGAAACAGCCTCAGAAGTACCCTGTAAAGTGAGCTCAGTGTCACTAAAATGGTTTATTCAGTCGTATTTAGTTTAATATAAAAATTTTTAATGAATATGTTATTTTGATTGTAATAATAAAACAAAAATCTTAGAACCCATCACTCAACTTAAAATCTAGGACATTGCTGATTATTTTGAAGCTATTGTGAACTATGCAGAAACATTGGGGCAAATGAAATCAATTTCTCTTCCTAAAAGTAAAGTTGCCACAGTTTTGAACTGTAACCTTCAAAATACTACTCAGAACTATAATCGCCTCCTATAAACTGACAAAACTAGAATCTACACTTACATAGTGTTTTGTTAAGATAAGGAACCACAGAATTAATCTTATTTACACTGGAGGGGTTGATCTATATCTACACTAAGTGTCTACATTCTGACAGACTCTTCCACGTAGTAACAAATAAATTCTAATTTCTAGGGCCTTAGCCTAATAATTTTATTTTCCATTTCCAATTCTTATCCTTTTTAAAATGTTTTTAATTGGTTGTTAACAGTTAACTCTAATTTGGGGAATAGGATCTGTGAGCTGTGAGCAACATACCTTGATTAAGTGAACATTACAAGTTAAATTTGGGTGAAAAGGCATGTAATCCATTTGTAGAATCTATACCATGGGATGACTCTTCCAGCTCACCCTGTGGAAATTGTCTTCTGTCTCCACACTATTTTTAGCTTCCTTATAAAATATAAGGAAATTGAGAAATTTAGTGAATAAAATAAACAGATGAGAGAGGATCAGTTGGCATCTCCAGGTGCCACCAATCCCTTAACACTCTCATTTTTTCAGCATTTCTGTGAGGGATTAGGCCAAGTAGTTTTGAACATTTGCTACGCACAGGAATCTTTGTTGTTGGCTGTTGCAGACTCTGAGTAAGGAGGTAAGATGAAAACCCAGGTGCTCCTCGTGGGTGTGGGGACTAGCCCTCAGCCTGGTCTCCCTATCTCACCCCTCCTCTCGGGACCCTCAGATTTGAAGAAAGTAAACCATTTTGGAGGAAAAAAAATTTTTTTTACCAGCCACTGGACTAGATAATTGCCTACAGGCCTTTGGTTCTAATATTCCAAGATCCATGATTCTAGCTGCCTCACATCTAAAGATCTGCCCCTCCAGACCAGCCCTTTTGATAGGCTTTGCTGCCTTTCTCCACTGTTCTTTGAGCCATAGGAAGGCAAGGCCATAGTCCCCTCACTGCTTAATGAACACTGTTCTTCAGTGTCAGCATTGAAAGGATTTCAGATCTGGATTGAGTGACCAAGTCTGCCTCTCTTTGAAATTGATATTAATGAATAATGTTTTGTATTAGCATTATTCAGTTACATTAGCACATAGAAATAAGCTATAAGTTTATTCTGTCCCATAACTGGTATTCCCCTATTGGTCATAGAGATGAAGCAGTAAAGGCTTTCGCAAAGTGCATTGATAGTCCCAGAGGGAACACACAGGTCACTGTCATAGAATTCAGGAAGTAACGTTATTTATTTACCTATTCCCTCACACTGGCTTTAAGGGAGGTTGTCTTATCCTTGTTAGATTTCCAAATTATGGAAGTGTTGAATTAGTTGGTATGAGGTGTATAAAATGAGCCACAGGCAGTGTCAAACCCCAAGGTTTACTGTGACTACCCACACAACCTTTATTTTGATAGATTTAACTGGCCTGGAATTTTATGGACTATCAATCACAATCTTTCAGATCAAAGGACTCATTCCTTTGCTTAACTGTTTTTAAAAATATTTTTCTAGAAACTGTAAATTAGATGCCTCCCAACCCATTGCATAAAAAACTTACAGTTTGGTGAAATACCAAGAGTATCATTTGGAAAGAGGTTAAAAAACACAACTGGGGCTTGTTAAAAAGGAAAAGTGCTATTTTAACTCAAGTGTCACATTTTCCTACAGTCAGCTCTAGCAGTAAACAAGAGTTATTGGAGGCTTAGATAGTTTAAGACACTTCACTTATCTCCCAGTACTTGACTTCAGAAGCCAGACATTTAAAATGCATTTTGCTCGTGTAAAAATGTTTATCCATTTAAAACACAATGTCGTTTTTACAAAAGCACCCTGGTGACAAGCTGTTTAGACATAGTACAGTTAATAAACTGTCAGGTCCTGTACACATATACTTGAAAAGACCAACACAGTTACCCAAGGATTGGCGTTATAAATCACTGTTAACAAACCTAATTTGCTTAGTAAGCTAATGAATGATCTCCAATTTTCTTGTAGTAATTAGCTTCACTAACAGTCATGTTAAAGGGACCCGCCTTGTACTACACTTAATTTCTTCTCTGAAAGTTTTGGTATCTGTTTTGCAGGGTAAAAATAAAACAAAACAAAAAAGACTATCAGTCTCTATCGACCACTCCCTGGTAATAAATCCAGCTTGTAGCTGTTCTGGAATGGAAGCATTGCCAAAGGTGATGACTGTCTATTAGGGCTTATAAACTGTAATGTACTAGCAGATTTGCAATGGAGTAGTGAAGCCAGATAATTGCAGTGTTTCCTGTGGAAATGTGCTGCTGTGTGTAGTGGCCTCTGATTTTAAGGAGCCATTAAAAATGCAGCAAAGCATAACAGCTGTGGTTCCTAGTGTACTCCTAATATTTCATATGTTCATCACATCTCATAAAATCTTGCCCAGACCAACAAATGACTATATGTACAGCTGGAGTGCTCCAGAAGGAAACTGGGGAGAATCTGAATGATGTAGGTAAAATTACAGAGACCCATCAAGAATTCACTCAAGCCCGCGGTGTGCCACATTTCTTTAATAAAGCCCAAAAGTTCTTCATATCCATTTTAGTCTCTAAAGAAAACATTCACATTTTACCTTTGTAAGAGGATCCCATCAGTAACCTACCTCTGTGGGAAATAGACTTGACTTTGCAGGGGAAGGTAGGGCTGTATCCTGTGCAGAGAAAATCATGGTAAGTCAGCATCTCAATCCTAAACCCAACGGAGGCCAGAAATTTGGTTTCTTTAGAGTTTATTTAAAATACATTAAAAAAAAAACTTTGTAACAGAACTAACTCTGTGATATGAAAGCCTGACTTCTCTAAACAAAAGGAATATTAATACTAGACCATTCTGAGAAGGAAAGGAAACTAGAGAATTCAGTGTGCTTTTTTAATCAGATATTAAACAGCTAAGCATCATAACCAAATGGAAGCCTTAAGCTGCACTTGTACAGAGGCATTATATAGTTACAAGTTATTTTCATCTGTATTTTACTAAATTGCCAGCTGTCAATTTGTTAATTAAAATAGATATATTATTTTGACTTTACATAGGCTTAGGGTTACAGAACTTCTGGGTAAAAAAGGACTTCAGAAATCACCTTGTATCATACAATGTTTGTCTTTCTTTATCTGACTTATCTCACTTAGCATAATGCCTTCAGGATATATGCATGTTGTTCCAAATGGCAGGCTTTCCTTCTTTCTCATGTCTGAGTAATATTCCATTTTACACACACACACACACATCTTCTTTATCCATTCATTTTGTTTCCATATCTTGGCTATCGTGAATAATGCTGCTGTGAAGGTGAATGTGCAGTTATCCCTTTGAGATGCTGATTTCAATTCCTTTGGATATATATCCAGGAGTGAGATTGCTAGTTAAATTTTTAATTTTTTGAGGAACCACTGTACTGTTCTTTTTATAATCACCATACCAATTTTCATTTCCATCAACAATGTGTAAGGGTTCTCTTTTCTCCACATTTTTGCCAGTATTTATCTCTTGTCTTTTTGATAAAAGTCGTCTGAACAAGTGTGAAGTGATATCTCCTTGTTTTGACTTGCATTTCCCTGATACTTAGTGATGTTGGGCATCTTTTCATTTACTTGTTGGCCAATTTTCTTTGGAAAAATCTCTATTCAAATTCTTTGCCCATTTTTGATTGGATAAATTGATAAAAGTGTTATCTAACACTTACTACAATAATCATATTGTAATGTTATAATTCATATAAGTTTTGAACCGACACATTGTATATCTAAATATATGTCAATTACATCTCAATTTTAAATTTTCACTTAAATTTTGAAGAATCACCTTGTCTAACTGCCAATCTGAAACATAGAAAGCTAATTATTATTATGATAGGCTGATAATTAAGAATACGGCCTCTCATATCCTGAATGCTGTCCTGCAGTTGGCATAGTTGAAGATCACAGCAACATTCCTGCCATGTGTGCTTCACTATTCTTTTCTCTTGATGACGGTGATGGTTAGCTAACTCTCAAGACTTTTCATATGTGGTAGTGTTAAATCTTTATGTATATACATGTATATGTATCTTTGAAATTCATCGTGGCACACTAAATACACTTGGCCCATTATTCTAACCTGTTTAGATTCTGTCACCTAATACATCAGTGTTTCTCTGAGTTCCATTCTGGTGAAAATCACGCAGTAATAAGCATGACTTCATCCAAGTCATTGACAGTAAAATATCAGTGCCACCAGGTTTTCCTCATTGCTGTCTCTGTAATGCCTCTTCTTCATAGGATTTGTTACATGCTGGCTGGCTGTTATGGGTTCTGGGTATTTATTATCACTGGTGATTTTTATCTGGAGCCTCAAAAGAAATCATTCTTTCTTTTTTTGTTTATCCATACATATATTTGAAAAGGGCTTTAAGACAGTCTGTGGACATGTTCAGTGTACTGTTTTTCTAATAGTCGTTCTATCCAATTTTTTTTAATTAAGTGGACATTCTTATGTGGACACCTTTATTCTTCTGCAAAATGGCCAAGTAATTGACCACTAAAATATACATATGATAAATTTTGTTGTGATGTGAACGTATTCATAGCTGAGCCTCTCTAAATTATTCTGTGTGAACAAGCAGAATTACCTAAAATAGACAAAAGGGCACACTATGAAAGAGGTCCAGTCTGATATAGTATTCATGTCATAACAGATATGCATGAGTAGTAATTTGAAAAAGGAGCTAAATGAAAAATCTGCAATTATTTGTAATAAGTCTACATTATATACAGTAGCATCCTAAATGTGAAATTTGTGAATTGTGACACATATTTAAAATTTAAATACAGAAGGGATAATAGATTCATTTTTTAATTATTGCAAATTCTAAATTGGTATGCTCCTGAAATGAATGAAGTTTTTGTTGTATTCATCTCTGTGCAGTGACCATCATCACATTCTGTTTTCTTGATGTTTCAGTTGAAGGGTTGGATCAGGATGCTCTTTAAAGGGGCTTTTCAATGTAAGCACATCTGTGGATGTGTTGGTAACACTGTTGTACAACCAATTAAGAGACGACACATGTGTAGGAACCATTTGTGTGAGTCAAGTTGCCTGTTGTTTCCTGCCTGAGCACGGTTTTAGTGAATTTGATTCAGTCTATAGTCACTTAAGTTCTTTAACTCAGAATATTAACAAACAAGGATAAAACCAGTGTAAAGTCAGCTATTTATGTAAGTCTTATTTAAAAAATTTTGGTCTTCTATAGTCCTTAATGACAAAAAGGATCTCAGTTCTCCTTAGCTGGGAAGAGGGGTTAGAGTTGGATTTTACTATTACTAGATTTCCCTAATTCTCATGTCTTATGGCCTAAGCTTGGCCTTAATGGTTGATTACTGAAATTTTGAGATACTCTTTAAGAATTCACAGTATGAATTTAGTTTTCTTACATCAGAAAAATAAAAAATCTGCCTTCTTTTCCTGACGTGGGGTATACGTTGATTTATATTCTACTGGCTGTAATTTCTTTTCTTTTTATTACCTATTTGTGCTTCATTGACCATAATTTTACTGATTTTAATTACCATAAATTTTTACTTCTGTATATTTGTGTTTATGACATATTTTTCATTACATACATGAATTGAGTTCAAGACCTGATTAGGAATATTAGACCATGTGCTAGACTCTTGAATACTTCACAAAACAAATTAACTATTTATTTCATAAAGTAACCTTATAAGGTTTGAACTATTGTTGTTTTTGTTTTATGGATGAGGAAAATGAGGATAAGAGAGGGTAGGTAACTTTTCCAAAGTTTCCCAAACTTTCCCTTCCCAGTTATTTCCATACAGGAGAGGTTCAAATTAAGAAATGAACCTGATAGTATAAAACTATTCTGCTAAGAGACTGAGGGTTTATTTCACATTGAGTGATAGGAAAATAGGATCTGCCTTTTTATTTTTTGACTTCTTCAGGAAGATATTCAAATAATGAGGTTTGTATTTTTTTTTTTAATCTCACCAACTAGACAGTGGAGTAAGTGGATCCTTTTTTTCTGTTTATTACCCTTCCAGCCAAGCATAAAACCTTAGTCTTTCCCCCTAAAAGAGGTTTTGTAAGTTGTTTTTTTTAATTCATACCTCATAATAGGTACAGGTCATATTATTTATAAAGCCTGACTTATGCAATGGGGCATACCGAGTTAGGCCCCAAGTTTCCTGAAACTCTTGGCTTCTCTAAATGTCCTGGAAAGCTTTATTATTTATTAATAAACTTTATTTTTAGCACAGTTTTAGGTTCGTAGGAAAATTAAACTGAAAGTACTGAGAGGCTTCATATACCTTTTGTCACCACACATGTATTGTCTACCCCACCAATGACATACCACACACACCGCAGTGCTACATTTGTTACAGTTAGTGAATCTACATTAACATGTCATTATCACCTAAAGTCCATCATTTACATTAGGGTTCACTCCTAGTGTTGTACAATCTGTAGGTTTTGGCAAATATATAGTGACACATATCCACCAGTATAGTATCATACAAAATAGTTTCACTGCACCAAAAATTCTCTTTGCTCTGCCTTTTCAACCCTCATAGCCACTGATCTTTTTACTATCTTCATAGTTTTGCCTTTTCCTGTCATTTAGTTGGAGTTATACAATATGAAGCCTTTTCAGATTGACTTTTTTCACTTAGTGACACGCATGTAAGATTCCTCAGTGTCTTTTTTTGGCTTGATAGCATCATTCATTTTCAGTGCTGAATAATATTTCATTGTTTGTATATACCACAGTTAATATATCCATTTGCCTACTAAAAGATATCTTGGTTGCTCCCAAATTTTGGCCATATGAATAAAGCTGCTATTAATATCTGTGTGCAGATTTTTGTATGGACATATGCTTTCACCTCATTCAAGTAAATACCAAGGAGCACAAGTCTATATCTTATGGTAAGAGTATGTTAAATTTTGTGAGAAACTGTCAAAATGTCTTCCAAATTGGCTGTACCATTTTGCATTCCATCAGCAATGAATTCAGTTTCCTGTTGCTCCTCCTCTTCCTAGCTTTTGGCATTGTCATTGTTTTGGATTTTTACGTTGTAAAAATGTATAGTAGTATCTCATTGTTGTTTTAATTTGCAATTCCTTAATGACATATGATGTCGAACATCTTTTAATGTACATACTTGCCATCTGTGTATCTTCTCTTGTGAGGTGTCTGTTCAGGTCCTTTGCCCATTTGTTAAGTGGGTTTTTCAATTTCTTATTGTTGAGTTTTAAGAGTTCTTTACAGAAGATCAATCAGTTTGTCAGTTACAAAGTATTCTTTGTTCTTCTACCTTCTGGAAGAGATTGTAGAGAATTGGTATAATTTCATTCTTTAATGTTTGGTATAATTCACCAGTGAACCCATCTGGGTCTGGTGCTTTCTATTTGAAAGATAATTATTGATTCAATTTCTTTAATCAGGCTTACTCAGATTATTTAGTTTTTCTTGAGTTTTGACAGAATTGTCTTTCAAAGAACTGGTCCATTTCATCTAGGTTATCATTTGTGGCATAGAGTTTTTCATTGTATCTATTATTTTTTAATGTCCATGGAGTCTGTAGTGAAGTCCCCACTTTCATTCTGATATTACTGAATTGTGTCTTCTCTCCCCCCCCCCCCCCCAATTAGCCTGGGTAGAGGTTTATTGATTTTATTGATCCTTTCAGAGAACCAGTGTTTGGTTTTACTGCTTTTCTCTATTGCATTTCAGTTTTTAGTTTCATTGATTTCTACGCTAATTTTTATTACTTTTTCTTCTGCTTACTTAGGATTTAATTTGTTCTTCTTTATCTAGTTTCCTTATGTGGAAGCATAGATTATTGATTTTAGATCGATCTTTTCTAGTATATGCGTTCAATGGTGTGAATTTCCTTTAAGGACTACTTGCACTGTATTCCACAAATTTGTGTGTTACATCTTTATTTTCACTTAGTTAAAAATATTTAATTTCTCTTGAGATTTCTTCTTTGACCCGTGTGTTATTTATAAGTGTGGAATTTCCTGGGAAGGTTTTTACTTTTCAAAAGTATCACTTTCAGTGCCCTCACCCCTGACCAATCTAGAAGCATTTGATTTGTAACAAGCCCCTCCAGAGGTTTTTGAAGAGTCATCCCAACACATGTTTATAGACTTCAGTTACACACATGCATAATGTAATTTGAGAGACCTCAGCAGTTGTAATCACCGCTTGATTTAATTATAAGCACATTTGTTTTAGAAATTTTTATCTGTTTCTTCTCCTTTTTTGCCATAGTGTACTGTGCCCAGGACTCATTTAGATATTTATCTAAATCTGAGCTTTAATTTTTAATTGGTCAATTTTTTGCCACGTAGTTACTTTATAATACTTATGTGAAAACTTTCATTAATTTCTGTGTAGGATTTTTTTTCATAATTGGGGAGAGAAAGGAAGAAGACTGCATTGGTTCTTGCTAGAAGTACTTTTACAGGTCCAGTTGCTCTTCTATTTGAGAAAACTACCCAGTGACTTTTATTTATATTAAATTACTTCTTTGTAAATGGAATCTGTATTTCTAAACCTGTCGGTTTCTGTGTATCTAAGATTTCTTATATACAGATAGCAACAGATAGCTTGCTTAATGTTTTTATTCCTGATTCCATTCATCAGGCTAATTTTATTCCATTTAAATTCCTCTTATTGTTTTCTGTCATTCAGCAATAGACTCATTTTGGTTTATTTACTCTTTTGAAGCAATGGAATTATTTATGTATTTTTCCTTTTTTCCTATTTTCTGCTCTCCAGCTGCCACCCCCATTTGGTCCTATAGCATGATAAAATTGCAAAACGTGAGCCTGAATAATAAAGGATTGCTTTGCTGATTGCTAAACATTTACTGTAGTGCTTTTAAACTCATTCCAGGTCATCGTGCTGCCAGTTAGTTTGATTAGGAGTATTTAAGCTGTCACATATAAAGCCTTCTGCTTCATAGGGTTTCAGTTTCAAATCATGAAAACTGAATGCTCTGTATGTCTCTATTTATACAGCTCGTTTTTAATATTTTGGAAGAAACCTACGTCTCTTATAAAGATCACGCACAGTTTCAGAGCATGGAATAAGCTGATACGCGATTTTGGACCAGTGATTCAATTTTATTTAAAAACTTAAGAGTGTGCATTTATGCATATATGTAAGTAGGTAACTATGAAAATCACCTCTTCATTTTCATTTTTGATTTATTTCACACTTGCAAATCATTAAAACCTTCCTTCCTGTATTTAAGGATACACCCTGTAAACCAAGTACCAGGCTAGTTTTTCTGGAGGGTTTTGAAAGTAATAGCTCTTTGTAAGGTCAACTTTAATTCTTTAAAGGTGTCAAATTATATCTGGTTAAATATGATATCATTTTCATCACTTTCAAATATGGCATTCCAGACAAGACCTTGAAAATTTTCCAGGTGTATCCTGGTAAATAGGAAGACCAATTCTTACTGAACTTTTTGCAAGTAACTATTTCCATGGAAAGTAAGAAGACAGAGTTTCTGAATTCTGGGAGGTCAATGAGAATAAGGTATCATTTTAAAATATTTTCATTAAAGCAGAACCTACTAAATTGTTATGGATTGTAGATAAGAAAAAAAGAAAGAAATTTCTTATATATACAGAAAATAGGACATTAAAACGGTATCATTGATATTTCAAACAAAGAAAAACCACTGATGAACACCTCCTCAGTTCACTGAGTCCTGTATAATTCATTCTTGCTTCACTTGATTTTCAGTTATTAATCTCATAAATTTGTCTGCTTCTTAGCTGGTTCTGGAAATCCTGACTTAGCCCACTGATCTGGTCTTAAAGTTGTTCAAGTAGTGACATGAGGAGCCTGTCCTTAAGAAGTCTCTCTTTGGAAGTCTTAGTTATTTGACACACCTGTTACCATCCTTTTACCTGGGGCTGTGAGACAGTTCTCCTTTGTTTAAGTCCAGAACTCTGGCCTAGCCTGTTGCTGAATGCAGAGCTTACAAGGAAACATCAAAGTAAAACAAAAAGCTGTAAATGACAGAGACTTAAATGGCTGTGGTTAATTAATCACTTATAATTTTCACAAGTGAAAATCTTAATGAGCATTTGTAACAAGAATAATATAACCAAGAAGGAAATTTAGTTCTTTCTGTGGCATGCAAAACAAAGCAAAAAAATACATATATATTTTAGACAAAATTATAAGGAAACAGCCTGTCAAAACCAAGCCAACTTTGATAAGATTTTAATGCATTTTATTGCTTTTCAGATTCAGGTATTAGAAACCAATGCAAATAAAATTCACTTTTCAAGTTTTGTCCTCATTATGCTCTTTCGTATTCTGGAACAAACTGAAACTTTACTTCAGGACTAATTTTAGGGGTTCCATAAAGTCAGAATTAATTCCATAAAATCACTAATACATTATTAATGTGCAGTGTGTTCATTATTGCTAGCTAGACATGAATGAGTAAATAAGCATTTAATTTTTTGTCTGTTTCAGTTTTCAGTGCACGCATGGAGACACAAACACATACACACAAAATAAGCTCATTGAGGTCCTAAACAAATTTTAAGAGTGCTGAAAAGGTATCTGGAAACCAAAAATCTTCAGAACCACTACTTTAGGGCATAACTGTTTTCCTTGAAAAACAGAAGCACATAGTTTTAATGTACAGAGTTATATTTCTTAGAAATTGTTGTTATTAAATATGTCAACTTTTTATATTATAACTTTGAACTACAGTCACTTCTGTTGCACAGAAAAAAACTGAGGAGGTGGCTAATTGTGACCTGCTTGTCACATAGTCACATAACAGCATTTTAGCAGAGATATGAATAAACATAACTGATACTCTACAGCTGTACACATCTCTTATACAATCTCATAAAGTAGGAAAAATGAACATATTCATTAACTTGACTGAAATACAGAGCTGCTCTGTAGCTTATAAAAATTTAAACCAGAACCATATACATTTAAAATAAGGGTTAGTAATCAATATTTCAGTATTCATTCCTAGATATGGCCTAGGCAACTTTATGAATAGCTATTAAGTAACTCAATTTAATATTAGTTTCAGGTTTTAAGTTACTTAAAGATCTCAGAAATTATATTCAAACTGATATCCTACAAAACATAATTACTGTTGAATAAAAGTTCATTAGAATGATTCAATTTAGTGAAATTAATTTTTCCCTAATCTTAAACATAAAGGAGAAATAATGCTGGCTTAGTTGAACAGTAATAAGCATTAGGAAGACATTCCAAGTAGAATTAAAATATGCACTTAATATTACACTTAACACTGATATCACAGAGAATACATAGCTGTTTTTAGTAAACCAAATTTTATTAAACGAATCTTGTTTGGCAGATTTTCACCTAAATTATGTGAACTTAGATTCATAAAATGTTTTTGAGTTAGTTTAAAATTATTGTTTAATCTACCACACTTAAAATATTAGCGATATAATTTCTGGCTTTTTGGTAATTTTAAACTATTAAGTCCTTATTTATACTCAATAGTCTATTAGAACAGAACTCTTAATTTTAGAGACTTTATAATTTTATTATTAGTACCATCTGGAGGTAGGAAAATGTTACACTCTCATGCATGTTAGGGTAAAGACCTTTCTAAATTACAGAAACTTAGACCTACAGGTATAGAAAGAGCTTACTATTCCTATTCTAAAATTTTAGCCATATGTAAAGAGTAAATACAGGGCCACACAAAAATGTCACTGGTGGAAGATGCAAAGAGGTGTTCTCCTTCCCAGTGGACACAAAATTCTTAGTTATTTGAGGTCAAAACAGATAAATAGACTGGAAAAAAAAAAAAAGACAAACAAATCAGCGGTGTCCATTTGTAGTCAGCATTGTCGTTCTCATTGATAATTTAGCAGATGTGCCTGTCTCGGTTTTAGTTTCTGTGGCTATAGCAGCAGTAAGTAAAACAAATTCTCTGTCGTCATGACACTTTTAGTTAATCAAAGTAATCCATAATATGCAAGGTGATGGTAAGATATCTAAAGAAAAGTATTTATGAAGAGGTTTGGGCTTTTAGGCAATATAGAGTAACAGGGACTGGATTTACTGTCTCATCAGAAACAAAAAAAATGACAAAATACTTAACACAATGGTTTGCAAGACACTGAACATAAAACAGTAAAAGACAGGGGTGCCTGAGGGACAGGAAATGAATGTAGTAATTCCTGTGATTACACTAACTTACCGTCTTTGGGAGCATTTCAGGCCTTTATGCAGGGTTCGGAGGTAACTTAGGGGCACCAGGTGGAGCCCAGCAGACTCTGCATTAGGAGAAGATACTGAGAATCTGGGAAGAACATAGGACACAGGACTAGAGACGAGGGAGCTGTACAGAGAAAGAATTCCAGAAATCTCCAGAGGATTGCTTTCAGTTATTTAGCAGAGCCCTAATCAGCTCATGCATGTGAAGAAGTCGCCTGAGGCCTGGGAATGAACCATCCCAAACAGGAACAGTGTCTGGCACTCACATTTAGCCAGGAACAATGTCTGTTCCCACCAGGAAGGTGAGAAAACCTCAAGGTTCATGGGGCATTTGGGTCATGTACATAGTGGGGTCTTTCTTCAGTATTGAGGAATAATTAGCCCTAGACTGAGCATTGCTGCAGTCTCTCCTAACACATTTTAAGTGAGTGATCTCAAAGGATGAACCTTTTTTCAAATAACCAAATCCTAGAATAATTATGTGGCATCCCAGTTAAGAATATAACTGAATCCTAGAACAGTTATTTAGCACTTAATTCAGAATAATCAGATATGCAAAGAATCAAGAGAATATGATTCATAATGAGAAAATCTGTCTATCAGAAGTGCCCCAGATCTGATGCAGTTATTAGAATTAGCAACTAAGGACATTTTCAAAAGTTAACTATAATTGTGTTCCATGTGTTCAAAAAGTTAAGTAATATAAGAACAAAATTGAACTTCTAGAAATAACAACCACGAGGTATGAAATGAAAAATGTATGCAATTAACAACAGGTTAGAAATTGCAGGAGAAAAGATTAGTGAACTTGAAGTCAAAATGAAACATGAAGAGAATAGAGAGTTTAAAAAATGAACAGAACACCAGTGAGCTGTATGTCATTTCATACAGCCTAATACATGTTCTTGGAGTCCTCAAGGAGAGAAGGGAGAGGAAGCCAAAATTGAAAGAAACGATGTCTGAAAAAATTCAGTATTTAATAAAAACTATAAACCTACAGATAGAAATAAATAAGAAGAGAACATTATGCAGTAAAGCAAGAAACATTGAAGACAGATAAGGAAAGTAAGACTCGTTATAATCAGATTTCTCAGAGCCAGTGAGAAAGAGAAAATGTTGTAAGTAGCCAGAAAAACAAACAGAAAACCTACGTGCAGGGGAGCAAAGATAAGGATGACAATACATTTCTTGTTAGGAAAAATGCAAGTAGGGAGACAATGGAGCAACATCTTTAGAGTACTGATAGAAAAATGCCAACCTAGAATTTTATACTCAGCAACGATGTCTTTCAAAGGACACTGATAAGAGAAAGAAAAGATAGTCCACAGGCTATGAGAAGTTTTTTACAAAGTATATATTTGATGAAAGACATATTTAGAATATATTTCTTAAAAAACCAATACTAATAAAAAACAGTAACCTAAATCAAAAATGAACAAAAAATTTGAATAAACACTTCACTAAAGAAATACAGATGGCAAATAAGCACATGAAAAGATGTTTCGTATCTGTAGTCATTACAGAAATCTAATAAAATGGCTAAAATGAAAATGACCATAACAGTTTGGCAAGGCATATGAAGGAACTGGAATTCTTCAGCACTGCTGGTCGGAATAATCAATTTGGAAAATAGTTCAGCAGTTTTTTTAAAAACTTAAACACATGTCTGTGATATGATCTAGCCACTTCACTCCGAGGTTTTACCCAAATAAAAAGAAAGTATATGTCCATATAAAGACTTTACATGAATATTCATAGCAGCTTTATTTGTAATTGTCAAAAAATTGGAAATGGTCCAAACGTCCATTGTCAGTTATATGAATAAACGATTATGGTATACACACACCTACAGACACATTGGAATCGTACTCAGCCACAAAGGGGAACAAACTATTGGTACATGCGGCAACATGCATGAATCTTAAAATAATTACACTTACTAAAAGAAGCTACACACACAAAAAGTACATATTATATATTTTCATTTATATAAAATACTGGAAAGTGACAGTGAAACTACAGTAACAGAGGGTAGATCTATGTTTGCCTGGAAAGGCAGGTGCAGAGAGGACGGCTTGGGATGGAGGGTTCACAAAGAGGCGTGAGTAAAATTTTGCAGGTAAAGGATGTATTCTTTATCTTGATTGTGATCATTTCACAGATATATTCAGATGTCAAAATTTATCAGATGGTACATTTTACATACATGAGGTTTATTATGTTTTAATTATACTTCAATAAAGCCATTTTAAAAAGACTTACTAAGTCTTATTTTCCTGCAGTTTGTAATGCCTTGGGATCTATCTTCATCTTTTCCTATCTTCCTGGGTTTTAAATACACCAACCTATTGCATCCTAATGCCTCTCTGTACCTCAGACAACTAAACACAAAAATTCACTCTGAAACATGTCACAATGTGTATTTCCATCAGAGAAATATCTCAGAGTCCTTTGTTAAATGTTCAGAGATACATGACTGGGCCTTATGAAGCAAATACATCCTGTTTTTATAGAATTAGGGGAAAGAAAATGCATACAAAAGAGCCCAGTCCTTTTCTGGTAGCCTTTTATGTCAGCTCAAAATTGCTGTCTGATAAAATGTAGGCCACCAGATTGAATTACTTCATTGAACTGCTGTCCTCTGTTAATGGTAATTGCACAGATATAGCAGTCTTTCTTGGCAACATCTCAGATATTTACCTCCCACTGTTTTTCAATTCAAACCTTTGATGAAAATATTCCCAGTACTTCTTTAAAGCAGACATCCAACTGTCTTTCTTGACAAAAGCAAGGTCTCTAAATCAGATCCTGACAATTTGTGACACAGCAGTCTATCCAAATCACCTTTTACCTATGTCACTATGTCATTTCCTGAAGAAAAAAGTGTCCCATCAACCAAGCATTTCTGTAGGTTTGGCAGGGGGTGGAAGTTTGGTGTGCCAGTAAAAATGGAAGAGGAGAAAGGGAAAAACAGTTTCTTCCTCTGACTTGTGGAAGGAATTCAGTAAGGAGCTGACCTGATCTCATAAGCAAATAAAGGATTTGTATAATTTGAAGATACATTTTATGAAGAGAAAAATCAGATATTTGTTGTTTGCAAGATAATAACGAGTAAGATGATTTTTTAAAAGTTACCTCTTAAATTATTGGAGGCAGTGAAGCAAGGTTAATTTTTTGTTGTTGTTCTTCATAATCTGTTAGGTTACTTAAGTACAACATTTAGCATTTTATTTCCTTCTCAGGGACTCTGCTTATTTTCTGCTGTACCTCCTGTCCTAAACTGAGTAGACAACATCTCACCAAATAAAGGTCGTATAAACAATGCCATTGGCATGTACCATGATACCTCTAAAACAGACTGGTCATGGTGCGTGGGTAGAGAGCAGAATATGGTAACGAGGAGGGTAAACCTGGTGTGAGACCAGCTGGATTGGCCTCAGAGTGAAACTACCTCTGCAGTAGTTGGACACTTTTTTTCTTTTTCATATTTTTTTCTTTTTGGTAGAAGGGCTTTTTTGATTATTTCTTTCTTGGATCAAATTGTAGCATCATGCGTTTGATGGAGGGGTTAGCTTTAGGAGCTGTGGGAAGCTCTCCGGGGACCTGCTTTCCAGTTTCGGTGGGTAAACAGCTACCAGGATGGCAAGCACTCTCCCTGCTGCCAGCCTGGGTTGGTTCTTCTAAGTGGAAGCCTCCTTACAGAAGTGTGCCTGGAATCATGCTGGCCCAGGACTGCTGGAGTGGCCTTACTTGGTAGCCCTAGTATGATGGGATGTCTCATTGAGAGTGGCCTCACCCAAGGCCTGTTCAGCTTTTGGGAGACAAGTGAGCAAAACCATGGGCTGAACACTGGAGAAATTAATTTTAGAATAAAGCATGTCTTAGAATCTCAGATTTGGGATCATATTTTTAAGAAACCGTGAAAGGCTTCTAGGAGAGTGAAGCAAGGAGGTAGTAATAAAAGAAGTTTTAAGAGAAAGTCCTTATCTTCATGGGAATCTTTAATCCAACTAGTCCTTAACTCTTTTTATGGCCTCAAAATACATTTAGGAGCAGGTAGTCCTGGCCTCTTCCTTCCTTTCTTTCTTTCTTTCTTTCTTTCTTTCTTTCTTTCTTTCTTTCTTTCTTTCTTTCTTTCTTTCTTTCTTAGATTAGGGATTTTTGTTCTTTAGAAAAGGAAAGCCAGCACTATTTTAATGATGCCTCCGTTGATGACTGCATGCCGTAGGTTCCTAATCCTGTGACTTGATACCCTTCCCTGGCTGTCTTGATCTTCATTAGGATCAAAGGCAGGGAGGGGCCACCAGGAAAATAAATAATAAATTCAAGCTTGTTAAAGCATGGATCCCCAAATACCCAACTCCTGTCCTTTCCCTCAGCCTTGAACTCTCTATGCAGAAGCCTGGAATCACACTTTACCAGGGTGACCTAGTATTCAGGAGCTAAGGAAGAAAGGAACTGGCCACCAGACCTATTCTGAGGTAAGAAAGGAGCCAGTGTGTTCATTTGTAGAAGAGTCATTTGCACCTGGAATAGAACCCCAACCCAAAATATTGCCATCTGCCAGGGCGAGGAGTGCTACCCGTTTCTGGCTTGGTAGGGACATCTGAAGCACCCTGCTGGTTTTGTCTGCTGACATGTGAATGGTGCTGACCTTTTCTTTGATCTGATCGCCTCTGTCCACAATTTCATTTAAGCATTGTTGCCGAAGAAGGAACATGAGTGACAACCTCGACTAACCTGTTCCTGGAGAATATCATTCTTTTTCTCCCGCATCACCTTTGACTCTCTCATCCTGTATTCTCTTCTTGGCTCCTGTTCCCTCATGCTCCTCTCTGTTGACACAGAGTATGTAAAGTCCAAGAGATGTAGCAATGCCAGGAAGAGCTAAATTACTTGCAGCTGGCGGTGCCACCTGTGCCTATCAAATTTCAGCCAAAGCAGTTGCTTTCCCAAAATGCCCTGTTACAGGGAATTGGAAAGTGACTCACAGTGGGGGCAGCAGTGGGCTGACAGAAGAGAGGGAGAGGGCTTTTCACTGAGCTCTCATGTGAGGACCGAATTGTGAAGCAGAATTTCAGATGGTCTTAAATCCCCTCTTTCTGCCTCTCATGGAATCACTAGCCCCAGAGGCAGCCCAGGAGATTTCAGAGTTAAAGTGTCAGCCTTTTGGTGGGCTAAGAGAGAACAGTCCTTAGCAAGCGGATCTCTTGTGGGCCTCCAGGATGGACAGCTCCATACCCTGCTTCTGGTTGTTTAGTTGAGGGTACTTGTCATTTCTTCTATCTCCACAAGCTCTCTCTGCTTCCAGTTATGCTTGCTTTAATTTGTTGGGTTTTGGGGGGATTTTTTTGGTCCTTTGTGTAGTAGGAGAACAGTTTCTCAGCTTTGAACCTTCACCTCATAAAATGTCCTTCATATAATTTTAGGGAAATGATTAAATCAAATTAACTTTTTTTTTTTTTTGGCCCCTTATTCTGCTGTCTCCTGAGCATTTGCCATTGTTTAATATTCTCTTTTGTTAAGTCATTTCTTACTTTCAGTCAGTGTTCGTCACTGGTATATTGCTCATTCTCTGGTATCTTTCTTAGTATACACTCTCTCTTTTTCTTATTTCTTTGTTTGTTCTTTCATTTTACCCTCCTCTAGAGCTTGCAATGACCCAAGCACTTTGAATGGTCTCAGCATAGGTGGATAAAAGGTATAGTTTCTGCTCTTCAGGGCTAGATTCTTAGCCTGGAATGCCCATGGGGATGTTGAAAATGACTCCTGGTAGAACCCGCTTCACTTGAGAACAGCTGCCTTAATGAGTTCATGGCCTTGCGATGGGAGAAAACGTTGACGCAAACAACTAATGTGAGTGTGATGCCCCTCTCAGGAATATATCAGCACAAACTAGGAAGCTTTCTGGTGTGATGCCTGAATGCCTGAACTGGTTTCTGGAGTAGGAATGGAAGTTAGCCAGATGATTAAAGAGTAGGGGATTTGCATTCCACGGAGCACCACGTGGAAAAGCCCAAAGGCTGGAGGCTTTGTGCTACAGTTGTTTTCAAATGCTTGGAAATTACAAGAATGAGGCTAGAAAGGGGCCAGGTCAAAAACAGTCCTGATGAATATTGTTAAAGAGTTTGCATTTTATAATGAAGGTGTTGGGGAGTCACTAAAAGATATAAAGTAGTAGAGGGATGTAATTAGATTTGTGTGTGTGAAACAGGTCACTCAAGCAGGATTGTGGAAGATGGTTTTTATAAGGGTGAGTTTGGAAGGAAAAAGATTATGATGACAGTGTGATTCAGTAAGAAAGGAGACAGTTCTAGAGCTATTTAGGATACAAAATGGACACGACTAAGTCAATGAGCAAATGTGGTTGTGAGAAGCCTCCAAGGATGACTGTTGAATAGCTGCATCCTTCAACCGAGTGAATGCTGGTGCCATTCTCCAAGAAAGGCAGTGTTGGATAGCACTTAAGAGCATGTACTTAAGTCTACTTGCTTACTGAGTAACATTTTGGACGGTTGATTTTTAAGAGGCTTGCATGGTGTCCAAGGAAAGACATCCTGTGGGAGTGGGAGTCTGGAGCTCAGGGGAGCAGTATGCTTTATAGAGATGGTCTGGTATTCTATACAGTTCATGAGTGGAATTTCCCTTTCAGAAAAAAAAATTGTGATAATTTATGTGTTGAGCTTGTAAGATTCTTGCTTCTGTGTGATTTACCTAGAAGACTATAGAGCTGACTGGATCAAAGGCAATAAATATACAAAGAATGATCTATCCATGGTGCATTCCCCTCATTATTATTAGTGAGGGTACATTGCATATGTCTTTGGACCAAAGCATAATTTTAGAAAACTCTGGATTAACAATTTTCTTTTTAATTTATTGCTCTGCTTTCCTTTGATTGCTTTTGCTGTAAGTATCAACCTGCATCTTATTTTAATCATCTCCTCTCAGAACACTGATGATTCCACAGCCCTGTTAGAATACATTTTGGGAAATTCCACTTCTTTAAGGCTGTTTTAAGGACATATGGCATCAGATGATGATGATATGGCATCTTTGGAGGATGCTATGGTTTCTATCCTGCTGAATCTCTCACACGTGTTTGAAGCAGTTATCCTCTCTGCTAGCTCATGCGACTTGTTAGATCACTGTTTGTGGGTGTCATAAAATGTTGGCAGGACCCCAGTGTGAAACACAGTGTGAAATACATGTGGTTAAACGTCTCTGAATTTGTGTGTCAATCAAAACAAAATGGCTTAAAAGAGTAAATGCATTTCAAAAGAAACTTGGGGATTCTAGAGCAGAAATGGAACGTGGAACTTTTTGGATCAATTTTTTTTTTATATTGAATTTAGGGGCTCATACATAAGAGGAAGTATATAGTATAGAAGATTTCTGATTAGTTAAGGTTTTAGCTGATAATTTTACAAACAGACAACAGTTTTTTATTGCAACATGTAGAGTTCCCAAACACAATGCCATGAGATGCTGGGGGTGTTTGGATGGTAAATCTGTGCATATTTTCAAGGAAGAACCAGATAACTTAAAAACTACATACTGTGTTATCAAGGAGAATAGTTTATGACTTGTCAAACAGTGAAAATTTTAAATTGTGTATTCTGATATATTTTGTAATTTTCATTTAAGTTCACTAATACTTAATGTGAATGTTTATCCAGTGAAGACCATGGAATTTTATTATAGTTCAGACATCACAAGCGTCTGTTTGTTCTTTTCATCAGGGTGAGGGATCTGTCATGATGTCAGCATGGTTTCTCTAGTTTTACCTCCTCTGCTGTTTTGCAGTCTTGAGTAGGTATCTATAGGACATTTCTTGTGGCTTCCAACAAAGAATCATCAGATTGTCTTTTCTATATGCCTTAAGCAAAAAATATTCTTTTTACATGTGACTTTTTAGCAACACCCATAATTTAAGTATCTGTCCCAATATTATCTTTCCATACAAGAGGATTTATTAATGGGATATATAATTTTAATGAAATGTTTGACAGCCAGATATGTGTAGATTTGTTGAAAGACTATGATCTCGCTGCAGAAATATCTGAGAAAGGTAGACCATCATATGAAGAAAACTGGCCTGGATTCTGAGGACCCTCCTGCTTTAATCAGTGATGCTAGATCTTCCTCCCATAGAAAGCTCTGTGCTCACCTTAATCTTAAGTGTATGAACTCTTGACTTGAGGACTTTATGAGAGTTTACCTTCTTCAAAGCTCACTGAAAGAATAACTTGTAACTGAGTTACCCAAAATTAGCCGCATAGATTATGTTTTTGATGGCTTATTAGTTGGCACAGGTGACTGAATTGTACACTCAAAACAGATGGCCTTACAATTTTTTTCTCTTCACCCTGTTGTAAGCTTCCTAGTTTTTTATCACTAAAATACATCATGTTATAGTTAACTTTTCTGCTCTGACTGTCAGTGTCAGGAACTCTGCTTCTCTACATTAATATGCAGACATTTGTGAAAAGTCTTTCATTGATACCTGGCACTGGTGAATTGAAGAATAATGTACTAGCTACATCAAACTGTTTATTCTTCCTAAGCCAATTGTTATCTTTTGCAGTATTTCCAATGAAATTGTGGTGTTTTTTTTAGCAGATTCTTTTATGATGGAGCTGTGGTTTGTAATAATCTTGTCATGCCAAGCTCAAAATACTACTAAATGAAGACATTTGTGGAAGGGAATGATTGTAAATTGCATGCAAATTTCAACTTGGCTGGAATTAATCAATATGGAAACAGAACTTGTGCATTCCTGATATAATGATGCTGAAACTAATCCCATGGAGTTTTTATTTCCATGGGAATTAGATACTTATTTTGATTTTAATCTCTCTTTTTTCTTGAAGACAAAGGTCCAATTTTTGAGTTCTTTAGTAATAACTTTTTGAGGGATAGAGGAGTGTTATAAAGGAAACAAGACTAAAACTAAGCATCTGACTTCTCCTGTGGGGACATCTGGCATTTCTTATTTAATTTACTGTGCCTATTTAATGAATCTTTCCTCCAGTTTTTCTTGCTCATTTTCTTTCCAATGAAAATTCTGAGGCTTATGATATAGTAGGTGACACAGTCTTTAGTATATATTAAGTATGCAGCACTGATGTAAATGGGAAGATCTCTTTATATCAGTTTCCTCAGATGATCCTGTCTCATCATTGGTTAATGTGTGTGTGTGTGTATGTATATGTATGTATGTGTATATATGTATATATATATATATGTGTGTGTATATATATATATATATATATATATATATATATATATATATATATATAGAGTTTTGTTTTCAGTTGCCATAAAAATCTCACTTTCTGGGGAACAGATCACTGTCTTTGACTTTTTAATCCTTTCCTGTATTCACAATATTTCTCATTTTCTTTGATTGTTGGGATTAGGCTTATTGCCTTTTATTCTTGTACTTGGTCCCTAGATCTGTTAGCCTTCGATTATTTGCTTCACCCCTTTTCTTCAAGCTTTTAGGTTAAGAATTTGCAGATAGAAGGTCTTATCATTGGTATATTGCTTATTATCAATGCATTAGTGTCACACTCGTAAATTTTCAGAGCCTGGCAGCTTACTCCCCAACCCCTTTAGAATACTTTAAGAGTTCCTTTATTTATAGCCTGGTTTAAACATCACTGGGTAACACTCCTTAAACCTGCAGTGACATCCAGTGGTCTCATGGTATAATTTTAACAAAAATTGCCAAAAGGAATTATAGGGGCAGTAATCCCTGTCAAAGAAAAACACTGCTACAATTATTGAAGGGGGTTCCCCAAATATATTCCCTTCCAAGTAGTTACTGACATACCCCATCATTAGATTACTGGGAAAATGATTATTCCTTTCTTGGTTTTTAAATGGAAGAATGACAACCTGTGATGAGATCAAATTCAGTATATTCCAACCAAGATTCAGTATATTCCGACCAGGAAATATAAAATAAAGGACAGTTTTTTTAAAAGGATACTTTTTAACAGAAAAAATTACAATATCAAATTTCATATTCTATATCTTTTTGAGAGATTCATAAATTAAAAGAGTCCCTTTAGTTTGTGCTCCTGATTATGAAGTTAAAAATTCTGTGTTGTTTCTACTTGGTTCTTGTGCTATCTGTTTCTTTGGGAGTCTTTTTCACTGTGTTAACTCTTGGATTTTCTCAAACTTTCTGTGATCTATAAATCAGAGGCAAGTGAATCCCAATCTGATTATTGTCCTTGAATTATGTTATTAAAGGAAAGCATCTTATTTTTATAAAAGTGATACACCATTAACCATAACACCATTAACAATTTACATAACAGAAAAAGATACAAAGGAAATGCAGTGCATAAGCCTAAATCTTACCCTTTCCACAGAAACAACCAGTATTGACATTTGGTAAGCCTCTTTCCCAGTAGTTCTCTATGCATTTATATTAAGAGGAAGATGAATAAATGGGAAGCTCAGACATAATTTTGTAACATTGAATTAAATAACATATAGAACTGCTGTGTTGACTTGATTTCTGATTACCACAGCATTACACTAAGTGGGGAGGGGGCCAGGGTAGAGGGTTGCATTTTTTTTTTAGCAGAGACTCCTCCTTTAGTGTGACAGATAGGGGCGGCTAGTGAAGATCAAGTTAGGGAGAGGATCTATACAGAGGAGTGGTGGGAAACCTCATGGCCTGGTCTTAGATAAGTTAAATGAGGCTGGAATGGATCAATATTGTTTATATATGTTTAAACACACAGTGTGAGATGTTCTAGAGCCCAGAGAGTTAATAGAGGTAAATCTAGCACATAGGAACTAAGCAAGTAGTTACGTTCCAAACTGGTGCTAGGCACATTTATACTAAAGATGAATGTTAGGTTCTGAGAGAGAGGGAGATTGTCAAATCTTTCTCACAGTTGATCCTGAAGCAGAAATCTGATACTTAAATTTTACTGTCTTGTGCCCACTCCTCCAGCCCTTCTCAGGTACAAAGCAAAAGCCATATGCCACTGAGAGGGGGGCAAGAAACCTGGTCCTATACAAAGATCAGCTGCTCTGAGGTAGATGGCTGTGCACTGTCTCCCACCCTCCCACTTGAATGACACTAGGCAAAATCCATTGGCTACTGGGAGAGATCGTGGTGCCCAGGATTCTGCACTGATACAAAGCAGAGATTGGCTGCTTATGGCAGAGGAGCAGGTAACTTCCTCAGGCCTGAGATATTCTACAGTATAAGATCTTGGTTTCCCCATGGGAGGCATGCAGGGAAGAGCAAAAACAGCAAAATCCCTGATTGCAACTCTATACCCTTAACTGAGTAAGAAGCAGTGGTTCCCTATTGTTAAGGGAGAGGCAGAAATGCTGAGAAATTCCCACCCGTGAGGTTCAAATGTACAGGGCCAGGTTAAGACTGAGGTTGGAGCAGGCGGACTAAGAAACTCTTCTCCCCCACCATAAGCCTTGCATCAAGAAATGAACAGTGGTAGTCTCCTGCTGGAGGGGTGGCAAGAGCATGGAAACTTTCCCTCAGTGACCCACATATATATCTTGTAATGCTTATATTCAAGACCTATTGTATTTTTTAGGGTGGATCACAAACACAGGAAAACTTTAATATTTAAAAAAAAACTTAAAAAATAGTTTCAGATTTGCAAAAATTAATATAGATAGTACAGAGTGTTTCCATATACATGCCACCTGGTTTTCCTTATAGTAAACATCATACATGAGTGTGATACATTTTTACAACTAATATACCAAGATTACTACATTATTATTAAAGTTCATACTTTATTCAGATTTCCTTACCTTTTTTACCTAATGCCCTTTTTTTCTTTTAGCATTCTATCCAGGATACCACGTTATATATTTAGTCATTATGTCTCCTTAGGCTTTTCTAGATTGGGACAGTTTCTTGGACTGTTTTCCTTTTTGATGATCTTGAAAACTTTGAGGAGTGCTAATCAGGTATTTTTTAGGCTATTTCTTGATTGCCGGTTTTAAAAAAAAAGTTTTTCTGATTTTTTTTCCCCTCATGATTTAGACTCTCAGTTAGCTTCTGCTTTCAAACTTTTGGACTTTTCCGAATAACTGGATCACAGGAGTCTGTCAAAGGAGGAATTTGCATCCTGTGGTGCACTAAAACTAATTATATCAACAACAAAATCCAAATCCAGTTCAACTATTTACTAGATTTACTCAGTCCTCCCAGCTAGTAGCCTAAAAGATGTTACCCGTTTCCAAGCATAGTATGATTTACTTCAGTTTCTTTCCCATACTAAGTGTGGAATTCAAGTTAAAAATTTTATGAAACACAGACACAAAGAAGAAAAAAAACAAAAACAGAAACACCCCGTGTCAAGAGGTTTAACAGTCAACAGAAGCAAAAAACC
The DNA here is from genome assembly GCF_036321535.1 of Camelus dromedarius. Taxonomy (NCBI): domain Eukaryota; kingdom Metazoa; phylum Chordata; class Mammalia; order Artiodactyla; family Camelidae; genus Camelus; species Camelus dromedarius. The sequence goes on along the minus strand of NC_087459.1, from coordinate 24,318,678 downwards.
AAGAGATGGTTTAGATATGCAAACTTCAGACGGAGTCTTTGAAATAACTATGATTACTATATTAAAAGGTCTAATGGATAAGTGGACAATATACATGAATTAGTGGGCAGTCTTGACTACAATATGGAATCTACAAATAAAAGTCAAATGGAAATGCTAGAAATGTTGAGCAAAATATCATATACTAAAATTATTTTCTTTGGGTTTATTAATAGACTGGACACATTAGATACAGAATCAGAGACCTTGTAGATAGATGAGAATAACCCTTCAAAAGTGATACAGAGCAAAGAGAGTGGAAATAAATCCCAAAACAGAGTATATTACTATGGAACATATCAGTCAATCTAACACAAACGAAGAGAGAGAAAATTGACGGAAGAGACATTTGAGGAGACAGTGGCTGAGAAGTTTTCAGGGAAGAAAGTAACAAACCACAGATGCAGTCAGGATAAATATGAAGAAAGGCATAACTATATACATAGTAGTCAAACTGCCGAAAACCAAGGGTAAGAGGAAATTCTGAAGGCAGTCAGAGAAAAAAAGAATATTATATAATGAGGTACATAGATAACAGTTTGGCAGACTTTTAGTCAGAAACTATGAAAGCCAGAAGGCACTGGAGTGAAATCTTTAAAGAACTGAAATCTGGAATTCCATCTCCAGGAAATATATCTTTCAAAAAGAAAGGCAAAATTAAGGATTTATGAGATGGACAAACGTCAAGAGAATTTTTTGCTAATGTAATAGCACTACAAGCAATGTTAAAGAAAGGTCTTCAGGCAGGAGTATGCTTCTAGATAGAAAATGTGATATTACACATGGAATAGAGCACCAGGAATGTAAAACTGTGCATAAATATAAAGGACATTTTTTCTTACTTTCCATCTTTCGAAAAGAGATTAGAGCAAGGGTAGGCAAAAAGCAGCTCATAACTATGCATTGTGGGGTTTGTAACGTATGTCAAAGAAAATTTTGGCAACAATAGCAGAAAGGACAGAGCAAGAAGGAAATGGAAATACACTGTTACAAGATTCCTACACTATTCATTATAATAGACTATAATAGGTTGAAAATATATATTATGAATCTAGAATAGCTACTGAGGAAAAAGATAAAACAAAGAAGTATAATTAGCAAGCTGATAAAAGAAAAGGGAAACAGAAAAAATGCTCAACTAAAACAAAAGAAAGCAAAAAACAAACAAACAAAAAAACCAAGACAGAGATGAAAAACAAATTGGGCAAAGTTTTAAACAGTATAATGGTAGAGATATACCCATCTTTAGGAATAACTACATTAAATATAAATGGTCCATTATAAGACACAGTTTAAAGCTTGGAGAGGAAGCAAAATCCAATTATGTGTTGTCTACAGGAAACCCATTTTAAATATGAGAATGTAGATATGTTAAAACTAAAGGGATATAAAACAATGTATCATGCAAAGCCCAAACAAAAGAAAGCTGGAGTCGTTGTATTAATGTCAAAGTAGACTTCAGAATAAGCAATGTTATCAGGGATACAGCATGATACTACATACTGCATAATGATAGAGAGATCAGTTCATCAAGAACACAATAATTCATCAAGAAAGCTGAAGGTACATGTAACTAGTAACAGAACCTCAGAATACATGCTTCAAATAGTAATAGAATTGCAAAGAGAATTAAACAAATCCACCAATTTAGTTGGAGATTTCAACACTCCTTCCTCAGTTATTGATAGAACAAGTAAACATAATTTAGGAAATATATAGAATACCTGAGCAATGCTATCAATCACTTTGATTCAGTTGACGTTTATAGAACACTCCCGTCAACAACACGATATAGGTTTTTTTCAAGTGCACTTGGAATATTGATTAATATAGGCCATATTTTGAAGTATAAAATAAATCTTATTAAATGTGAAAGCAAAATTATGCAAATTTGTTCACTAACCAACCAGACATAGTCACATGTCTTGTTTGGAGAATGTCATTATTTTGGATAAAGTTATCTACAACTCGACAAGTCATCAGGCTTAAAAAATATATTTGAAGCCTTCAGAAATATTAGTCAGAATGTTGCAGAATTGCCATGAATCTGCTTTTAGCTTTACACTGCAGTGGTACCATTAGGTATTTTGTATTCAAACTTCTTGACTTTGAAGTGTTAAGTGGGTGCTTAAGATGTATGACCCATCAGTCTGTCGACAGCATTTCTTAGATTCTCTCTTGAGCAAGGGCTCTTTTCTCATGGTGTTTTAAACACTCCTGGTAGTTTTACCTCCCTGAATAGGAAGCATTTAAGCATAGATGACATCATCAATAGGCACACCCTCAACACTGACCAGTGAAAACGAAAGGTGGAAATGTCTGCTCTGCTTGTAAAAAAGCAGCAGAATTTGGTGTATATTTTGGAAGAACAGTAAGTAATAGAACAGCAGTAAGATAATAACTTCTCAGTATGTGTCTAAATCAGGATCTGGAAAAGTCATAGGAGTATTTAGAAATTTATATTAGTTTAATGTGACAGATATTACTCTTTAATAATGAAGAATAAAAAGATCTTTGTGGGCTGGTGAATGAGTGAACTTTTAGATTTTACTACCGGAAATATGTCTTTTGTACCAGCTACTGTTGAGGTCATAATGTTTTTACCCTAAATATTAGATTATCATTTCTCTCTTATTGTGAGGTTATTCAGAGTAAGATGTGTTCTCAAAGAGAAAAGAATATAATTCCAGTTTGCATGTTCACAGTTGACCTTACCATAGCTTCTCTTCTCAGAAGTATGAACAACTCTTTAAATAAAAGATAAATAAGAAATAATTGAATTTGTGATTTATAGCCCTATCTAAGCTGATGGAGATTTCAGTAGAGTGGTATGCTCATCATCCCAAGTAAAAGATTCCCATTTTACAGATGTGTTTAGATGTTCTTAGCAAATTTAGTCCATGAAATGGATATAGAAAAGCTGGGGCCCAGGGCTTAGGGTTTGCTTTGATGATTTATTGCATGCAGCAAACATGGTCAGCCTATTTGTAAATTTTCTTCAGAAAGAGTTGTTTTATTTAAGGGAAAAAGATCATTTCTGGATTGAGCACTTCTAATGAGGTATTTTTTGAGAACTGCTATAAAATTTATGACAAATAATCGTTAATCCTTCTTGAAAACAATTATGCTATGACTAGGCTACCACCCAAAGTCCTGTTCCTTCCCTTACACTTGGGAAGACCTCACAGTCATGAATTTAATGCTTTGATTTTAATTTCTTTTAATTATAAGTGCTATATAGCTGTAGAATGCAGAGATTTCCATGAAATATGTTGAATGAAAGTCAGAAGTAATTTGCCATGCCTAGGATTCATTTAAATATCTTTGGTTTCAAAATATAGAATAATCTTCACAATAAATATTGAGATGTGATTTTACATTAGATTTTAATACTAATTGTATTTTCTTAGTATTATTAGTTAAATGAGGGTTAACAAGTCACAGGTAGTGGTATGTGGGTTCTTACAAAACTTTATTTGCTGTTTAATTTTCTAACATTGCATTGTTCCTTAAATAGCCTGAAGATCCAAATACAATTGCAGTAATATTGCTGAATATTAGAAAATATATACCCCTTATTTTGCCAGGAATCCAAATAGGAGAGAGAATTTCAAATTTTAAAAAAGCTTTCTATTCATAGAAAAATATACTTTAATCCACTGTCTCTCAAAAGACAATTTGATAACAAGATATTTTACATTATTTGCATGCTTTTAATAGTAAGTGCACAGGCATCATAGATCACAGATATTTATGTTAAAAGGTCTCTTTATTTGAGATCAATTTTACTAGGGGCAAATTCTCTTCATAACTCTGTTTAGTTCCCTCACTTGCACATTGAATCGATAGGGGAAAATTAAAATAACAGTCCTTAATCCTGCTTTATTATGTTAAATTTTCCAAATGATGGATAGAAATTTTCAGCTTTGTAGGGTTCGCTGCGAGGTGTAATAGTATCTGCACTTGTAGAGAGATATTCTTTAACTGCACTATATGGCTAAATGCATTTGAAACAGGTAACTGGTCCTGTCTCAAAACTGAGGGTTTCTTTAAAATGGGTAGTCAGCACACCACTGTTCCTAAATGTTCAGATTGCATGCTATTGTCCCAGGCTCATAGGAGCTGATAAGTCAGAGATTCCAGGCATGGAGGGACAAGAGAATGATCACAATGGAAGTAAATCCTTTCCCCTTTTTCCTGACTGTTTTGACCACCTGTCTTTTACTCTGCAGTTCTATTCTGAGAGGAATATGAGGAACAGCCCTGAAGATGGGGGCCACTGCTGCTAGATTGTTGCCATTAACCAGCTTTCATGGCTTTTGTGGGAGCCTTCTTTTCATTAGTATTTGCAACATGTTCACCAGCAAAATGATTATGTTAGGCAGAGACATCACATCACTTACATTTCATAGCTCAGTGCAATTTTCATAAACTGCGAGGCAACATCCAAAAAAACATGACTCAGAATTAGAGTTTCAGAAGATTATTATATAGACATTATTTCCCTCAGGTCACGGGCTTTAGTCAAATTTGGAGGAGAATGAAATTGCCAACAGTGAAAAGCAGACAGAAAGGTATGAGTTCATGAGCAGAGAAATAACATTTTCATTTGTTCCTTCCCCATGGGAAAGATTCAGCATTCCGGTAAATGGAGACGGTTATAAGAAATGAATTTTTGTCAGCAGGGATGTGATTTTAAGGCTCACTTATCCATTGGCAATCTAGATTTCTAACCCCAGGAATCTAGGAAATTGCTACAGAATGTAGTCTTTATTATAAACAAGTTTTTTTTTTTTTTTTTTTGTAGTTCTTCCCCCCTTCCTTTTCTTGCTCAGAGATTTTAAGACGGACGACATTTCTTTCTGTCTTTCAGGGGTCAGACGATTGCAGAATTTCTGCATCTTCCATGAGTTTCTCCTCATTGCCATTGCTTTGTGATGGAAACCATTTCTTACCCACCAAGCTTCCCGCACTTTCCCTTGTCTTTCCTAACAGTCTCTGTTCAGCATGCACAACGGCAGCAGCATTGGCAGCCACGGCGCTTACTGGTGCTGAAGGCATGGCCTCTGCCTCTGTTCTCTGCATCTGCAGGGTGTCTTGTGTTGCTGCTGCTTCTCTAGTCTCAGTCCTTTTGTGTCTATGGACCTGAGAGAGTAATGCAGGGAAAAAGGCTTTCCAGGTAGTACTCATTTTTACCAGGTATAAAGAGCAAGGATTCGCAAGGTTTCTGCAGGATAATCCTGGACAGCCTTCTTCATAATTAAAAGAATGTTCTTTCATGGGAAATTTTATTTTCCTTCTTCAGTTTCATCTGATGTTTCTCAACACATCACTCATTCAAATTCTGTTCAGAGGTTCTCCTGCTAAAGCTATAGTATATCCATGAGTGCAGAGGATATTTCATATAACCTAAAACCTTTCATTTCTAGAGATGCAGATAGGTTCTGTAACATTAATCTCACCTTTATATTTTTTCAATTTTTAATAACTTGAAAATATGTATATCTAATACCTTCCTCCCCTGTGCATTTTTGCCCATTTTAATATCTTTCTCAACACTATAAACTATTTTCCTGGTTGTCTTATTATTAGAAAATGTTACTGCCTGCCAAAATTTACTATCATTATTATTATATCTACAACAGAATGGTTATGTAAGATTGTGAATTTTATTTCATTAATAAATGAGAATTAATTACTCTAACCTATTTAGCTCACTGATTTGGCCCATGAAATTGATGAGGATCTGTAAAATCTTCCCCCAAACCTCCAGAGTTTCTAGAGGGAAGGGAGAAGGGATATTCGGGTTAGGAGGAGCACCTAGTTTGCTGCAAAGTACATCCAATCACACATTTTGATTCCTTGCATGTGTTGTGATAAAGGATTCATTGAATTAGCCATAGTGCTGGTATATTCTGATGTTCTGTGGAGTTTCAGTTTCTTCCTATTAAATGTTTCTTAAAATGTAATGTCTTTTTATGTTTGAGATTTAGGGGACTTCTGTTTAAGACAGTGGAGAGACAGTGTTATATTCCATTATTTGTAACGGGCAATTCTTGGCATTTGAAGAATTTTCTGGAATTATTTGGGGGACAGAAACAGGCACCTGGAACGTTCACATGACAAAAACATGGTCTTGTCTTTTACATGTCACTCATTCTTATTTCCGACAACCTCTGTTCTACTAACTTTACATTGTTCAGAAGTCATGTGACTGTCTCATACAGAAGCTAATAACCTGGAAGACATGCAAATTCAAATACAGCTTGGAACGCTTTTGGATCCCATATACCACTTCAGTAGGAGTAGAGAGTCCCAGGGAATGATGGGTTTTTGCAGGTGTTCTCATCACCATAACTGGATTTCATTAGACTTACTGGCTAGAATAGGATTTTCATGACCATTTCCCAATGAAGGAAGGAATACTGTAAATGTGGTAATTCATAGCAGAGATAAGAAGAGTACAGACATGGCCAGTATAATTACATGATAACAGTAGTGCTGTAAGAAAACATCCAAGCAGTCACCTGAAAATTACTCATTGGCCATAGCTTTTCGAGTCTCACTGTCTACCATCTGGAGCCAGGGGCAGGATGTCTCAGATCTTCATTTTTTTTTAATTGAAGTATAGTCAGTTTACAATGTTACAATGTTAAAATGTTGTGTCGATTCAATTTCTGGTGTACAGCATAATGTTTCAGTCATACACATACATATATGTATTTGTCTTCATATTCTTTTCCATTACAGGTTACTGCAAGATATTGAATATGGTTCCATGTACTATGCAGTATAAACTTGTTGTTCAGATCTTCATTCTTGATATTTGCTCAAGAGCAACTAACTCCAGAGAAATTGTTCAACTTCCTGGTGTTTGGTTTCAGTTTCTTCTATTGTGAAATGGCAATGATTTTGCCTGTTCAAACCACTATTACTGATTTTTTTCTAAGTGATGCTTGCATGAATGAAATACTGTCTGTTACAGGATTTAAACTCCCAGAAATAGTTAACCCACCTTGCCTTCACATACCATTTCATAATACTTAGTACTCTTGTTTAAGAAGATAATACAGTAAAACCTCTGTTAACTGAAGTGTTGTTAGTTTAAATTTGGATAATTCTTTAAAAACATTATTATTTCAATATACTTGTTCTTGAAAATCTTTCTATAATGTATTCAGTGTATTTGTGCCTTAGAGAGCATGGTCTAGCAAATAGAATTGAATCTCTCCCTGATGGTGGATTGTCTTTCACAGCCTTGGGGCCATGATACCAGAGTCAGTTCTTTCTACACAAAGAAATGGATATAAAATGAGACTTACGGGAAGTTGGGCTGAATTTGCTCTGATCTTGGCTGTTCCTTGGAATTTGCTTTTTAATAAGTAAATTGCTCATATGAATTGTTTTCTCAGTGTTTTACGTTTCTTTTTCTTAAATTGCAATCAAAAGTATATTAGCCACACTGATAAAAATGAAAAATACAATACCAGTCAAAATATCATTATTACATCAACATCTTCATTGGTGATCGTAGCATGCTTAGAAGGTGTAACTTGATTAAATGCTTTTGCCTCTGGCTTTTCAAAATTTCAAAGGAGGGGTTCTCTCTGTCGAAATATTTTCAAATTTCTTGTGTAATAATAATCATGATTCCAGCTAGAAGTTACTGAACTTAGCTTGCCAGGCACTCTTCTAAGCATGTTTCAGGTAATAATCATTCCTCACAACCACTCCATCAAGGTAGCACTCTTATTATCTCCATTTTTCTAATAAGGAAACTGAGGCTTGTAAAGATTAAGAAATCTAAGGTCATACAGCTAGTAGCTGGCTGAGCCAGAATTTGAACATCTTAATATAAGAACCTGCGCTTATAACCACACACCATCATGCCTCAAAGGTGTATGTGTGTGGTGGTTGTGGAACACATGATTTAGACTTACTTTGGCTGTGGGCCTTGCACGATGTTTGATGTAGTGCTCTTGTTTACATTATCTCATTTAGTTTCAGACAGTTCTGCCAGGTAGATTTTACTGTGCACATTTTACAAATAAGAAATCTAGACCCAGAAAAGCAAAGCTCTTATCCAAGACAGTGAGGCTTGTAATAGTTGAGGGAGCAGAGATTTGAACCTAATAACCCCAGTTCAGGTTCTGGTCAGGGGTGTTATTAAGGAAAGGAACTTTCTCTCCAAAAAATGTCATTTTTATAATGTTTAAGAGATTTAAGTTTCCCATCTGCTCCCCTACCCTTAGCAAGGGTTTGTGTTTTCTGAGTTATATCTATTTGTTCTGCGTTGGAGTTGTCTCATCTCTCTCTGTCCTCGGAGTTTCTTCAAGTTGTTGCTGAGACACGCTGGTTCTTCTTCCTGTTAGTGCTTTGTGGTTAGTTGGTTGATCTTCTACAATTAACATCATTCTTTTCATTTGTTCTTGAAAAATTAATTTTCTTTTGCATTTTTGGTCCCTAATAATATATTCTTTAACCCCCTAAAGCGTGAGTGTCCCTGTGGTGCCATTAGCCACTTACTTGTACAATGTCTTGGGGACATTTTAAGAAAAATATAAATGGCAGCACCACTTGGATACCAATTAAAAATAAATTTCTTCTTGAGTGAACACTGTCTTTAAGCCTGCCAAGGTACAAAAGGTTGGTTGTCTCAGTTTCCTTTCCCGTTACTGACATCCTTTAGAACTTGCTAATAGAAAGGGATTGCAATGGAAAGTTGGTTTTTTTCCTGTTGCAGTAGAAGCTATGTGAAAACTAGCTATATATTATTAAAAATATAGAATGGACTTTTAGCGGGTTCTACAAACCCCTGGTGACTCTCAGGCACAGTCTATGAGATGGCTTTTGGAATGCCTTGGCAGCAAGTGGGCAGCATCTTAATGGCCCACTGTGACTCATGGGGAAGTCTGTGTCTCAGTGTTGTTTACGACTGTGTTTTAATGGTTTAGGCCTCCCTGCCATCTCATTTTCCTGGCTTGTCTTCTCTTCCGTTTACCTTGGCTCCACCTTTGGCTCAGCTGGACACCACAGGCTTTACCAGAATCATTTGGAATGCAAGCCCATCAGTGGAAGTCTCCCATCTCCCTGAGGCATTTTATGGCTCAGAGAGAATTGGAACTAAACTCTAGGTGGCTAATAGTCAGTTGTCCCCAGCCAAGTCTACACAAGAGGAGAAAATGCATGGGTTGTGAGTCTGCATATATTTTACATTCTTATAGTCACATCTTTGAGTCCAATAAATATATTTATATTCCTCCTTGATTTTAGTGGTTAATTATGCAGATTCTGAAAAATGAGTTTTAGTTACCCATGAACCAAGAAGGCGGGTTCTTCAGGATATGCTGTGATTATCCAGAGATGTTACATTGTCTTTCTCCCTATGCATTTTTAACACCTGCACATCATAGCTTTCCTGGGCACCTCCTACAGTGTCTCCTGCTAGCTTGGCAGACTAGAGAGACTCTCAAACCCATTTCTTATTTCCAGTGTCCATATGGATTATTTTTATCATGTAATGATTTGGCAGACATTTTCTAAAATTGTCTACTTTACCTTTTTATAGCTCTGGTAAAGAGTGGTCAGCTGGACCCACATATTCAACTTGTGAAGTTGCATTTCCTCAGAAACAGTAATGAGAGGAAAAATTAGCAGGACAAGTGCTCTTTCTTGGGGAAGTTGATCTCTAAGCTTGGTATAATTTTTCTGATCTAGAGGGAATTATAGCAACCTAAGACTAACCCCTCCCAGCTTGCCGCAAGCCTTGGTTTAACTTTCATTGTAAATGTTGGGATCAGTGCTTTAGTTGTGCAACAAGGAGATTATTTCAGGGTGGCATTTTATCTCCTACTCTCAGACTTTCAAATCTAGCTGGATGCTCAACATAATCATTTTTGTATAACTCCCACAGGCTGCAGTTTGTAGCTTGGGTAGTGGTCAGAGGATGCTGCTTAAAGAAAAGAGTAGGAGTCATCTCCCTACAGAATACCTCACAAAGGAGGCTTTCTTTCCTCCTCCTGGTACATGTGGTAAGCGTAGAAATAGTTTATTATGAAAGTCTTTGAGCCACAGGTCTTTCTAATGCATAATTGTACCCTCCAGGGAAACCAAAATAAATACCAGCTTAATAAACTTCAGATTTGTAAAAATAAGTTATATCCTATTACATTTCTGCAAGAAGAAAAATATGAGGTTGACGTGTGTTCTTACTCTGCTTTGATTTGCTTCCCATGATGTCCCGTCCCAATCCAGACTTAAAATGGATTTAAGGAAATACTTCATCATTTGAGGAAGAATGATGGTACAAAATCCAGTCTCTTAGAAGGGAAGGTGGGAAAGTAAATTTTGATGCCAAATTTTAGACTTTTCTTAAAACGAAATATACCCACACATGCTTGGTTTTCTAATGGAGTTTAAAGATAAATATGTTCTCTGTATTCCTTACAAAGGAAGTCTTCCATTCAAGCCTCCATTCCTTTGTTTCTACGATGGTCATGGTCCACCTGGTCCTGTTATAGGCTCTCTCTGCCCCCTGTTTCTCCTCATGCCAGTCACTTGGTCCTTCTTCATCTCCAGTTCTCTCACTAAGCCCTTGGCTTCTCCTGTCTCCTCCTAGTCTGGACCGAGTGTGCAAACCGCAGCCTGCGTTCTGCTAGCCCTTCAGCTACACATACTTAGTCACTTTGCAGTTCAAGGGTAGCTCAGTGGTCTGACTTCTCCCCTTTCTCCTCTGCCCTTTCTCACTCTACCGGACTGATTATTACCTTGTCATCCATATCCTTGAATGCAGCCAGCCCTCCAAGGTTTCTCTGGTTATTCATTATTTTTTTGCTTTATCTTTATTTTGTTAAATAAAAATATGAAAAATAATGTAATGTATATCCATGTACCCATCACCCAGCTTAAAAAGTAAAATATTTCCAGGATAGTTGAAGCCCCCGTTGTAATTCTGTTCATAATGCTCCTCTCAGAGCCCAGGGGTAATAACCATAATTCTGAATATGTTGTTTATGTTATGAATTTCTTTACACATATTCCACATGTATAAATCAGCAAATATTATATAGTAGGTTTAATTTTGAAAAGTGGAATCTTGCTATATATGTACTTTTGTAACTTTTTTAACTGAACGTTATGTTTGTGAGATTAATTCAGTTGCTCTCTTTTGCTCTTCCATTACTGTATAATATTGTCGTTTGACTACCCTACCATTTATCTAGTCTCTTTATGAACATTTAGACTGTTTCTGTTTTTTCTTGCTATTACAGACACTGCTGCTATGAGCATTCTTGTACAAATATGCCTGCATGCTTGTCTGTTTGTTATTTCAGCAAATTGTATTGAGCACCTATGCGTGCTTGGCATGACTGATAGAAGACTGCGGAAACAAGGCCCTTATTGTCAAGCTGTGTGTTCTGGAGAGGACTCCTGGGGAAATCCTGTTGCAGGAGTCTTTTCACTGGTTTACTTGACACTCATCTCACCTCTCTTTGGTCATCTTTAACAGTCCTGTTAGAGATAACTTCTTAAACACAGTTTTAAGCTTTACTGTTATGCTCAGAAACATTCAGTGCCTCCCTGTTGCTTATGTGATGAAGCTAATACTCGTCAGCTTGCTGTTCAAGAACCACTCTAAGACTAACCTTTTTAGGTCTTTGTACTGTTTACATCTCACCACACATTCTGGTGTCATGTCCCTTTCATGCTTCTCAGTGACTCTTCTTTACCCTTAGTTGTCTTTCCTGTTTTGAACTTTATCCAGGATGTTGAGATTCTACTCAGTTTTCAAGAACCTAATGAAATGCTTTCTTATGCACGTGCATCTTCTACCCCTCATCTGATTCTCACGGTATATTACAGCTAGTTGGGTGTGCATTTGCTTAGCTGACTGTGAGCAGGAACCTCATGGTAATTGCTCCAACATAGTAGGCCTTCATTAATTAAAATAATAATTATCAAACTGAACTGAGTGGATCATTTCATTCTCAGCCTTGCTGTTAAAACACTTTAATGCTGCTAATGAAGGAGAGAGCAGAAAGAGAGCAAATGTTTTAATTCTCTATTGCAGTTTTAAAACATTTCTGGCTCCCAGTAAGTGCTTGTAGCTGACTAACCAGGCAGCCATCCTTAGCGAGACCTTCCTCAAGTCAAAGCGGGGCAAGGTGGAGGAGAAAACTGCCTTCAGAAGGAGGATGGACTCTTCATGATCTTCATAAAAAAGACCATATTCTCACCTTAGTGGAATCTGAGTAAGGTGCACTTGAACCAGCTCCATTCCGGTCTCTGGGCCAGATCCTTCCAGCCTTTTGGGTGGAAGTACAGGTTGATGACCTGTCACTAATTATGCCCTTCAGTTTATTTCCTGCTCCCAGGGTAAAAGGCAGATTGCAGTCGCTTGTGAATAAGAGAAGCCTGAGTCCACTGTGTCCGCGTTTCCATGTTGAAGGAAGTGGGAGAATGAGGCCAATGGTTTGATAAATTATATCAAAAATAGTCCCTTCATGCTAATGGAGTGTGAAGAAGCTGACGTACTGGAGATGATCTATAATATTTCATATTTCTCTGAGGAGAAAAATGATAAACTTGATGATGTGTGATTTATTCATGTTTCTCCAGATGAAGAAAAAAATCCTACAGTCAACTGCCTGTTTCTCACTCCCAGAAGCTGGCTTGTGGATTTTACACTGGGATTGGAGGCTGGGCTTGTTTAGAGAAATGCCTAGAGAGACTTTGATTAATCACCAGACCTTTGGCAGTTGGTTAGGAGAGGGTAATTAATGCCAGCATTGCTGCTATTTTATCATCACTGTTTTATGGCTCTACACCACCAGGTGACAAATGTGTTAATTATTGCATTTCCTATCCAGGACTTCTCTCAGCTACCCCCTCCCCTCATGGTTTTAGCCCTTAGTCCTTCCCTGCAGCTCAGCCCTGGACAGCAGTAACTTCTGCAATCAAAGAGCTGTTCTTTGGAACTCATGCTGAGAGGGACATGGTTATCAGCCCTGCTGTGTGCAGACTCTAGCCACAGGGGATCTGGTTAATTCCCTTTCCTTTCCTTCTGCCCATCACCCTTTGGGTCAAGTGCTGCTCAGAGCCAGAAGCTCTACTTGCTTCTTTAATAACTGAAAATGGCACCCCTGGCCTGGGCCATTTCACTCTAAATAGTCCCCTGGAGGAGGTTGGAAACAGAGGTTGTCTTAGGCAAAGCGATTTCACAGGTAAAATTGTTTTTTGTGATTTTATTTGCTACCCCTTTCCTTACTAGCATTACCCGTAATAGGACTCCTCATTACCCCCACCCCAACCCCACCAGGCCATTTCCTTCCTGGACTCTAACTTGTCCCCTCCTCACAGGTCATCTGCCCTAATTTCCCAAGAAAGTAGTCAGTCTAGTCAGTCATTTGCTAATTTTACTTTTGTGATTATGTTAGTAGATACTAAAGGCTTAAAACTGACTTTTATAAGATAAATGATTTGCATTTTAATAAGACTTGTGGAGGCTCCTTATAAAGTCCCTAATAGAAAGATAACATTCAGGGATGTGGTAGCATTTTGGGGAGAAAAGAAGGCCTTCCAGGGAGTCTCAGGAGATGCTTTATAAAGTGACCATTTTCCCTGCGTTCACAGGATTAGCCAAATGGTTGCATCTCTGAAATTATGGCTACCTGTCTGCCCAGATCCATTTTCTAGTCTCAAATTATGCATTCAGTTCTTTCAAATCTGCTGTAATTCTACTCACAGGCAGACCTCATGTTACTGCACTTCACAGGTACTGCGTTCTTTACAAATTGAAGGTTTGTGGCAACCCTGCATCAAGCATGTCTGTCAGCACCATTTTTCTAACAGTGTTCACTCACTTTGTGTCTCTGTGTCACATTTTGGTAATTCTCACAATATTTCAAACTTTTTCATTATTATATTTGTTATGGTCAACTGTTATCAGTGATCTTTGATGCTGAAGGTGCAGGTGATGGTTAGCATTTTTTAGCAATAAAATATTTTTGATTTAACATATGTACATAATGCTATTGCACACTTTAAATAGAATACACTATAGTATAAATATAACTTCTGTATGTACTGGGAAACCAAATTCATGTGACTTACTTTATTGTGGTATTTGCTTTATTGTGGTCTTGACCTGAAATCACTGTATTTCCAAGATGTGTCTGTACAGGTACCATGCTGGTGGTTTTAGGAAAACTCAGAATTTGAGAATGTCAGGTACAGGAAGGACTTTCTGACCTTTCCCTGAATCAGGTCATAAAATCCTCATGTGAGAGATGCCCTTTCTATTCCCAGAGGAGAGGAACATCCTTATCTCTAAAGTTGGAGGGACCCTGAGAGCAATCTGAATGAAGAGACCTTGCTACATTTCCCGCAGTTTACTTCACTTAGCTCATTCCCTTTGTCCCAGCACATTTTCCCTTGACTTTCTATTCTTCAAACTTAGCATAAAACCACCCAAGCTTACCTACTCCTTCATGTCTTCTTCATTTCCTTTTGAAGGCTCCTGTGTCATGTAAAACTTTTATTCAATAGATTTGTATGCTTTTCTCTTTTCAGTCTTTTTTTGTTACAGTGGCCCAAGCCAAAAACTTAGAAGGGTAAATGGAAAAGATATTTTTCTTCTCCTACAGCAGTCTGTTAATTCCCTTTCTTTGGGACTCTGAACAGAGTCTGTCTTCCCCTCGGACATTTCCTGTCCGGTTCAAATGAGAACTGGTATGGTTGTGGCAACCTCATCATTTGATCATTCCCATGGAGTAGAATCAGGACATTGAGGTGAAGAGTGTGATCAGATGAGGTAATATTAGAGGTTTAAGATGAGTAATATATGTATATACATGCGATTTGGAAAACAAATTAGGTCCAAAAAATTCTCTTGTAGAACTTTTTTTGTTAAAAGAAATGTACACACAAACCAGTTTTGGTCATTTCAACAAAAGGTTCCCTGTATTAGAATCTGGATACCTAGTTGCAGGTATTAGTTTTTATTCAGGTAATTTTACTGCTCTGAGCCTTAATTTCCTCATCAGGAAAGAGTGGTGGCACTAATGTAAATAATGAAAGTGTAAGCACTGTTTTTGCATCATGCCATTTAACTTATATTGTTTTTAACTTGCTGTTGGAGGAGTAACATTGTATAAGTCTTCAATTTGGTTAATCATTTTCTCTGTTGCTTTCTTAGTGGGAGCCATCTTCTGTGTTTATTTATAGTCAAACCATTCTTAGGACTTTACATGGCAGGAAAATCCCCACAGAACAATGCTACAGAGCCATTATCTGCTGCTGCCACAACCTGCTGACTTGCACAGCCTAAGAACCCATCTTTAGTTGGCGAGAAGTATTCCCACTAATTAACCATGGAATATGCAGAGTCTTCCTCTAACTGTTCCCCAGCTGGAATAGCTGGGGATAAAAGAAATCTTTACATGCATACCTGTAATGTAGTTGTACCATTCTGTAACAGCTGAATGAACTGAAATTTAAAGAAAGAAGTCCAATAGCACATAGAATTCAGTAGATGTATTTGGTGGAGAAGTATATATTCCATTTTGGCCAAAGAGGGTGGGTTTTAGGAGGGGTAAGTTCAGAAGAGTCAGATTTCTTTTAAGAAGGAGTCAGATTATCATTCCTTCCTGTTGCTTCAGCATACTAGTTATTTGTCAGTTCTTCAATCAACAACTTTTTCTTTGACTGTCATTTGTTCTTTTGATGGATTGCATATTCAAATAAGTATAATTGCCATGCCGGACCCCAAAAAGAAGACCAGCTGTTTTCATACGTATAAAAAGATGAGGCGCCACAGAATGTAGGAAATAATTCCCAAACTAGCCTCAGAGAAGGCAAGGGCCACAGCTGGAAGGAACAGCCTCTGCAGGAGTTATGGAAGGCTTCCTAGGATGTCCACCTCCCAGGAATGAGAATTTCCACCTTCATTTCTTTTGGATCTGAAGTGCCGCATCTTATTCCCTCTGGCTCAGTCTTTGTTGATTGTGTGTCTCTCCCACTAGTATGTAGTCTAGTTAGTGATGTTCTCACTTCTATTCCCAGGTTTTAGGACAAGATGTGACACTTCGTTTGTGGTTAGTAGGTATTTTATGAATGAGTGAATGAACAGGTAAATGAAACAAAGAATCTTACATGTAAGTCTCCTCTTCTTGACTAGACAGGAGTTTGACTGTGTTTCAAAATTTGAGGCTTCTTCAGCCTTCTGTGTTTTGGTCCAAAGACTGTCTGAAACCAAAGAAGAAAAAATTTCCTTTTACTGGTCTAGAGGCTACAGACAAGAAGCACCTCGGTTTCTTTGTCTCCTAGTAGTTAGAGATATGCCTCTGAGGAAACTGAGCCCTGATATGGTCCTTTTCTTACAATATTAAATGTCCTTTTTGTGACTGAGCTGGATGCTTACACAAGTTTCTTTGGAAGTTTCCTTTCAAGTCTAATCTGTATGTATCCCAAAACTGTTCATCCTAATTTTAATTCTTACGTGAAAGGGAGACAGGTGTGTCTGCCACCAAATGTCACTATTAGATGCTTTTGAAATACATAATAATACCTTGAATTACAGTTATTTATGCATATCTGTCTCCTCCACTAGATTTTAAACTTCTTGAAGTAAAGTTTGTTTATTTTTGTATCCCCATTGTGTAGCAAAGCATGGCACAAGCAGGCCTTTCCTGAATTGATACTCACCTGTGTTCTTTGGGAATTCACTTCAGCACTCTTGGCCTCTTTCTTATTCATCAGAGATAGCAAATAAATTGAACTATAAAAAACAAAGGTTTTGGTTTGGGCCCAGATGATATTAAACTACTTTTTCTGACCATAATTAACAATAAAACTGATGCCTCTTTGAGGCTTCTCCTGTTGCACGAGGCCACTTGTCTTACTATACGTGATAGCAGAAGGAGATGCCTCATGTTCACCTAAAGACTGAAGAAATTATTTAATTGTGACTTGCAAAGAAAAACAGCTAGACTGTGGCCATGTTTTATGCTATTTAGGATTGAAAATAAGTTAGTCAGGAAGCGCTTTTCGGTCTACTTTTGGTGATCATATTTGGATAAGCTTTTCAGAAGCATTAACAACCTAGGCTCAAGCCTTATGTAGTTTGGACCTTCAAGTTCTTCCATATGTGGAATCAAAGAACAATAAGAGTTGACTGATATGTTTGTGATATAAGAAGTCTTACATTGTTTTTAGAATATGTCATCAGTGGTGTCATAGTGGTGCTTAATTCCTGCTGGCCAACTGGAATGGTGTGGGAGTGAGGGATCTAGACTTAGAGTTTACTGAGGAAAAACATGTTGTAATGAATACTGGAATTTTATATAAAAAACAAATAGATATATTGTTTTGGAAAATGAGGATTTCCAAAAGAAATGTGACCCATTTTGAAGGAGGTAATTACAGGAAATAATTGAGCGTGGATTGGGGCCTACCTGTCAGAGTGAAATGTTAGCATTCATGGTGGCAAAAGATATTTTCTCATTAGTTGGGTCTTAATCAGAGTTGAAGTGTATTATCCATATAGCTGTACGCAACGGGATTATGTTTAAGGGGAATTTTGGGATGATGCCTTAAAAAACTTAAAGAAGTTGTCTTTGCATCTGAAAGCCAAGGAAAATGTTACACCAGTTGGTTTGTAGGAATCTATTTTCTACAGTTCCCCTTAGAAGCCACTCAAGGTATTCCTCTCTGGCTGCTGAATGAGCCTGAAGGTCAAATCTTGTTTCCTTGTTGCTTATTGGTTTAAGTAAGATACGTTTTCTTTTCTCCTAAAGATAAAGTCTTTTTATTTTT
The DNA here is from genome assembly GCF_036321535.1 of Camelus dromedarius. Classification (NCBI taxonomy): domain Eukaryota; kingdom Metazoa; phylum Chordata; class Mammalia; order Artiodactyla; family Camelidae; genus Camelus; species Camelus dromedarius. The sequence continues at coordinate 24,300,825 of NC_087459.1, read as the reverse complement.
GTCAGAATGTTTTTGTGTGTGAGTAGGGTGTTGTTATAATTTAGCTTTGTATTTTTGTTTGTTGCATTTCTGAACCAAGGCCTAAGTTGACCAGATATTGCAAATATAGGTGAGGTAATGGTAATAATTTCTAACACTTAAGCCACAGTTAAAATATGTAATTTTAATAATTTACCTAACCCTTAAAGCAATTCTGTGAGGTAGGTATATTTATTATCTCTGTTTCCAGATAAGGAAACTGAAGCGGCAGAGGTTAAATAACTAGCTCAGAGTCTTGGAACTGATGAGTGGTAGAATCAGGATTCAAACTCAGGTGTTCTAGCTCTGTAATCTGTGCTGTTAACTGCTACTTTATATATTGCCTTTGCAGATCTGACCTCTACTTGACAATGAGTTTAATGGATTAGTAGAAGATCAGTAGGGAAGCCATTTGAAAGAGTTTTTTTTTTTTTAATTATATGGACTTGAGAACATAACCAGTGATGGTGAAGAGGTTCCACTCCATTTCATCAGTAATGTTTTAATCTTAACATGATAGTCACATATGCAAGAATGGTGATCATTTGTTTAGTATAAATTGCTAGTGTAAGAATAGTTACAATTTTAAGGATAGTGTTTATGGTGGTGTTTGAGGTAAGAATTTAAGGAAGTGTTGATCACTTTATGGTGAGTCTAAGATATATATCTTAGATCATATGGGCATATGGAAATAAACGAATGATCTAGTAAATAACTTATGCTGGCTTCTGATTGAGATGTTTACATGAACTTGCCTTTTCGGTGTATATAGACTAGATTATGCTTACATACTCATTTGGCCAAGTTACTCTTCTTTGATTAAGAGGCTGTCTTGTGAAAAATCAGACTGTGGTAAAGCAGTCATTCCAGCCTTGATTTTTCCATGAGGGAAGCTTTGTCATAGCTGCTGCTAATTCTGACATTAAAATCATTCAAACTTATTATTCAAGTTAATGGAGTCTTATATTGCATAATTTTCAAAGGATTGTTCTTTTCCTATCAGACATCTAAGAATCAGCATAAGAATATTCCAGAAGAGGATGAGTGTATATTGTCAGGCATATTCAACTGGCCTTGTTTTAGAATCACATGGAAAAAATTAAGTTGGTAGTGGGCTTGTGTCAGTTAACTAGGAGACGTCTTTGTTATATTAATGGAGATCAGCACTGTTGGGCCCTCATTACTCCTGCTAGAATGACTTTTCTGTTTATCCAGTAAATGAAAGGGTCTAAAGCCTTCAGCATGTATAATTCATTTGAAAACATCCAGATTTTTGATAAACAAGTCATATTAAAACCCCCAAAGTTAGTTAACAAGTGATAAATCTTGCTTTTAAACTTCCTTATCCCATCCCATTCATCAATACTGGTGATACACTGACAGTTATGAGTGTTATTATGTGCCAGGCGCTTGCTAAGTGCTGCTATATGGAGATGCTTGAAACATGAACACTTTTGTTTTATTGATGGTTAGGATTTTTTGATTATATAACTGCTGCTAAGAGCCAGCTTTGAAAAGCCAAGTTCTTTTTAGAGGAGAGGGTCTTTGAAGAGGGTGAGGAATGCACCTTACCTGGGAAGAGCCAGGAGGCTATAGACGTTAACAGTGCTCTGAGACTGGACAGAGTAGATATATGTGGATGAGATTCTCCCTGGTGTGGGAATAATCATAGAAAGAGATTTAGGAAGATAGATGCTGAGGAACAAAGGGAGGGATAGTCTCCATCAATAGAAGTGGAAATTAGACAGGCTGCCTATGAGTCTGTCTGTTATCAGCAGCCTTATCAGGTACCAGCTTGAAGAAAAGAACTGTAGTGTTTGGTGACTATACCATGAGTTTGGAGAATGATGAGGACTAAGCCCTATGTCTTCTTTAGAACTTTCTTAAGACCTTTGTGTGAAGTTGACCCTCAGCATCATCTAAATATGAGCCGTGTGCCCTGTTGTTAAGGAATTCCACTGTTTCCTAGTTTGTGGACATAAATTAGCTGTTCTGTTTCCTTTATTAACTAGTTATTTATCTAATAGTCTAGAAATGCATTTCTGTTTGTCTCTAGGAAAGGGAAGGTACATGCAGGAAATTTCAAATAAGAGTTTCAAAAATTGTAGGAATTAAAGCAAAGACTGCCAGGACTGCTCAGCACCAGTGATGACCCAGGGTAACCTGATGAAAGAAGGAGCATGAGCAGTGTGTTCCAAAGACTGCGTCAGTGCTGCAAGGGGGCACAGACTGCACAGGTTCACCCCTCCTTTCTCAGGAGACCAGGCCTCTAGATGACCCTATCAATTCTAATTAGTGATAATGAGGCCAAGGGATGCAAATCAAAAGCCAAAGAGGGACAGCCTATGGTTGACTTGATAAATATGGAATTTGAGAAAGAGGACAGCAAATGCTAGTGGAGGAAAGCTGGGACTGTAGTTTTTTGCCGATTTCCCTACCACGGCACTGGTGACATTTGATTGCTGATTTCCTCCAGAAGGAAAGATTCTTGTGTCTATAAAACGTGGAGCCAGATTAATGCCCAAGATACCAGCTGAGGGACAATCAGTATGGCTATGTTAAAGGTTACTCTGCTTGGTTGAGTCTCTCAGTTTCTTTATCTGTAAAATGAGTATGAACATAGCTATGAGATGTTATTAGATAATATATGCAAGCTTTCTAGCACTTAACAGTTGCTCAGCTTCCTCTTGGGCATCCTCAGAGCTCCTTTTATTTATTTCTTTGATATTGATATTGAGGGAGGGAGAGGAAATTCTGACGTGCAGATCACCTGAGCCATCAGCTCTATTTCTTGAAGGTGCTAATCCCCCAGCCACGTGGAGTGTGCTGTTAGCCCAGTGTTACCCGCCTAGTGCAGTCACCTCCTGTAGAGCAGGGTGTATCAGTGGGAAAGGGTTATTTGGCCTTGCTTTAGTGCTGATTGTGGTTTGAGGTGGCACATGTTAAGGATTAATACTAGCTGAATGGCTCATGGAGTGTGCTCAGTATCCTTCAGAATGTTTATGTAGTGATACCTAGATCGCTTTTAAGCACTTGGGACTACATGAGAGCAAAATGTTTGTTATGTTCATAGTAAAAATCACAGTGAGAAGGAAGATGGCTCTTCTAGCTTGGAACCGTTTTCCTGCTGTTGGTTCCCTTTGAGCTTTCTCCCATACCTGAGGCTTTAGCCAAAGAGACTGTAATAAGTGTTGATTGGTATTTAATCAAATTAAAACCTTTACTAGGTAATGCGTAGTAGATTTTATTTTGCCGAAGTGGATATTTGAATGGGATGAGAAATACTGTACCTTAAGGAGTAAAAGGGGTATTCTTGTTTTCTTTTAAATATGATAATTAGTATTAAAACTGTCTTTTTCCTGCCAGTTGGCACATCTCATCTCCTAGCAGCTGTTTTAAATTCCTTAATTGTCTGCTGCTTACTCAGCTATCATTTCACATATACCCTTAGTGCTGCTTTTTTTTGCTGAACCAAATTCTGAAAACAGGGTGTTCCTCTAACTGGCTGGGCTGAGCTGAGTTCTAGTTACCCTCTTTTAGTAACACGATTAGCTCTCATTATGAGACAGCGTATTACTGGTAGGCGTGATACTTCCCTAAATCTCCTTGGAGTTGATTACTGTAGAAATGGGCATCTAGTGGAGCCTTGGGTTGCCAATCCGGTTACTCTTCTTTTTATTCCTATTGTTTGAATTCTGTTTAACCCAACATAGCCTTTTTTTTTTTTTTTTTTTTACATTTATAAAGGAGTAAGAGTTTTCTATAGGATTTACGGTGTGCATACTCTTGTGTGTAATCTCACTGCTTATACTTTTATTCAGAATGAAGAAAGTGGGTATCTCAGCCATTGTGTTTTCATCCCAGTGTGGTTACCCATTTCACATTTTGTTCTGTGCATCATATTTTCTGTCAGAATATTGTAAAAATTTGTCTGTAGGTAATATAGATCCCTGAGATCAGATCGTCTATTGTTTTTAGAAGCATCAACACAGCATCTTCCTCAAGCATTAGGTTCAAGTACAAATATTATTGAAGCCTTATTGAGTTGGATTTCAGATATCATGTTCTCTGGTAGCACAGTGATATGTTACATTATATATTTTGCTTCCATAATGGGATCCACTGCTTTTTTAATGATGTGAAAGCTGGTAATACAAGCCCAAGTTTCTGTTTATACATCAAATTAGCACCCTTCATATCTTATTTCATAGTCATGCATTGCAGAAATTATGTACTGTATAGAGTAACTTGTTTGTCATTTAAAAAAACTCTTAACAGAGTCATAAGACAGTTAACACATTTATTTAGTTTTTATGTTGCAATATGTTCCTGTCTCCCATGTGAATAAATGCAACAGATAATTTGTAACCATTTCAATTGTCCTAATTTAATTTTAAATAGACAATTTTTTCTTATAAGAGGCAAAGGAAGGGGTCACTGAGTTCAGACACCCAGGTTTTGAAACACTTGCTTTAACTAACTGTGTGGTTTTAGGCAAAATATTTAACTTTACCCAGTCTCGGTTACTCTCACGATAAAAATGGGACTAGTAATACCTCCCTCAAAGTGATCTTGAGAAAATTAAATGAAATCCTGTTGACAATACCCTATTACAGAGTTTATAATAGATGCTTAAAAAGGTTATGTTCCTTCCTTTCTTTTAGGAAGCATGTCTTCTTTTATTGATTATACCCCTTGACATCAGAAGGGAAAAATATCCCTGCCTCTTATAGAATTTTTAGGAAATGCATAAATTTAGACTGGCCTTCTAATTCTGACAAATAGAATATTGATTTTGAGTTTGTTGCCGTAAATTTGCCAAATGAAATGAAAGTTTTATGCTATTCCTTTCAAGTCACTTCTAAAATATCTTGAGCAAACAAAGTCTGTATTTAATAGTAGTTTGCTAATTGGAAAACTCTACTAACTCAACACAGTTGTAGAAAGTGAGAAGCTGAGATGAAACCAGAGCCCTCAGTAAGAAAGTAGGATAAAAGCTGCTGCTTCATCATCACGCTTGCTAAAATGAACTTGAGACTCTGCGAGACTCTGCGAGACTCATGCTAATTACCTTTAGCATGTTTAAACTCTCACTTCTCACTTGTCAGTGTAAAGACAGGAAAATCCGCATTGGTCTGAACATGTCACACCGCGGGCAACTGAAAGCTGAAGGCATAAAGGAACTCTGAAAGCACTCCCTCCACCGAGACTGCTGATCTTCCAAATGAAACAGGGGCAGATGGAATTCTAATTTAGGGAGCAAAATGCCATGGAGGGGAAGTCAGAGTGCTAAAGGAAGTCTCCTTGAATTTGTTATCATCTTCCCTCTTCTGTATAAGTGTGAGAACTTGGGCCTACAGGCAATAAGCGAGCAAGACTTGAACTCTAGAAAAACCATCATTAGATAGATATTAGCAACAATCTGAGAAAGCCATGATGTGTACAGAAAGGAGAGGAAGAAAGCCAAATGCAGAGAAAGCAGCCAACCCCGTGGGATGTTTTTAGTCTATCGTTGTTCTCATAGATGGCATCCCACTACCTTTGTCTTCCGTCTGGACCAAGCTTGACCACATTTGGACTTGCTGTTGTAATACCAGACCTGCCTGCCGTCCTTCAGCCCTGAAGTCAGCCTGCCTTGGCAGAGTCACAAGCCTACAGAAGCCTGAGCCCTTCTTGGTTGCTTAACATGATCTAAAAATATATGTCTGTACTTTATCAGACATAATGAGGGGAAAGAATTGCTTTTGAAGAGGAGAATTAGAAATGATGGTAAGTCAGTGAGGTACAAATGCAGACAGCTTTTTTTGTTTTTTTGTTTTTTTGGGGTTTTTTTGTGAAAAGCTTTATTGTTTCCGTTTGATCCAAGGCTTGAGAGAGGGCTCCAGGATGGTTAAAAAGCTGCCTGGTGACTACAGAGAGAGGCTTCAGGCAGATGCCCTGACACCAGAGAGGCTCCCCAAAGGCCACTGGGTTGCAGAGATTCCTAGTTGTGCTTGAGGGTGAGCCTTTCAAAGAGATACTGGCCCAACCCAGCCCAGCCTGGGGACCAGCCAGACTTCGGAGGTTAGTCAGGTGGTCGCCCATCTTCTTGATGAGTTTCACATCCTCATCTAGGAAGTGGCTCTCTAGGAAGTCACAGAGGTGAGGGTCTGCGTGGGCAGGACCCAGGGCATGCAGATCCGGAAGGGCCTGTTTCAGGTTCTTCTCCACTCATCCTGAGATAGCTTCTGCACATCCTGGAAAAGGATGCAGCCGCCATGCTGGTTTTGCATTTTCAAGAGTCACTCGGCACCCTCGCACTTCTCCTTGGCCAGTTCACGGAAGAAGTGGCCCACGCCATCCAGAGCCACGTTGTTGTGGTTGAAATAGAAGCCCAGTGAGAGGTAGGTATAGGAGGCCCACAGATGCATGTTGACCAGGCGGTTGACAGCAGCCTCCACCTCGGTGGAATAATTCTGGCAAGTCTGGGAGCTCATGGCTGATCAGTAGTAAGGAGTTAAGCTCAAAAAATGGTGTTGGCTGGTCCCAGAGGCTGAGGACAGCAGAGTGGCTGGTTCTGAAGGTTGCAACTGGGGAAAAGGTTGAAGGGTGGTCAGAGGCTGGAGCATGGGGCATCCCTGGGTCTGTTCCATCCAAACACTGTTGATGCAAAAGACAGATCTGTCGGACCACCAAACACACTGAGAGAGCCAAATGTATGTCTTGAACACACTCATAGAAACTCATAGTGAGCCCTTACTCTGTGTTGGGCATTGTGCTAGCATTTTACATACAGTATTGTGTTTAAACCACCACACTCCCTTCTAAATAGTATCCTCATTTTACGGGTATAAATCTTGAGATGTAGAGAGGTAAAAATGACTTGCTCAACATCATGTATTTCATAAGCAAGAACTGAGTTTTAACAGCAAACCAGCTGATTTCAGAGCCTAAACGAAGAATCTTTTAGGAAGATCATTGATTTTTGCAACAAGACACAAATGCCAAGCACTGGGAGAAAGACTCTAAACAATGTTAATCCCTACAGAGGGAATTATTCAGATTAAACTCACCCAACATAATGTCGTAACACGATAAAGCAGGCCTGTGCCAGCTACTGACTGTTTCAGGTGGGTTTGCCTCTGGGGAAGAAAGTGCAGTGATTTAATATAACCTCCTGTCAGGGTTATTTAAATCTCAAATCCAACCTAGAATGTACTTTAATAATCTTTTATTATTTTCCTGTATATTCTTACGATTTCTCCCTTCTCTCTAAAAAATATTATTCAGCATAATGAATTCAGTTAGTTCTGGGCTTCCTCATTTCTGCATTTAATATTCCAAGCACTTTCTTCTCTTTGGTTTCTGATTTGCCAAAATTTGTCATTGTGCTATAAAAAGATGACAAAGGAGACCATCCATTGAACTTGGAAAGTGTCAGTATAAGTTTGTAACTTGGTGAACGTAAGCACAGTATTTGACCCGAAGACCATCTTGATCTTTTCTACCATCTGTGTTAGCTACCTTTTGGACTAATGATGACCCGTGTGCTCATCCAGGGAATACTGGCCACAGCTAGGATGTGGGCAAGGGCCACAGTGAGGGAGGGGACTTCGTTTCCTTGAGATACTGCAGTGGTTTTTTTAGAGTTTATTACTACTATCTCTTACATCCCACACCAGTCTGGGGATTTAACTTTGAAGATAATAGTAACTGTCTTCAGTGGGAAAATCCAGGTCTATTTTGACCTAAAAGATAATTTAGGATGACTTATGGAACCCAAAGCTAAATGTCAAATGTAATTAAATGTTACTGTGGTGTCTTGCCTTAAGAAGTGAGCTGCTGAGTTCTTGCAGGGTGTAAGAGCTTATTTGGATTAACTGTTTTGATTCTTTCCCACATTATATAAGAGACACTATCTCAGGCAGCACAGAAATTATAACCCTGGGGGTAATTTCAGAAATAGCTATAGTGTTTCTTCAGCCTGCCTTTGGAGCAGCATTTCTCAATATTTTTTCTTGAAGTCTTCACCTAGGTGTGACCATGAAAGAGAGAAAGAAGGCTATCTTAAAGTATGTGTAGCCTTTTATTAACATAGATGTTAAGGATTAAGAAAAACAAATTATATCTCTCTGTGGGGAGATATAGTGAGGTTTGTGATACAGTGACACTTACCTCTGGAAATCAGACGTAAATCCAGGAATGACGCTTTTAATGTGAATACTAAATCTACTTCTGAATGATGGAAGAAAATGGGAGAATTTTGAAATCCTTGTCTTTGACCTCTAATAGTATATCCTAAAGTCCTTATGAGTTTAAGGAAAGCTGTATTTTCCTCTTCCTTTCTTATTTTCTCTCTCAACCCTAAGATACTCTCTGGGCAATCAATTTTAGAGGTCTTTCAAAGAGAGCACAGCATGGTTTGTCTGCCTGTTAACCACTGCAAAGTGTGTAGATTCCTGCTGTTCAGTGTTACTACTAACAGTCATAAGGAAACACCTATTATTGTCATTATCTGGGAAAAAAGAAGCCCCTAGATTGGATTAAGTGAGGTTTCTGTGCCCGTAAGAAATGCAGGTATTAGGCAATAATGAAGGTATGGCCACAGGAATGAATACTCTCTTTCAACAGACTAGCCTCTCCGCCCTTTTTTTTCTGTAGGAGGAAGATGTGGAGCGAGGGAAGAGCTCTGATCTGTTTGGGGAAAAAGTATCACAGCCTATTAGTTAGAAGCGATGAAATTGAGACAGCTTCAGGGACTCCATTAAGTGTGTGGTGTTTAGGCAGACCATGTCCCTAGGTAAAGCGTGCTGTTGAGGAGGAGAGTGTACAATGAAATAATTGGGCTTGGGAAATCAGCTGGGCTTCAGCGGCCCCACATCTTGTGGGGAGTGGGGGAGGGAGGTACATTTTCTGCCCCCCTCAACACACCTCCTTTCTTTTAGCATAAAAGCTGCCCTGAATAAAATAGCAGGGAATTTCTTGCTGAGTAGATGGACTGCCAATATATTTTGAATAATAAAAACAATGGATATAATTAAATTTCATCTGACAGGCAGGATTTCTGAGCATGTCACCTTGGAACCATCTCGTGCTATGTTATTCTCCAGGCATCCAAATATTTGGTTGCAGCAGCTGAATGAAAATAATTCTGATTTGATCAGTAATGGCAGCATCTATAGAGACATGTATTAATGCACTGATGTGTCTGGAATTCGGTTCTTAAATAAAACATCATTCCTGTGTATTTATTTTCATTTTAAAGGAATAAATTGAAATCAGCAAACAGAACTAGACTGACTTTTCTCATCAAGACATACTGATAGGCAAACTTTTGTGGACATCGGTTGAGGGTAGACTCAGTAGTACAGGTACAGTTATTGTTCACCTGACATTATGTCTTTTGAGCTCAGAAAAGGTACAGTGATAGCAAATCCAAGGATCAGATAATCATACTTGTGCTCTTAAGAAAAAGGTTTAAGAAGCTGTCATTTTTATTCAGCATATGTAATGGTAGTTATGGCTAATATAAAAAATAAAGAGAAAATAAATAGAAATGTATAACATTAGTATTGCTAATTAAATACTTTTCCATGTGCCAGATTCTTAACCAGATACTTCTTGTGGATACATACACACACACTCTCATAAACATGTGTTATACGTGAGAAGAGCCCCGCTTTTGGAGTCACAAATGATTCTTATTTCCACCTTTGCTACTTCATTCTTTGCTCTTGAGCAACAAGTAAACCTTTTTTAACGTAAATTTTCTCAGAAAAAAGAGGGAACTAGGCTGAATAATTGCTGAAATTCTTCCTACCTTAGACACACACACAAATTGGTTCTTTCTACTTCCAAAATCACTCTATTATGCTAGCTGTTTGAGGATTTGTATATGCATTTATACATATGTCCACACACATATACCCAACATTTTTAAATGAGAGCAGTTATTTTCCCTTACAAAAAACTTAACAGCTTTTATTTTTTTTAGCAACGTATCCTAATTGAGCAAGATGATACAGCACCCAGACCCCAAGGAAGAGTATGTCGCAATTTGCATGAATAAAAATATGTTCTCCTGGTTCATATTTTCAGAATTATTAATGTACATTCTTGAGTATCTTTAGGGGAAAACTGTTCAGTATTTTAAACCAGAGTCCTCACTGCTGTATTCCCACATGGTTAATGTGAGGTTGGTTGCCCACATGTTCATAGTGGAACTGCAGGGACAGAGACATGGTCTCTTCCCTCCAGGAGCTCATTTTCTTCAAAAATTTCATGAAAAAATTGATTAAGTAATAGAGTCAGCCCTTACCAGAATAATAATCCATTTTTGCATTATTCAACTTTAGCCAAGAGAAAGGGAGTATATGTATGTGTGTTTCCTCAAAAGTAAAAGGATGTTCTGTGGCTCGATAAGAAGCCCTATGTAACAGGATAGATTTGCAGTTAGTTAAGAAAAGCTAAGTTTAAAGGTTTTAGCCCCTTAGGATTGCTGTTGGTTAATTGTTTTCCCCCACTCTAATGCATACTCTTGAAAGGTAGGAACCTTCTATTTATCATTGTTATCCCAGGGCCTATCACAAGCACCTGGTAACCAATAAATATTGACCTGATCTATGATCTTAGAGATTAAGTATTATCCTCATGGTCTAGGGGAACGAAATATCTATATATATATATTCTGTAGTAATTGTGTTTCTGTACTCTGCCACCTCTGGGTTTAGTTAATTATTTTAAGTGTTTTAAACTTACAGAAATCAAGACTAATACTTTAAAATTTTAGTTTGGTCTCTAGCAAATAAAGCAGATTGAGTTTAGTGGCTATGCACATCACCTTTGTTTCACCGCTGAGTTCAAAGTAAGTAACCTAAATATCTACATTTTGCGGGGGGGATGTTTTACTTTTACATATCAGGCCCCAGATTTTCTTTGTAACGCTAATCGTAGTTGTTATTAATTGCCTTTTAACGATATGCCTTTTAATCTGTTTACTGTTGATCATTAAGCTCCATGAAGTCAGATATAGCGTCCATGTTGTGTGCCTTAGAAATCCTTGCTGTAGCATGGGCTTGGCACATAGTAGAGACTCAACAAATACTTGTTGAACCTCCAAGGAATGAATCAGAACATTATGTAAGTAACAAAACCGGCTTCGCAGTGTTTACACTAAACATCTACAACCACCATCTAGTGGTAAAACCAGAGCATTCATATTCAGTAAGTTTGCTGAGCATCTTTTGGGTGCCAAGTGGGAGAGAAAGAGGTGGGTAAGTCACCATTCATTCCTGCCAGGGGCTCATGATTTGGTGAGACAGACATATACAGAAATGAGTATACCCTTGAACCAAGGTCACTTTGGTTCATGTTTCTTTAGCTCATAACATTCATAGCTGGTAGGTCATGGAAGTAGCTATCTTAAAAGCTTTGTAAATCATAGAAGGTAAAGAAGAGGTGTGATACAGAAACATCTGGCAGGATAGTAGCACATGTGAGGCTGAGTGAACTCAGTCACAAATAACAATTACAACCACTGCTACTAGCATTTATTCGTCACGTATGTGATAAGCACTATTCTGGTCACTCTGCATACATTATCTTACTTAATCTTCTTAATAATCCTGAGAAGTAATTGCTGTCTCTATTTGACAGTTTAGGCAACTGAGGGTCAGGTAGATTAGGTCATTCATCTCAGGTCACACAGCTAATAAGGTGGTTAGAATTTGTAATCAGGCCTTTGACCAGTGCTCTTGATCACTACAGAGAAGCACAGACATAACAGAATAAGCTTCAGAAGGAGGGAAAAACCCGTGCTGGATATATGAGGGAAGACTTCTTGGAGAGATGGGCCTTAAAGAAAGAGTCATATCTTGAACTGGATGTGTGCCATAGTCATAGAATTTAAAAATATTAGATTTGGAACAATAAACTTTCAGTCCATCTGTTCTAAGCCCCTAATTTTCAGGGGAGAAAACTGCGATCTCTAGGGTTAAGAGACTTGCTAGAGGACATATGGCTAATTAACTGGCTTTAGAGCTATATTCCTAACTCCTCTATCTGGGTTTTTTCCCTGCTACTATGCACACTAGCTCATGTTAAGTCTAGTTTTTCATGACCAAATTTTAATATGATTTCCTGAAATATTTTGCAGCTTGGAAATGGAGACTTTCTCGTATATCCATGTGTTACGATAAGTCTGGGAAGTCAGGGCAGTGTGGAAGAGAGAGAGATTTGAGAGATGTGGAGATGTGGAGATACATATACATATATATGTGTTTTCTAGTATTTTTAAAATTGTTGCCTTTGTTTCCTTCCATAAGTGTAGACTATTTGAAGCTGAGAGAAAGGATACAAGTGAAACCCCAATAAAAAAATAACTGGTTTAAAATTTCATAAGTTCTATGGCAGCTTTCCATGATGATTTCTCAGCCTCCTAAGGAAGTAACTTGGGGTATTTCCATCTCTCACAAATGCTTATTAGTCAGTGTCCTACCTGCCACCCACCCACCCACAAAGCCATCGCAAGAATAAAATGAGATGATATACATGAATTCACGTACGTGAGAGCAGGGCAAGGTACTGGTAGGCTTGGCTCTTCCCCAAACCTACACTGTTCCTGACCTCACAGTATAGTGTTGATGTTGCTTTTAGTCTGTTTCATTAGCCAAATGGCCGTGCCAGATTTTTGCACTGCCAAACAATCAATTTGGGACTTGGGTAAATATTCATTGAAAAACCATTTATCTTGCTCGAAGTGCTCCCTGTTAATCCTCTTCTTCTTAGATGGTGTTCTGTAGCTGAGGATTGAGGGTTTTTTCCCCCTACTTTTTCCTTTGTTTCCTTCAGTGATTTAAAATATCAAATGAGACCATTTCAGTACAGCCTGAATCAGCAGATATTTATATCACGTGGGTGTAGGCTTTTTATAGACCAGCTAGAAGATTACAGTAATTAGCCTATACATTTCCTCATTAAAATGTCATTAGTGAAGGCTTTGTTCTTTTAAGATCCTCCAAATAAGGTTTATTGCATTGCGTTCTATCATTAATGGTTTACTAGGAGCCAGATGTCTTATATAGGTGTGTAGAAGCAAGGATTGCTTTGGAGTGTCTAAAGGGTAACGGCCATAGAGCAGGCCTTGGCATAGAGAAATCTGTTTAGGCTGGATGGGGCCCCACTTTGCGACTGCCAGTCCCTCCTCACACAGCCTCCCAGCACTGCATGCTCCTTTAGGTGTTTGGACACCTACCAGATCTAGACTTCTTTTTGAGAGAGTAAGGTTGTGCTCATCTGCAATAGTTTCTCTTAGTATCTTAGTAAGTTTGTTGGTGATTCAAAAACTTTATGAAGAATAAGAAGAAAATAAGTTTATTTTCTACTATAATCATATGAGTAGTACACAGGGATAAGAATATAGGCTTTAGAATCAGACTGTCATGGGTTCAGATCTTAGCTTCACTGTTTACTACTTGTTACGTTACTTTGACTATGATGATACTTCATCTTCCTAAATCACAGTTGTCTTAAGTGTAATATGGAAGTCACAGTGGTACATACCTTATAGGAATGTTTGAGAGTTCAATTAGCTGTCTGGAATACATGATTTACTAGTACGTTACTTTTAAATAAAAAGTGTATGTGTATTTGTATCAGCGTTCCTCCTGTTTTCTTGTGCATCTTTCATCTGATTTAAGAAATCCTAACATGAAATTCCAGAACAAATAAGCAGACATTTGAGGATGGTCATGCATACCGTTAAATGGCTAAAGACAATGTCCTGTAAAAAGCCACTTATATGGTGTGTTGAAAGTAAATTACTTCATTTATCATTTAAAGGTTATTTCTACTATGTACAGTGACCGAAACCTTGAAAGAACAAGTTAGGAAATGCACATTGATCACCCCAATTAAATTACTAGAGTATTAGTTAAATAACTAAATGAACTGCAGCATTTCAGTATTCCAGGGGTAGGTAGGTTTATTTTTGTTATTATTATTTTTTAGCAAATACATATATATATATATATATATATATATATATATATATATATATATACACATACACACACACATATATACATATATATACACACACACACACATATATACATATACACACACACACACACACACACATATATATATTTAATATTCCAAGGATTTTTAAGAGGTGGTTTAGAGTTATTGTGTGTCATCCTCTGTTACGGACAAATTCAGATGAATTAAGTCAGTCAGTTAAAAAATATTTTTATTAAGTTACCTACTCTGAGCCAGGCATTGTTCTTTGTGGTGAGAATATAGTGCTAAACCACAAGAAAGCCCTGTTCTCCAGGAGCTTACTTTCTAGGGTAAAGATAGTAAACACATAAAGAAGCAGATGATTAATTCAGATACTTGTTAAGCTATGGCAACAGTAACTTGGGGTATGTGATAGAGTATGGGTGGTGAGGGTCTGGGTAAAGGGCTGAATGATGGGGAGACCTTTTAAAGAACAGTGGAAGGAGGTCCAGGTGTTCCAGGCAGAAGAGTGAGCAAGTACAAGGCCCTGAGACTCTAACACACTCACTGTGTTTGAGAGACAGACTGTGGCTGAAATGTGTTGTCCAAGGGGAGAGAGAGAAAAGAAGATGACTCATGCAGCGCCTTTTAAGACTATGGGTGGAAGTCTGGCTTTTAATTCTGGTTGCATTGAGAAGTCCTTGGACTGTGGTGTTAACCTAGGGAGTGATGCTGATTTTAACTCTAGAGAAACACCCTGTTGTGGGAAGAATGGGCTATGTGATCATAAGTGTAGAAGCTAAGAGATCACCTTGAATGGGCCAGCGGAAAGAAAGAGTGGTAACTTAAGGCAGGATTGTAGCAGTGAAATGCTAAGTGGTTACCTTCAGGCTTTATTTTAGATATAGATTTGTCAGGACTTTACATAGATTGGATAGGCGATGCAAAGAAAAAAGAGAAATAAAGAATGACTTCCAGGTCTTAAGCTTGAGCAACTGGATGACTGATGTCATTTATAGATGTAGAGAAAGATTGTACCAGGGTAAATTTGTAGGGTGAGAAGCAGGGAATCAGCAACTTTTTTTTTGACATGTCATAAAAGAATCGCCAGTTGACAGACAAGAGAATCTGTCAACTGACCGATTAAAGAGTCTAGGAGATTGGGAAGATGTCCAGAGTAGAGATACAGATTTGGGAATATTCATCAGCATATAGTTGGAATTTAAGGCCATGGTACTGGCTGAGTCCCTTAGGAAGAAAATGTAAATAAAGAAAAGGGCTCAGAACACAGCCCCATATACAGAAGCCTGGGAAGGAGGAAGATCCAGTGAAGGAGACAGAGAAGTCAGTGGTGTAAGACAAGCAGTAGGTCACTGCAACAGAATAAAAAGTGTTCCATGAACAAGGGTGCATGATATGATCTGCCATGGCTGTGCTGTGAAGCGGTCGAATGTAATCAGGACAAAGAATTGTTCATTAATTAGAAAGTGTGCCTTTATACTGCTCCTGTAATAGAACCCATTAGTAAAACCAAAAGGTAACTTGTTACCTAAAGTGTCTCTTACAGATGGTCTGCTTCAGTCTGTTTTAGTATTATTTTTTAGTTATTCTCCAAAACAAGGTAACTAGCTTCTTTCTCCAAAACAGAGGGCTTTTTTTCTACTATTGTTTTTATTGGAACCCCCCACTCTCAATTACAAAAGTAACAAGGCTTTTTGTAGGAAAACAGAAAATACAAGAACGTAGGAGACAAGAGGTATTTTTTAAGTTCATGGGAACAAAGAATTAGATTAGGAGTATCGGGATTAAGCTATGTGCATTCTATCTCTCACCTCAACTTAATAGTAGTTTCCTGGGGACCTTTACCCAAGTGATACTCATGTTGTTTCTGTCAAGAATAAAGTAACAATCTGCTATCCTCTCACCCTTCTCACTCCCACCCCCTTATTCTACATGCAGATGCAGTGCTTTTCTTTGGAAAGTTTTAGCAATACCTTCTTTCTAAAATGAAAGCATTTTCCCTTCACGATTAGCATCTTTTTATAGAATAGTTTCTATTTTCGTAATTAGATCCTGCATAGAAATGCAAAGGCTGCTATGTAAAAGGATAATGAATCTTTATTGCACAGTTGAAATCATATTTGTGCAAAAGGCACTTTGAAAACAGTAATAAGCAGAGACATGTATTAAATCACCCAGATAAGGCACCCTCTTTATATTTTCTATTTATAAATGGAAATTATGACTACCCAGTGGATTCCATATGACATTTCCTATTACCAGCAAAGGTTTTTAGCATTGACCATAAAAGTTATCTAAATTCAAAAGCCACTGTGGATTCGTTGCTCTAAAGAATACTTCTGGAAGGGGCAAATACAGAGTAGAGAGGGTCCTTTGTCTTTTTCCTTTGTCTGTGCACCCTGGCAGAAGCAAAGGGTAGCAAAGAGTAGAAGAAAGAAGCCATTTGAAATAACTATGATAAGATCTAATCAGGAAACCCAGGGTCCATTGAACACATACAGTAACATTTAAAAAATCTTCCGGTTGGGCTCCTTGAGAACCAAGTTCATGTCCTTGTATTGCTCATCCTTATATTTTCATATTGTACACATCGTTTCCTGGCTAACACAGGACTTATTCCCAAGCTGAATCCTCCTTGAGAGGTGTGCTGTCTGTTCCTCACCTCCCTAGCGAGTCTCAGAAAGCTGGAGCATTGCTGTATGGAGTGCAAGGGGAGGAGACTCTGGGAGGATGGGTAAGAAAGAAAAAAGATCTGGAAGCAGGGAAAGTCAGTGTCAAATGAACTACCAAGGGTGGATATTACGGCTGCCGGGGACCTCAGAGAGTATCGTGTGTCTTTTGTGTCTGTTTTGCGTCGGTGCTTCATGTAAGATGGCAGTCTCTCCTGGACCATGCATAGTATCGATTTACTCTGAGGCATGCCAGACAGTTTTAGCATAACTAAAGGGAGAAAGTCCTATGTACTTCCCCTTATGAACAGACATGTAAAACGTGGATCTTTTTAACCCCTCATTTTCCTTTCTTCCTTTCTTCTTACTATATTCTTCTTTCCCTTCTTGTAACTTTCCCCTGCCCCACCCCCTCTTTTTTTTTTTTTTTTTTTTTTGAGGAAAATGAAGAGCTCCATATTGACAGCATTATAAAGAGAACAAATCAAATAGACTTTTTCGGAGAACAATAGAATGTTAGTAACAATTCGGACCTATGAGATCAAGGCTTTAAACACTGCACATTCCTAGCCTTTCAATGGAAGTGGAAAGACCTTCTTTCCCAAGGCTAGCTTTGTGCTGGCAGGACCTGAGCACTGCCGAGTGTTGACAAAAGGGAATAAATGGATGCTACATTTGGAACTGAAAAATACCACCCTTTTTCACCTGCTTGAACTCTTCCGTTGTTTTCCTAGTTGCTGTGTTGCGCTCTTCCTCCAGTATGGGGAGAAGAAATTGGTTGTCTGGCTGTCTGAACTCCTGGCATCTGCTTGGTAGTTTCAGCAGTTCAGAACTGGGACACATCCCTCTGTCAGAATCCTTTTCCTTTTCCCTCTGCTCCGTTAGTAGGGAGGCTGGGACCCAGCTCCTGAATTGATTTGCATACTTCCTATTACCTAGCTCAGGCAACATATGGCAATGTGGAACACTTGGATTTACTTCTCTTCACTCAAATTAAATTCCAAAAAAAAAAAAAAAACAAAAAACGGAAAACTCCAGGGTATGTTTTGTGTTACAGAAGTTCTTAGTTCCTTTTTTTGTTAGGCAAAAGCAATACAATTTTGGCATAAAAATCTCTGGGTCAGTTACACACTTTAAAAAGAGAATATTGATTTGCTTTCCCTCTTCTCTTCTCCTCTCTCAAGAAAAATATGTATGTTGGATCTTACAACACTGCATCACACAAAAAGTCCAGTTAGGTACACTGAGTAGAAAGTGTCTTCAAGTCATTTTTGTTCTTTGTAACAGTCATTTTATATTTGTTTCCTTTCCATTTTTTTCTCCTTCTTAATTTCAGTTGTGTAACTAAATACCTCAAACTTGTGACTTTTCATAGAATCATCTACTGTAAAAATAAGTAGATATTATCTTACCCAGAATAACTGGATTAATGAAAAATTAAGACAAAAAGTTGTGTACTTTAAGTGCATTTCAACCTGGAACAATACTAATGTATGAAAATCATATTTTCTTCTTTAGGAGAATAATTTGTTGCCTTATTTAGGATAGGTATCTTACACTGGACTACATGAGTTCATAGGCTATATCTCTTACAATGAGAAATAAGTTTCTTTGAGTACTCACAGCTTCTATTCTAAAGGTTCCTTGGAAGAGGCAACATGGTAAAAGGAAATAGCATGGGCTTTAGAATAGACAGATCTAAGTTTGAATTCTGGCTCTGTGATTTGTCCTTCTAGGAGGGCCTTAGCAAATAATGTAACCCCCTCAAAGTGAGGGACTTATCATAATGGTAACACATACTCACAATATAATTGTAAGAAGAAAATTGAGATGGCAGGTGTACCTGGTGCAGTGTTTGACACTTGGTGGTGAATAAATATATCGTTTCATTCCAGCGTGGTAACTGTTGTACTTCCAGGAAGGTTTCTGGGATGCCCACAGAGGAGGATTGGACCTAATTATACTTCTAGGGTCTTTGCAGTAGTGAGCTAGATTGTTCAGGTAGTGTACTGTATTGTGTTGTTTCTTCCATTTTACTTAAAACTGAAGGCAATTTGTTTCAAACTCTATGCTCCAAACTGTTGACTTAAGTAATAAGCAAGTTTATTGACTATCTCAGAGGCTGTGGTTGGAAACTGGCAAACATCATGTGACTGGATTAGTATCTCTGAGGAAATAAAAGAGAAAGACAGGTTTTCACCCTTTCACATTTTTTCTCTTCTCTTTTCTCCCAACCTCATTCTTGCACTGCAACATTTCACTTATAATCTGTTAATTAAATCATTTCACTCCATTTTATATAATTTTTAATTTAGAATTCATTTTCAACTTAGCTTTTGGCCTCATTTACTGATAATAAACAGTGTTGCATACAACACATGTTCCACAAAACACTCAGTCATACACATACAGATGCCAATAATTTTTTCCAGTATGTCAGGCGCATTAAAATTAAAGACAGCATCTCCCCTCACCCTTTCCATTACTGAATGTGCACCCTCTTTGAATAATATATACTCCCCGTCAGCGAGCAGTAGGCTAATGTGTGAAAATTATGTGTAGCATGTCACTAGTATCTTTTTGAAAATTCATGGTTTTCCCAGACACAGATCTGTAGAAAATTTCTGAAGTGGTCACTCTGATACCTTGGATCTGTACCTTTGGCTTAATGTATACAAGCAGTAATGATTTTCTAGAATTACTGCTTTGTGGGTTTATAGCTATGTGATAGCGTTTGAGAAGGAAAGCTCTAATGTGGTATTCAAATTATTTCCTTTTAGATCATCATTTGAATCATAGTCTGAACTCTAAAAGTGCAAATTCCTTTAGTTTTTTAGGTGATATCAAGAAGTTTCCAAGGCCATGAACTCCAAAGTTTGTGGATCACCTCTAAATGATAGGTACCTGTGTTGTTGATATGGCTGTCCAAGCCCTTAGAATCCATATACTTTTAGTTTGCTCCTGCTTATTGTTTGAAGCCTTTTAGGTAGAAATGGTTCTACTCTTGCATGTAACATAAAGTTCTCATGTAGTAACTTCAGTTCTTTTCCATCATCTGTCATTAGCTAAAGGAGGTATCCTGGGTCATATTCTTCTAGATATCAGCCAGTGAGTCAGCAAAATTTATTGGACATGTGGTATGTGTTAGGTAATATGGGAGGCACTGGGGATATGATGACAACTAAAACCAGTTAAGATCTCTTCACTTATGGAGATGACATTCTAGAATGGAAAGATAGTCATTTTACAAATATTAGCTACACAAAGGCAGAGATATGTGAGAGATTCAGGGATGTCTGAAGATCCCACCTCCTCTGGACATTTGGAAAGCTCCTTCCCAAGGCAGTACTGTTTAACTGGAGATGTGTGAAGCATGGCTGGAATTTAGGTAGGTTAAGGGGAGGGCATGGTGGGGCATCATATACAGAGTCCCTGTGGCTGTGGAGATGATGACTTGTTTGAGTCCTGGAGAAGGCAAGGAGTACTGTGAGCTTAGCAGGGTGATAAAACACCCAAACTGAACATCAGATTTTATTCTAAGGGCAATGAGAAGTGCAGAATTTTAGGCAGAGACTGACTCAAATACATTTGTTTGTATTGGGAAAAACATCGCTGTGTAATCTGGAAAATGTTTGGCAGAATGGTTGGAGAGACAAGTTAGGCTTTGCAGTATGGGTGAGAGATGGTAATAAGCTGGTGGACAGTGGTGGTGGAGTTAGTGAGATGTGGATTAATTTCAGAGTTCTTTATGGGTGACATGGACAGGACTTGTGATCAATTGAACTTGAGAAAAAGGGAAGCATCAAGGATGACACCTGGGTTTCTGGCTTGAGCAGTTTATAGATTGTAGTAATTTTTCATGTTGAAGGTGATAAAGTACTTTTTGTACCTATCTCATTATTGTTATCTGAACATCAAGGTCAGAGGTCAGAAGCTCATAAAACATAGTGGTGGCATTAGAATCTTTTTGTACAGGATATCTTCTGTTGCAGTTGAACAACAGAATTTGGCTTAAACCACAGGCTTTCTTTTTCTCTCTTTTGATTGTCAGCTGCTTGATGAGAACTAAACATCACTCCCAAAGGGACCTATAGAGAATTTGACGGATTAAAAAATAAATATTTCAGAATCCCTATATCCTAGCCCAGTTCTTTAGCACTCCTATGCCAGAATGTTAAAGCTGTGTTTTATCTTTGTGGATTTTTCTACTCTGTAGCTTTTTAATGGCTCCATTCCTACGTTATTGCAATTGTGCAGTCTTCCCATACCTCAAACTGGATAGTCTCCTTCCAGCCGCAAATTTCTAGTATACACAGATTTCATCTTAAGCTGGATAGAGTGTTGAAAAGGAATGTGAATCCTTAAGGGTGTAAGACTGGCTCGAAGGCTCAGCCCTGCTACTTGGTTAATGTTTGCTTTGTTTAATTTAAAATAACTCAGCTCTGGATGACATTTCTGGTACCCCACCCACATGCCCCTTGCCCTTTTACTTTAGTGCCAGTGGCCCGATTTCCACCTGCCAGCCCCGTATTTATTCATCTGTGGGGGTTTCCCAGGTCATTGAATTGTGCTTTTCCCAGGGGGCAGCCAGGAAAGGCAAGGGAATTAACTCCTACCTAAACAACCCTCTCTTAGTGTCTAATGAGAGTTGTTGTATAAATGCCCAGCTCCCTTGCTCCTTAAGTGGGATAACTCTGAGGTGTGTGTTCCACACTGGCTTCTAAAGTCTCCCCAATGTCACTGACTTCCAGTTACCCGCAGTGGCAGCTGACTTCATCATGCATCCTTTATTCCCTAACCACTGTTCTTGTCTCATTTTCCCACTCCCCTGCTGCTGTTCACTTTCCTTCCCAAATAAACTGCTTACACTTGTCTTGGGGTCAGCTTTTGGGGGAACTCACACTAAGACAGCCACCATGAGCTTTAAAGGACTGTGTTTGACTAGCTTGTCACTTCTCATTGGGCATTCCCAGTGGGCATCACCTCCGTTATTCCTCCTGGTTGTGGATCACTTGCTGCTTGCACCTTATCAGTTAATGAATTCTTATTCTTTTGTTTTTAATGAATTCTTATTCTTTTGTTCAGGGTAGTCTGTTGGTCTGAGACTGTGAACTGTGTTAGAGCCCCCAGTTGGTGGGGGAAAGCTCTGAAGCACAGAGGTAACGGTGTAGACCAGATTCACCAGGACCTGTGCTTCACAAACAGGCTGTGGGACAAAATGTGCATCTCTGAAGCAGGGTATCTTCTGCTTCCTGAGAAAGGGAGCCTAGCCTCAGTTTTCTGTAAATATTTAAAATTTTCCTTTATGTTCTTCATTGGCACGGTCTACTGTGTCCTCTTCTGGCCTTGATACTCTCTTTGCTTCCTTTCTCACCCTCCTTGTTTTGTAAAATGGAATATATTGTATTAATTTTTTTTTCCTGGTGTTGGTACTACTTCTTAGCCATGTGTCTTCGATTACATTTTTTAGAGAATCTTTGATATTTGACAGGCTTTTTTTTTGGCACAGTGGCAGGGCAGCGGCGATTGTTTCTTTTTCTGGCTACTACTACTGTTTGGACTAATTATTCCAAAGCTGTGTTATGCTTCAAATTTTATTAGCAAGGAAAAATGTTATCTCCACATTTTAAAATACAACCGCAGAGAAGAAGGTGGTCTAAAATACTGGTTTTCTATCTTCTGTCTTTTGTTCTGTCTTGTCAGCGTTCACAGATGTTTCCATCCTTCCTGTCACCAGCAGTGTTCACGTAGCATGGGACCTTACATTATACGCAGTTACTCTCATATTGGGTGTTGGGAGATAAAGAATATGGCTCAGATCAACTGGTTAGGAGAAATTTGAGATTTATACGTAGAGCCCAGTTAGTTGGAAGCAGCTGAAGAGAAAATGGGAAAAAATTAACTGAGAGATTTGATAGGCAGTTAGAGTGCAGTAGGTGTGGCTGTTTGGCGTCCACTGTTCATTCCTGCCTCATTCTAGTTGTCCTTTCTTAACTGCAGAGACTAGAAAACTACAGACTATTTCCTAGGTTCCCTTGCAGCTAGGATACTGAGTGTGAAATAAACATACTAGCTCAAGTTCCAGTAGGTAGAAATGATGTACAGGCCACTCGTCTTTGACTTTAGCTGTTTTTTGCTTGACAAGACAGGTTATGGAGAATTACGATTTTTCTGCAGTGGTGTTTCAGTGCTCAGTTACCAGCTTCATGGATGGTAAAGGCAATTGTGCTGTGACTTCTTGATGCTGAATTGCAGCTTTGCCAGTGTATTCCTAAACTCAGATATTCTGATGATGGCTTTCTGTTTGTGGAGGAGGAAAGACCATCCTTCAGTGCTATCCAATGATTTCTGTAAGTGATTATCTGTAGTAAAGCCTTTCTTGTCTAAAATTTCTCAAGTGAGCTCTGTTTCCTGACTTGAACCCTAATTGATATAGATGGGTTGAAACAAACATTGTGCTTTAAAGGTTCAGAGCACGAGAACGATGAGAGACTAGGAAGTTAACAGCAAGATGGTCTGTAGGCCTGCAGAGGCATACACTGCTTCTTGATCCAGTTTCTGGGAGAAAACAAGGCAACTGCTAGTTAAGTTCCAGAGCGGCTAATGCATTGGCCCTTGTGATCCAGGCTCATAGACCTTCTCCCATCTCTTCTGTATATTTATCACCGAGGGTGGCTATGAGGCAGTTCTCTGTTGTGAACCATATCATTCCTAATTTAGTGCTTTGAAGCAGGTGGCGTTTTACTTCTCTTTCCACCTTAGAAATGAAACGAACTATGGAAAAGTAGGATAATCTGCCCAAGCTTTAGCTAAAGGAGAAAGGAAGGATTTAGAGCCCTGTGTTCCTGACTTCCCTGTAATGCAGTAAAAAGAAAACAAAATGAATGCCTAATTTGCTGGGGCCACAGTGAGACAGCTGAGTTGTGCAGGCTAGAGTAAGCCATGGTCCCTGCCCTCAAGGTCTGTAATTGGCCACTGAGGCACATGTTTCCATTTCCTGTGTTCCATTCATTATGTTAATTTCCCACCAAGCTCCAGCCCCACCTCTGTCAATTATTTTTGTTTCAGCCTTCTAATTACAACATTATATGACCATTCAGACTGGTACTAATTAAATCATTACTTAATTCACAAAGTGTGCAGTAACACTAATGCTTCTTGTCAGCTGAAATTGCAACATGGCACCTACTTTCTTCATTTTCAGTAGATGGATGGTGAAGGGGGTGGTTCCTCTACTAAACAACTTTTGCTTACCTTCTGATAGCTAGCTAACATCATCTAGACCCTACTCTTTTCCAAAAATGGGAAAACAGTGTGTACCTGCAATTCATCACTGTCATATAAAATCATGATCTTGACTTTTTTTTTTATGGAAAAAGTCTTGATAGTCTTAAAAAAAGATTAATGTTAAGATTTAGAGTACTGTTTGCTGCCATATTTTCTTGTCATTTTGTTCTTCATATTGTATTATTTTTAACAGAGTAAAACAGTAGCCTGTCTCTTTTTCTCGTATTTAAAACAGATTTGTTTTCCGCTCAATTAGACTTGTGATCACAAGAACACAAAGTAGTATTTTTCTCCTTCTGGATGAAAATTTGATGGGCAAATTGTCAGGAATAATTACACCAAATGATGGAATAAAATCCAATGGAAGACATCTCCTTGCTAGTGATACATTTTTACTTAAGACACAATGAGCATCAAGCACATTTGTGACAAGGTGAAATTGACAAGTGGCTCTCTGCCATGATTTTATTTTTAATTGCTGGTAAACTAATTAGCCAGAACAACATGTTGTATAATCTACAAAACTGTCGCTCAGTGCATTCTCAATAAAAGTGAGATATATGATGTGGAAAAGTTCTCCTTTAAGAGAGTCATCATCAAAAAAAAAAAAATCCCATAAATTTGATTGTATTAACATCACAGAGTAAAAGTCCTCCTCCCACCATGAAATAGCACTTGTGTGTAACACTTGTTTCTGGATTTGAATAGGAATTAAGAAAGACAAACTGGGTAAATGTTTTTCTTTTTCAAGACCAACTGTGCATCAAAACAGCAACCAGTTCCTTAAGTATATTTCTAAGACAGTCAATCAATAATTTCTCTTGTGCAAGAGTTTGCAAACATAGTCTCTAAAGGCATCAATAGGAAATATTTTTGGCTCTGTTTGGGTCATACAGTCTTTGTCACAACTACTCAACTTTGGTATTGTAGTACAAAACTGTCATAGACCATATATGAGGAAGAGTGGCAGTGTTCCAATAAAACTTTATTATGGGCACAAAAATTTGACTTTGATATAATCATTTGTCACAAAAATCATATTTTTTTTTTGAACCATTTAGTTCATGGGCTGCACAAAGACTGGCAATGGGTTGGATTTGGCCTACAGACTGTAGCTTCCAGTCCTTGCTCTTGTGCCTATTGTATGCCAGAAAGTCACTGGTTATTTCATTAGTGTCTGCTTTGCTCCTGGGAGGATGCTGAGCACTGAGGAATATTCAGAAACAAGAGAGCACAGTGTCTGCCCTGAAGAAGCTTACAGTTGAGCTGAGAAGGACAGATATGCAGGATGGAAAGACACAGTATTTGATGTTACATCGTAAATGTCACTCTATGACAAAAGCCACCATTGCTTTGTAAGTTTGAAAGAAGGTGATCACTTCAGCTGAGACACTGCTGACTGACCTGGTTAGGTAAAGATGCATTGGAATGGTGGGATTTCAGCTGGACTTCTAGGAAGGTACCAGGGGTGTGCCTTTTGGGGCAGGGGCAGTGGCTGGAGATGATGAAAACATCAACCATGAGTCAGTTATTCCTATCATTTTCCCCTCATTCAGGCCTTCATTTCATCTCATTATGGAAATTTTAAACATATAACAAAGTTTTACAGAATTTTATATTTAATACCAATTACTTAACTCTTGGATTTTACCATTAACACTTTGCTACACTTGTTTTTAATCACGTTTCTATCCAAGTGTTTTATTTTTTTGGTTTATTCCAAAGTAAATTTCAGACATGAGGGTATTTTCTCATAAATACTCAAGCATGCATATCTTTAATTAGAATTTAATACTGGTTTATAGTTTCTTTCTTTTGGTATAAAATTTACATAAAACAAAGTGGACCAGCATTAAGTGTACATTCTCTGAGATTTGAGAAGGCTTACCCCTGTAATCTAAATGGCTAACAAGATACATAATGCTTCCGTTGTAAGTTTCCTCCCAGGCAATCCTTGCCCCTATCCCACCCTTAAAGGAACAACTATTCTGATTTTTTTTTTTTTTTTTGGCAAAGATTCTCTTATATTCGAGAATTTCCTATAAATGGAACCATAGAGAACCTATCATTTGGTTTGGGCCTTTTGTCATCACACATTTTGTTTTAATCTGCTTGGTTAGCAGAGGGATAAATGCAGTTAGTTCCCCAAGAGTAAAATATACTCTGAGTGGAAGCTGTCTAATGTTCTATCAACAAAAACAACAGTTTTGTTCAATTTCATATTTATTATTTTTAATTATTGTAAAATTAAATGACCTGTAGATTAAATTTTTCACATGGCATTCTTAAATGTCTATTATGTCCATCATTTTACATGTTTGTGTTATTTAATTAGTCTTTGTGATAGCTTTGATCTAATTTTGCAGAAGAGGAAACTGAGGCAGTGGGTTAAAGTAGCTAAATCATGTCATTTCCAACCTCTGTCTCTTGCCCTTTCACACATCAGGTGGGGAGTAGGGATTTGAAAAATGAGAATGGGTGTTTGCGAGGTGAATGATCATGGAATTGCTTTCTTATAGTTTTTTTCTTTAATCAAGAAATTAGTAGAATCTGTTAGTGGAGATGTTCAATAAGAACATGCAAAATTGGTTCTTCTATTGTAAAGGAGGGAGAGCACTAGAGAATTCAAGGACTATGTTTACCATTTAGGGTTAGAATGTGATTTTTCCTGAAGTGTGATATAGGCTAAAGCATGACCCTGTCTTCCTTAGTAGAAGGCTATCACCTGTAGAGTTAAATTTATTTCAGGATCTCAAGAAACTTTATGAGCTTCTAATCATTAAGCCACTTAATTCCACTGCAGTGTTGGAAAAATACTCCATGAATTTTGCACTTCAAAATTCTGCTTTTTAAATCCCCCAAATATTTAGAGAAAGCCAAGTACAGTATACATCGAGAGGAGAGCTGGCTTTTATTGTTGAGATTAGGAATGTTCTCGTTTATCTTTATTCAAACCAGTTTATAAAGTATTTGAATGATCTTTCCTGTGCTTTATGGTAATACTTCTCTTTTTGTTGGAAATTTGCATTATCGTTGTTTTTCATGGTTAATATGTCATCCTTATTTAACATTGAACTCCATTTGCATTTATGACATATGGGAAAATATGCAACATTTAATGTCATTTGAGAATCCTTTTACATTCTTTGTATTTAGTCCTTTACAAAGGCTTGGTCTTCACTGTTAATCAAAAGTCTGTGTTTATTCTTACTCGTTTTAAGCTTATTTAAGGACTTAAAGCTTCCCCTTGTTAACTACTTCTGTATTAAGTCTTGAATTTAAGAGAGAATTTTCCTTCCTTTTGAAATAAATTTTACCTAGCAATTAATAAAATACCAGAGTAGTACTGTATCTAATCACTATTTCCTTTTGGGTTTATTATGTTTAGATATAAACAAAAGAAAGAAAATTATTTAGTTTTTTGAGTATCTTCTTCTGTTAGTCTCTCTCTCTTCCTCATTTTCCTTAAAACAGTTTTTAAAAATCAGTTTAGGAAATCTCCTCTAAAATACTAAGCTAATATGATTTCAGAGCTGCAGGTTTCTTAAAATTTTATCTGGAAATGTTCTGTTCAGTGCTCGAATCTCTTCTATAGCATTCTACATGGGTGATTATCCAGCCCAAAGGAGAACTGAATCCATCTCATGTCCCGGGAGCTTTGTCATATAAAAAAGCTCGTAATCCATTCTGCTACTTCCCAGCATTGAAGACTATGAAATTCTACAAGGCAGCTGGGCAGTTGAGCTTAGGGCTTGCAAGTGCTTGGAGAGATGTTGATTCTTTAACATTTATTCAAAGGTTTAGATGTAATTGTTGGTTTACTAATTAGCAATATTTTGTAGCAAACAAAAACAATAACAAAGCATAAAACACACTAATTACCATAGTAAGACAGGAATTTAAGAAAGATAGTCATACTTGAAAAATTATTTGACTGATAAAAATGATTGTTATTATGAACTTTCTCTGCTCCTTTTCCTAAAGTTAACATGAAATGGCTGTGTTCATGTAATTTCTTTTCTCAATTTGGTTCAAGACATGTATAGCTCCCAGTGGTAGATTTTGCAGTTGTATTGCACGATTAAAATGTCCATCAAAACCTTACAGTTGGTAAACAGTATTAAAAAATCCATCTCCAGCTTCTGTAAACTGTGCTATGAATACTAGAAAAATGGAAATATTTTAATTAACTCAAGTAGGACTAATCAAAGCAAAGCAACCAGTTTATTCAACTGAACATGCTAATGTCTATTCATCCATGACATGGCTTAACATTTATGTCATCTATTAAAAGCTATTCTCTTGCTTCTATGAGTATAAGCTGTTCAGTGTGGAACTGAATCCCATAGAGATTTCCTCACCCCTTTTAACAATTACATGCCATAGATTATTTCCTTAACATTCTTTCTGCTGCATCCAGTTAACTTCAAATAACCAAACTTCTTTCACAAAGGAATACAGATTTGGGTAACTCGGTTCAGTTACCCTGCCGTCACCTCTTTTCTTCCATAGAATTTTACCATCTTCATTTCTTCGTAATAAGGCTTAGTAAATGCTAATTGTGCACTAGGTACTATTCTAAGCATGTTTTGTATATTATATTATTTAGTCTTTATAACAATATCATTTTTTCTCCATTGTACAGATGAAGACATGGAGCCAAAATGTTGCACTGTGCCATAAGTGGTAGATCTAGGATGTGAACACAAATCCCAGAATATTCATTGTGTTGAAATGAGTTTTAATTGTGCCAAAGGTGACTGACATTAGATACCAGGAAGAAATTTCTAAAATGAGTAAATGCTTAAAAGAGCCTCTTAAATAAGTACAGCTAAAAAGAGTTGAGGGTAAAAGTTGTTTCCTAGGAATTTTATCACCATTAGGACATTTAAAAGCAGTCTGTGTAAAAAATTTATTTTTCATGAACTAGTTTTCGTCTTATCTTCAAGCAGGAAGTTAAAGTAGGTGGCTGCGTAAGACCCCTGTAATACATTTTAATGCAGTCTCTAGTGTGTATAAAAAGTGGAAACATAATGGTTCTTTTTAATTTTAATGACTATAATGATTCTTTTTATTATAAAAATAAGTACAAAATAGGAAAAAAAGTACACTCCTGTCGTTCTAACATAATGACACTTTACACTTATTGCTTTCTAATCATTTTTCATGTACTTTTTAAAATAACCCTATTGAAATATAATGTGTAAAATCTATCCGTGTTAAAGTAAGTGTATAATTGAATGGGTTTTAATAAATTTACAGTCACCACAATCCAAGTTAGAACATTTGTGTTATCCACTCCTCACCCCCACTCTCTAGTTTTTTAAGGTGAAAGCTTCTGTCACTGGTTCGATCTTTCTTCCTTCCTACCACAGGTATTCATAGTACTACTTTAGCTGAAGCCCATAAATTTTGATTTGTTTTGTTTTTATTTTCACTCAGTTCAAAATATGCTTAAATTTTCATGTGAGTCCTTCTCTGACCCATGGGGTATTTAAAAGCACGTAGATTTGTTTAAAAATATATGTGGATTTCCGAAATTTCCTTTTGTTTTGATTTCTAATTAGAAATACAGAAAATACACTTTTTGTGATTTCAGTCCTTTCACATTTATTGATACATATTTTATGATCTAGCAAATGATCTATCCTGGTTAAGGAATAATATGTGCTTGAAAATGTATACTATGCTTTTTTGGGTGGAGCGTTCTATATGTGTCAGGTCAGTTTGGTTGATAACCATTGTTTAAAACAACTATATCCATACTGATTTTTCTGTGTAGCTATTCCATCCATATTTAGAGTAGGGTATTGAAGTCATCAACTTCTATTGCTGAGTTGTCTGTTTCTCCCTCCAGTTGTGTCAGTTTTTGCTCCATGTATTTTGGGACGTTCTTGTTGGGTGTTTATATGTGTATTAAATGTTGTATCTTCTTGATGCATTGACTCAGCATTATAAAATGAATCCTTTGTTTCTAGTAAAAATTTTGGTTTAAACTCTATTTTGTCCGATAGTACTCTCTCCAGCTCTTTTATGTTTATTGATTCCTTTGATTTTTTTTAATCATTTCTCTTTCAGTTTATATTTGTATTTGAATCTAAAGTGTGCCCCTCACAGATAACATGTACATGCACTTTTTAAAAATACAGTCTGATAATCTCTTTCTTTTAATTGATTTTTTAATCCATTTATATTTAATGTTATTACAGGTATGGTTGGATTTATGTCTTCATTTTTGTATTTTTTGTTCCATCATTCTTTCCTTACTATCTGCTTTTTATTAAATATATGTTTTTAATGTATTATTTTAATTTCTTTGTTTTCACTCTATAAGAGATCTTTCCTGAGTTATTGCTCTGGGATTTAAAATATGTATTATACCTTATCATAATCTATTTTAGTTTAATACTAACTTAATTGCAGTAATGTGTACAATCTTTGCTTCAAGATAGCTTCATGTCACCCTCCTTTGTGCTAATATTAGCATATATATTGTATCTATATCTTATGAGCCCAGCAATACGGTGTTTTGATTATTGCTTTATATAATCTGTGTTTTTTAATGAAGTTAAGACTGAAAGAGAAAAATACATATGAATTAAATATGTATATAAACCTGTATGGTTACTTTTTCCATTATTCTTCATTTCTTCTTGTGTGTTTGAGTTATTGCTGGAATCATTTCTTTAGTCCACTCCAGCTTTATCACCTCCCTCCTTTCTTTGTGCTGTTATTATTATTATATATACATTACATGTTTATATGTTATGTTATATTTGTAAGTTATATGACCTACAATGTAATTTTATAATTACTGTTTCATCCAGTTGTCTTTTAAATTAGTTAAAGAAAAACAAAAACTATACCTACATAGTCTCTTACAGTTCCCTACATATTTACCTTTACCAACATTCTTTATTTCTTTATTTGAATTTGAATTACTGTCTGTTGATATTTCTTTTCATTCTAATGGACTTCAGTCCTTTTTTGTAATTTCTATCTCTTTATTGATACTCTCTGTTTGCTGAATCATAACATCATACTTTAATTACTCAAATAGTTTATTTTTAAGTCTTTGAACATATTTGTGATAGCTGCTTTGAAGACCTTATCTGCTGAGTCCAACATCTGGGCCCCCTCAGAGATAATATCTATTAACTGCTTTTTTTCTTGTGTATGGGTCAATTTTACTTTTTTTTGCATGTTCCGTAATTTTTTGCTAAAAATGGACATTTTAGGTAGTATGTCATAATAAGTCTGTGTTCAGATCCTCCTCCCCGTCACATAAATCTAAGGTGGTAGTTGTTCTATTTTTTTGTTTGTATTTTTAGTTTCTTACCTGGACTTATTCTGTGGAGCATGTTTGCTCTGAAATATGTGGGCATGATAGCTCTGCTTCATTGTCCTCCTGTGCCCATCCTCTCACTTCCCACTTACATATTTAAGCTAGCTTTCTCAGGATCACCCCTGGGTCAGATAGCTTAGTGTTTAGACAAACACTTGTGTGAGATTGATTGAGCACTTTGCGTTCAAGTAAAACATGAAATCTTCCACCTTTTTCTGAGGGATCTGTGTATGGTTTAGAGAATGAATCATTCTTCAACCACTTTACAAGTCTGCCTTAAATTTTGCTTTCTGTGTTTGTAAAGCCTCATGTTAAACAGAAATAAGTAGGTTGCCAGGGCTTTCTCCCATCTCTTCTGAGTGTGCACAGCTTTGTGGATCTGCACAGACTTTTCATACCATCAGAGTGGGATCTTATCATGTCCCACCTTTGTTCCCTGGATCTCCCTGTTAGTTTTCTGGTGGGTCTGCTGGTTTGTCACTTGTTTTAATCAGTAATGAGATTTCGGGATAGGATAGCTGCAATGTTGTCCTTCCCTGACTGTTTGCCATCGAGATCAGTATTGTTTTTAACTCCCTTAAGCATAGAATTTTCTACTCCAGATAAACTCGGTCCTGAATAAGAAGAGCCTTAACCCCCACAGCTTGTCCACCTGACAATACTTCTGCCCCATGGAGCTGGGGAGAGGATGAGGCATGATGGTAGCACCAAGCTAAAGTCTTTCAGACTCCCAGTGTTCTTCTTATTAAGGCTGAAGACCTTGCCTTGAATAAAACTTTGCAGTTTAGTAGATGCCTTTCATCAGTTTTCAGTGAGGTTGTTTCTGACAATTATGTCCAGTTTTATAGTTTCTTTTTATGATGAGGGTTTGACAGACTCATCAGTCAGCCATTCTGGAAGTTCTACTCTCTTGGGTTTTTGTTGTTGTTGTTGTTTAAAAATGTATATACTACAAAGTACACTAATTGCTATGGTCTGGATGTTTGTGTCTCCCGGAAATTAATATGTTGGGTTTCTAATGCCCAGTGTGATGGTATTAGGAGGTGAGGCCTTTTGGAGGTGGGTAGGTCATGAGGACGGAACTCTCATGAATGGGATTAGTGCTTTTATAAAAGAAAGCCCACAAATCCACCCAGCCTCTGCCCACAAGTGAGGAGACAATGAGAAGCCAGTAGTCTGCAACCCAGAAGAGGGCCCTCACTACAAACTACAAACCAACCATGCTGGTACCCTGATCTTGGACCAGCCTCCAGAACTATGGACAATATTTTTTTGTTCTTTATAAGCCATTTGTCTATGATGTTTTATGGTACAGCCCAAATGAACTAAGACATCAAGTATGACACTAAGACACTTAAGTATATAGGTCAATGGCTTGTTACATATGAAAACACCCTTCTCATCCCCACCCAGATTAAGACATACAGCATGTCCAGCACCCCTTAAGATTCCCGTCCTAATCTCTGTGCCTGTCCCAGAGTTAACCACTTCTATCATCTTCGATTAATTTTTTCTATCCTTAAACTTCTTATGAATTAAATTCTACAATATGTACTTTGCTGTTCCTGTCTTTCATTCAATATAAAATCTTGTGAAATTCATCCATGTTTTTAGGTATAGCAGGGATTTGTTATTGTTTTTCATTGTTGTGTAATATTTTATTTATATATGTGCCACAGTTTTCTTACTGGTCTCCATTTTTCTAGTGTGGGGCTGTTATCAATAAAGCTGCTATGAATATTCTCTGTGTGTTTTTATCAATATGTATGTGTACAATTTTAACATGCTCAAACAACATAGTAAATATGTAGTTTTGGCTCTTGCTTTTTTTCCCCCTCATTTTCAAGGGTTATCAAGTTTTTCTTTCTTGTTTCTGTCATTGTTATCACAAGTGTCATTAATTTTTATAGTATTTTTTCAGGTGGGTCTACATTAAACTTATTTTCATTTCTTCTGTAAAAAATGTTAGTCAAAAACCTATATTTAATAATTAACCATGACAACACAGGTTGCAGTTTGTGCTCAGAAGTATTTGTAATTTTTTTAAGAAAAAATCTAGAATTGTAAGGTTTTTTTAAAAAAGCATTTATCTAATCCAAGGTTAAACAAAATTTGTTGCCTTTTCTGTCCCTTTACATGTTCCATAACATTATGCGGTTCAAATATCAGTAGTGTTACTTTTTTAATACACAAACACAGGAATTAATAGGAGCACTGGTCTCTAAACATGTATCTGAATTTTTTTTTCTTTTACATTTTTCATATTGGGTTAGAGAAAGCTCTTTAGTTTTGGATATGGAGGAAACCATATCCTTCCACAGTGAACTTGAAGAATTGGACTCCTTTTTGTAAGACTTGATGTTAACTGCTTTTCTGCCTCTTTCCTAAGCTCCTTCTCACATCAGCAAACACGTATGCACCTATGCTTATTGAAGTACACACCACAGTCTCTCTGTGTCCTGGGCACATGCTCCACATGGTACTTAGGAGTATCTTTGCCTTGGGGAAATGAGTATTACAGCTGTGTAGGTATAGGAACTGTATGCTTTTATCTTAACTGGATGGTAGCTTTTCTTCTCAAAAATTGTTGAGACTTCTGATGGGTAATATGAGCTGTGAAGGACACAAGAATAGGAGGGGAAAGGAATTGCTTAATGGACCTCGCATAATTGTGACTGTGACTCCAGGTCTGCTGAGTTAAAAGATGGAATTGCAGGCAGATAAATTTGTTGAGTTTGACTTAATCCCTTGGCTTTTTTTTTTTTTTTTTTTTTGGCTTTTTTTTTTTTTCCCTTGGCTTTTATATGATGTATATTTTTCCATTAACAGCAGAGTACCTTTCATCTCTGCTTTCACATGATCAAATAAGGGTCTGATTTTGGTGGACTTTATTTTTTTCCTGTCCTTTTTGTTGCTAAAAATGTCCCCCTAGGGTTCTAATCAAGCTTTAGGCTATAGAGAGAAAACCCCAAGAATATTCCAGGGTGACTTTCCCATTGCCAATAAAGGTACCCAGTGTGGGTGAACCAACAAACCAGGCATGAAATAA